>NC_135566.1:20851583-21211583 GCF_964340395.1 Glandiceps talaboti | reverse complement strand
TCTACCACATTCACCCAAAACTGCATTACTGGAGGTATTTGTTCTAACACCAATAAGTTTACGACAATATTTTAACTGCACCCTCTCAATACTCAAGTACTCTTTGTAACCCCAGATTTCTGAAGCATAAATTAAAATTAGTTTCACCATAGAATCAAAAAGTTTAAAGTTTAAAGCTAGGGAAAAGTTTCTAAGTTTCATGCTAAATTTTCGTAGAATTAACATATTTTTATTTGCTTGTTGGGCGAGAGTGGTGACTGCCTTTCCCCAACAACCCCTACATGAAAATAACATTCCAAGGTATTTATAGTAACTTACACATGCAATCTTTTAACAGCATAAAACCATTTTTCTTTTTGGGCTAGGGTACCTCCTCCCTTGAATACAACTATTTTTTGTCTAGATTGACTTTAAGTTTCCATTTCAAACAATAACATTGTAAAGTGTTGATAAGTCTTTGTAAGCCATAGACAGTATTCGAAAACAATACTATGTCATCAGCAAACATTAGTAGAAAAAGATCACACAGTTCATCAATTTGGATTCCTGAGTATTCTAACGTTGTGATGCATTTTTGTAGTTCACTAATAAATAACACAAATAACAGTGGACTGAGCATACATCCTTGTCTTACTCCAACGTTGCAACTAAAAAAGTCTGTCATTTGGTCTTCCACTCTGACACATGATTTAACGTCAGCATAGATACTCTTGATAATAGTGAACATTTTACCCCCTACCTCACTAAAACTTAGTTTATAAAATAATCTTTTATGGTCTACACTGTCAAATGCTTTTTGAAAGTCAACAAATAAACAATAAAATGGTAATCTCTTTCTAGTTAAATGTTTTTGTATTAATGCACTTGAAACAAAAATGTTATCTATAGTACTATATTTCTTACGAAAACCTGCCTGCTCTTCTGGAATATTACTAGTATGCTCAGCCCATCTGTAAAGCCTTTTGTTCAAAATTCCAGTAAAGAACTTGCTGAAAATACTGAGCAGAGTGATTCCCCTATAGTTTCCTGAGTTATCTGGGTCCCCTTTTTTATATATTGGTATAATAATCCCCTTTGCCCACCCTTTTGGGAAAATTCCTGAGTCAAAAATGTTATAGAAAACTTTGTTCATCAGTGGCAACAATACTCCTTCTGTGGTTTTAAAGAACTCCCCCACCAGCTGGTGTGGGCCAGCTGATTTATTATTCTTTAAATGTTTAATACTTTGCATAATTTCATCATTTGTAATTGGCTCATTCAAAATATTAGTTTCATCATCATGTGAATGGTCATCTTGGGAATCACTCTGCTCAGTAGAAAACAATTCAGTTGTTCTTTTTTGTTCATAGGTCACTGGGTGAAAGAGTGTCTAATTGGTAAACAACTTAAGTTCCAACTGCTTTCTTATACTGTCTTTACTGGAGAACACTTTTCATTTCCCTCCGAATTGAAAGGTATGGCCAGGGACAGAGTCGTTGAACAGTGTCCTTTATCTTGTTCATTTCTACCAGCTGCAGTAAGAAGCTCTCGTTTATATTAGTTTATTCATAGACACTCCACAGGGTCTATGGTTTATCAAATCTAGGTTTTGTTAGATGGTATCATTTACACAAAGTTTAAATTTCTGTGAAGGTGTTAATCGTCTTTTGTCACTAATATTCTCCAGTGTCCAGTACTTAAAGTGGCACAAGCACAGTTCATAAAATTTTTATTCAAGTGAAAATACTTACATAAAACCGTTTTAAACTATTCTAGTATAATGTTAATGTCTGGCATTGCTAGAACACTTGATTGCATAGTAGCGATTTCCTCGACATTTTTATATCTATAATAAATGACGTCATCGGATTGATTATAAGCTTTGATTTCAAGTGATGGTTGAGTATGCTTTGAACAGTGAATAGAGGACTGTGACTATATGAGGTACTCGGTCCAAGACTTATAATCACAGCTTGTGCCACCCCTTTAATTACTTTATTCGCATAATAATCTTTATTTGGCATACGTCTGGCGAAACTCCAAGTGGTTTTGAACCCGTTTGTTGGTATTGGCACAGATAACAGTATTCATAAAGTAAGAAAATGCAACCATTATTATATTATTCTATTGTCAAAACTTTGTTTTTAATTCATTCTTTCAAATTTAATCATTTTTGATAAGAATATCATTCCATCAAGTTCAGTTCTTTCACACTATATTATCTAATACACAGTTTAAGGCCCACTAGTTGAACGGGTTAAACTGACTCAGCACTCGATTATATCATCTAAAACTATGGCAACTCATACTTCAAGTGAATACCTGCTTCATCCAATCTGCCAACGATTTCCTCGTAAAAACATTTCGTTCTGAGCCACTAGGAAATGGTTCTTCCAATCACCAACAATACCCTTCCTAACAAATTGCTTGGCATCGCCGTCAAAGATGGCCTTGTCCAGTATGATACACTTGTGGATGGATTCTCTCATACCTTCAACAGAGCATGCCATCTCAATTCGCTGGATATCTTGATCAGACAAACGGCAGGGAGCGTCGGTCAACGTCAACGAATGGTTATCTCTGTGTGGTCGATGTGTGTGTGGCACAGTACAAGGATATTCGAGTACCGGGACGGTTATGTACATTATGAAAGCCAGTAAGGGACATTTTGTAAAATAAAAAATAAAACATAATTTCATGAGCACGACATACTATCTTGTGAGCACGAGATACTATCTTGTGAGCAAAATGTCCCTTACTGGGGTTTATATACTTTCATAGTACATGATATCAGTACATATGAAATAACTCGTTTAGCTTCAATTTTAGTAATGCGAAGCTCCGAGGACTGAGAGAGTCTAAGACACCATGTGTATGGCGTAGAATGCCTGCCAATATTCGAAAATACAATACTGCAATGACTGTATGCAATACTGCAATGACTATATGCAATACTGCAATGACTATATGCAATACTACAATGACTATATGCAATACTGCAATGACTATATGCGATATGACTATATGAGATGACTATATGCGATATGACTACATGGTGACTACATGCGATATGACTACATGCGATATGACTACATGAGATGACTACATGCGATATGACTACATGAGATGACTACATGCGATATGACTACATGCTCATGAGGTGACTACATGCGATGTGACTACATGAGATGACTACATGCGATATGACTACATGCGATATGACTACATGAGATGACTACATGCGACATGACTACATGAGATGACTATATGCAATACTGCGATGATGACATGATATGCGGCGATTTTGTAATGACGTTATGCCATTCGTAGATCATTCAATACGCATAATACGAGTATTAATATGAAACAGGCTAGGGAGTACTCCTCAGCATGTTGCACGTGGTAAGAGGTGGACCATTTGATATTCTGGGGGGGGGGGAGGGCTTGGAAGATTTTTGGGGAAAAAAGATGCCAAATGGATTTGCTTGAAAAAAAAATTCGGATATGAGAGGGTTATGGAAAAAAAAGATGGACCACTGCTGCTAGAAAAAAAATGTCTTGGCAGGGAAATGATGCACAGGTTCGAGTATACTGTTCAAATTGCTCGTACCTCTCCAACCAGGACACTTGTCAAATCATGACAAACAGTTTCAAACACATGTCAGGGACCAGTCAGTTTCGTTAGCCTGTGGTACATATAATATTTGTTCTTGTCTCTGTTTCTTTCATAAATGGTTTAAATATTACTTCATGTAAGGGTTCAAACATAACTATACATAAAAAATATACATATAATACATGTATTACCTAGCTACAACACTAGTTACAGAACATGCCATGTAAGTGTTTGGCTGTTTCACAATCAGTGCTTCACTTATCTTACACTTTGGGGCAAAAGTGAACTTGAAGGTTTTGTAATGGTAACCTTCATACTATTGGATAGTTTATAAAAGAACTTAATCTAAATTGTTCTAGTCTCTTCAATATGAATTTGTCAAAAGGGATGCTATACTTCCTATTTCAGACACTACATGTATCGACACCACAACTCAAATTCAAGTTTATATTGTACACTAGGTATGACCTCCTAAAGTGCTCTAACACATCAGTAACTTTACTATAAATGCAATATCAATGACCCTATACCAATGTTACAGGCCCACTTTTATAACATGGAAAACTTATGTAAAAAGTTATATTTACTTTAGCTTTTCGATGTTTGGCAATATATATCTCAGAGGCTATGAATAACCTAAAAATCGCCTAAATAGAAACAAAAAACTGCAGATCTGGCGGGGGGGGGGCCTTGGACTCCATCACCCCAGAGGCCACTCATTCGTTAAACCAACAATAAGATTCACCAAAATTGGTAAAAAAAAAACTTAAAAAGCTTCTAGGGGAGATCCCCTAGGACCCCCCCCATAAGAGGTAGACATGTCCAAGCCTCAAATCAAAGTTCTTCCCTCCACCTCTTACTGTCAAGATGCTATGAAATTTTATTTCAAAAATGTTTCAACCATGTGTAGTTGCTTTTTACATGTTAGAGCTGTCTTGTAAAGCTTGCAAATTATTGTCTGAAAGTGTCTGTGAATAGCCTAAACATTGCTTGAGAAGTAAAAAACCTCGAGGGCTTCTAGGGGGACTCCCGAGAACCCCCCGTAAGAGGTAGACATGTTCCAGTCTCAAATCAAAGTTCTTTCCTCCAACTCTTACTGTCAAGATGCTATGAAACTTTATTTCAAAAATGTTTCAACCTCACAGAGTTGCTTTTTACATGTTAGAGCTGTCTTGTAAAATTTGTAAATTATTGTCTGAAAGTGTCTGTGAATAGCCTAAACATTGCCTTTAGAAGTAAAAATCATCCAGGCCGTTTTCATGGGGGAGACCGGCTAGAACCCCCCCCCCCCATTCACAGACACTCGCACAAGAGGTGGACATACCCCAGTCTCAAAGCTCTTCCCTCTACAACTTACTGTCAGATGCTATGAAACTTTATTCAAGGGGGGGGGGGGGGGTCAGTGACTTTTTGTCGGCCCAATGGAAAAAAAACACTGACACCCCCCCCCCCCCATCCACCAATCTGGAGAAACTGACCGGTCTATCTGAATGTTTGGGCTCACCAATCAAGTTTCCGATTTGTATTTTCAGTGTGTCACCATACCATGGCATGCTTATTTAATTGAAAATCAAACATGTATGAAATATGTAGTTTTTTAAATATAATATGTGTGTGATAGAACAGCATCTTTTTACTCTCTCTATTACCGTGTGCCAAAACCAAACAGAAAATTGTGGCAACAAATGTAGGTGTTCAACATTGACGTAAAAAAAATCCGGATATCTCAAAGAAGCAAAGAAAAAAAAAGTTGCCAGCATAGGAAAAGGAGAAAAAAATAATTCTCAGGCAAGCAGGTGGGAAAAAAATAATGACTCTCCACCAATCTTCCAAGCCCCCCAGGATATCGAATGGTCTACCCCTTATGCATATTGAATAATCTACGAATGGCATAACGTCATTACAAAATCGCCGCATATCATGTCATCATCTCGCATCGCAGTATTGCATGTAGTCATCTAATGTAGTCATCTCATGTAGTCACATCGCATGTAGTCATCTCATGTAGTCACATCGCATGTAGTCACCTCATGTAGTCATATCGCATGTAGTCACATCGCATGTAGTCATGTGTGTCATTTAGATTTATTGTCATGTGTGCATCATTCGCCTTGTGTGTGCGTCATTTATAGTATCGAGCACAGGACACGTATTATTGCTTAGATTGCCGCCCTGGATCGCCGTTTTCTTTGGAAAATATCGTACGAATCCTGCTGCTACAAATGTGTCAATCTCTAAAGTAGCGGAAATGTTTTTTCCTTACTTTCAGGTAGGAATATATAGTCAAAAGGTTGTTATATCTAGTCTGTAGACCAGGAAAACAACAATCTAAGAAATATTACACGCCCCTGTGGTCATACGTGCATTACTTGCCTTATGTGTGTCATTTATTTCCATACGCTAGTCATTTGCCATAAGATGTGTGTCATTTGCTCTTACGCATACATAATTAATTTTGTGTGTCACTTACGTTCGACTGTAAGATACGTCCTGACGTTCCGCCCTCACCGGCGTGAGAGGGGTTGGCTGAAGTGTGAGGGCGCCCCATCACGGCGTACCTTACAGACTACACTTACGTTCATCATCACACATCATGATCAAATGTAGACGAATAATAAAAAGTAAGTACCCTAGAGAAGACACTTAACACTCTAAGCCGTCAGATGTAGGTGATGTACACTTGATATCTTGTAGATGTAATAGAAATTGCCTTGAATGACAGCCACAAAAGCCAGACGATAGTACTTTCAGTTGGTCATTATATGTATAGACTATTTATAGAACTTATGGTATATTTTATTTCATTTATTTCATTCATCTAGATTAACTGGTATATACCGAGTACCGTTATGATATGGCAAGTCGGGCAAAAAAGTCCCCTGAACGTTAGATCCTTGATATTTTTATTGTCCATTCCTAATCCCAATGATATGATGTACAGGGTTGGTAGAACTTCACTGAGCTCTGTTGAAATGTGGCGCATGAAATATTGAATCTAACGTACATATTATCTAGTCAATGCTAGGGGTATCATTGCTGCCAAGCAATTCTTTGTCGCTTCCTTTGAGTTGCCATACATACCCATTTATATACAATAGGCCACAGTTTTTCCTTTATTTTTATTTATTACTTTTATTTATTTATTTATTTATTTATTTTTTTTTTGGGGGGGGGCAAGTTTAATACACACACTCACAATGCTTGACAGCCAATAGTGAAGAGTTATGAGGGTATGGTGCCATTATACCTCTCAAACATGAAAACCTATAGTTTGTGTTGGTGTTGGTGTAAAAATAACTTAAATATGACACAGGGCGAACATGACGAATGCAGGTGGAGACGCGGGAAGGATGGCGAATGCAGATGAAGACGCAGCGAAGATGATGAATGCAAACGGAGACGTGGTGAAATTGGTGACAGTGGTGGAAGTGCGAAATTTGTGTCTGTGGATGTTAAGTATGAGAGAAAGTCCATAGCCAGGCAAGTGAAAGTAATCCAAACTACCGACCCTCTGACCTAACCTAACCTGAGGACAACCCAAAATGAGAAGAAAAAGAAAAAAGATGAACCGTTTGTGTATATGTAATATGTGGTCATGCGTAGTGATGGCAAAAAAGGACCGAGGCGTGAGGTAGTTGATGGCGATGATGATGAAAATACGGGTAGTATTTGAAATGTGTAGGTTGGAGAGGGGGTTATAAGAACAACAGTCACTCATTCATTCATTCATACTTAGAAAAGTAAAAGCATTTTAATTTCACAAGATTTTGATAATCATTTTCTTTGGCCTTTGTAACCATCTATTGTTTTGTTATAGTTCCATGCTAATGTTATAAAAAAATAGTATAAAAAATAAAATTACTGAAAATGTAACATGTAAAATTAACTATATATGCAGTGTGCGTGAACAAAAAGAGTGTTTCCTGTCAACAGATGGGCAGGACATTGTGTTTTTATATTTGTCAGGGGGGGGGGATTGTTTTGTGGATGAATTGCAGGGGGGGTTCACTATTTTTAAGTACAACATGAACGGTTGCTAGTATTCAATTCCCACATTTCTTGCAATAGTGCTATTTAATACCGGGTGCTAGTATTCAATTCCCACATTTCTTGCAATAGTGCTATTTAATACCGGTTGCTAGTATTCAATTCCCACATTTCTTGCAATAGTGCTATTTAATACCGGGTGCTAGTATTCAATTCCCACATTTCTTGCAATAGTGCTATTTAATACCGGGTGCTAGTATTCAATTCCCACATTTCTTGCAATAGTGCTATTTAATACCGGTTGCTATTATTCAATTCCCACATTTCTTGCAATAGTGCTATTTAATACCGGGTGCTAGTATTCAATTCCCACATTTCTTGCAATAGTGCTATTTAATACCGGGTGCTAGTATTCAATTCCCACATTTCTTGCAATAGTGCTATTTAATACCGGTTGCTAGTATTCAATTCCCACATTTCTTGCAATAGTGCTATTTAATACCGGGTGCTAGTATTCAATTCCCACATTTCTTGCAATAGTGCTATTTAATACCGGGTGCTAGTATTCAATTCCCACATTTCTTGCAATAGTGCTATTTAATACCGGTTGCTATTATTCAATTCCCACATGTCTTGCAATAGTGCTATTTAATAATGGATGCTAGTATTCAATTCCCACATTTCTTGCAATAGTGCTATTTAATACCGAGTGCTATTATTGAAGTGTGTTTGAGTGTTATATTATCCATATCCATATTATTGATAATGGTCTTTCTGAGACCTCGACCTTTGACCTCGACCTGTATCTTCAAGGTCAAATAGCCAAACATTAATCATAGTGCACAGTATACAGCAGAGATGCATAGACCAATTTCAACCAAGCCTGGCACAAATGTCAAACTTCACATTTTGTGCACAAGCTCAGTCTGGTAGCTTAATACATAGAAACCTAAATTAAATGACTTAATACCCATTTTATTTATAATGAGCTTTGAGACCTCGTCATTGCTTTGTTTTGTGACCTTTGCAATGATGACAAAATATTGGCCATATTTGTCATAAAAAATTCTGAATTTGACTTGGCTAGTAAAAGTTGAAATATTGAAGACTGTCTTTGATGAAGACTTGATGAAAATTTATCAGTTTATGAACAACTTTCAGATGAATATTTGAGGCTACATCACTTTTCATCTGTGTTCATGACAGCACAGATCAATTGTAGATGAACAGCAAAGATAAGTAAAGAACTTCTAGATGACGCTTACCATTCATAGCTTTTAGGTGTAAGTGATGTATACTTGATATTCTGTAGACGTACCATATAATAGATATTGCCTTGAAATACACAGCCATGGATACACTAAAGACGACAGTACCTTAAATTCACTCAGTCATTAGTAGCATTTTTATGCCAACAATTATTTAGACTGAGAATGCGAATGTAGTCATACTCGTATGGTAATTCTGGCTATATGGTCCCCTGGATTTGAGAGTTTAATTTGAATGTTTGTAGTGAAATTGACCAACCCACCCCCCTGATAAAAAGAGGATTAAATGTTTGATAGCTCTACTGAGCTCTGTATGCAGTTGAATTTAGGCCGCATTGGAAATTGATTACTCTAAAATCCATATTATCTAGTCAATGCTAGGGGTGTCATCGCTGCCAAGCAATTCTTTGTTGCCAATTTGAATCACCATACAAGGACACATACTTTTTGTTTTGTTTTTTTTTGGGGGGAGAGGGTTGACTGCGAATATGAAGAGTTGTAATGGAATGTGCCATTATAACTCTAAACCATACAAACATACATACAGAAAGTTAAAATGAATGGGGGACTTTATTGTATTGTTGTAATGAATATGACGCACAACGGTGATGGCAAATAAAGATGGCGACACGGCAGTAATAGAGATGGCGGCGACACGGCGGAGGTTTGTGAGGTTTATGTGTGTTGGTATGAGAGATTAAGGCCATAGACAGCAAGTGAAAAATATGTAAAACCTACAAAGGACTAACCAACGAACCATTGCCAACCAACCAACCAACCGACCAACCGACCAACCAACCAACCAACGCCAACCAACCAAACAACAAAGTAATCAACCCTAGAGACCCACCTAGTCAGAGAAAACCAAAATCCACAAGAAACCAGACGTACGGAAAGGGATAACAAAAATCGAGGAGTGCTGTTTGTGTATGTCAATATGTAATATATGATCATGTGCAGCGAAGACTGCGGACCGAAACGCGAGGTAGATGATGGCGCAGATATGACAATTGGTGCCGGAGACGCAAAAATGATAGTGTATTTGATGTACGTATGTTGGAAGGGGTGAGGTGGGATAGTTAAAAGAGCAATCATTCATGCAGCCATACAAACTAAAAAAAACTTACTTGGTTCTGATGTCTGAAACTGTTTTTCTGTTCTTCTAAACTCCTCCAAAAGTTCTACTAATAAAATAACTTAAAAATACATTTCAATACATAAATTACATTTTAATAGATATACATAAATGCAAAATACACATCAGTATCGTAATAATCAAATACATCGATCAGTCTTGGGTCTTCTTATCACCACAGGCTAAAAGAAAGAAATTTAAGAAATAGTATAAGAATTGAAGTATTCACTCACAATGCAATTATATTATTTTCTAAATTTATTTTGTATTGCAGACATGACAATCAAATAGAAATAAAGTTTCTAAATCTAACTTTCAATGTATAAACATATTAAATATTAAAAAGACAGTTTTTTGACTCACATTTTCCATCATTTGTCCATCTTTGTCGAGCCTGGCTTCCTGAAAATAAACTTGCATGGAAATTGTATTAATACAGTTTGGTTAATATATTGTGTTTTATTTAATAAAATAATGAAAAAATACATTCAATATAAATTACATTTACCAAAGTGCTCCCATATGGTTGATATTAAATTTTCAAGGTTATAATTTGTAGACAATATTTTTTTATGAAATGGGGTGAAAGGAAGAAATCAAATCTTGACGAAGGTAAACTTGCCCAGGTTTGGGAAACCACTATAAAGAAAGAACTGTGTGTATAAATTTGCAAATACAGTATAATTAATTGATTTTTTATTGTTCTACTGTTTCTCCCTGAAAAATCGACCCCAATGGTTAGAAAAGCCAATGAGAATAAGTCAAGCAAAAACATTTTTATACTATTAAATTGATTATGAAATAATAACTGACTAAAGTTGCATAAAGTGGGTAGAATTTGTATGTGTTATCAAAATGTGTATTTTTGTCCTATCTCAGAGAATTAAATTTTTTTTGCAGAAGTAATATGGGAGGGGGGGGGGGGTGCACAACTCCCATAGGTGGGAAAGGTCTGCTGGAAAGCAGTGTTTTTTTGTATACTTTTCTGGGCTGGAAAACTTTGGAAAACCCTGCTCAGCTGGACTGATAGATTTTGCTTCAGTTGCAGCTTAGAATAAATCTATAAATTTCAAAACATTATTACAATTCTTAAAAGTGAGATTTCATTTTCCAAAAGACAATTAATTTGGTCAGTTTTTAGCTATTTCATCGTACAAACTGCCGCCTGTATCTATCATAGATCTGTAGAGTATCTATTTTGTGCTATAAAGTTGGTATTAGAAAGTGTCTCCATTTTTGGGTATGTAGTATGACAACAGTAAGGGCTTGGTAATCTTAGCAAAGCCTCCTAGTATCATTTCACACAGAGTTGTCCTGTCATATGAACATGTTTAATGAGAGTAATCCATAATGCCAATACTATTTCAACTTTAAGTGCAATTAATTATGAAAGGAGAATTAGAAATTAACAGTCATTGGTGCCTAATTATGTGCTTATTTACTATATATTAGTATTTATTATATATTAGTATTTATCATACATTAGTATTTATTATATTAGTACTTATTACTTATTAGTGATTATTTATTATATGTTATTATTATTACCCTAAAGTTATTATTATTATTATTAACATTATTGTTATTAAGATAGAATTTAATAGTAGGGCCGGCAAAGAAAATTTATCTAAAGTGTGCTTCTTTGAACTAGTATTGGCAAAATAAACCACTTTCATTAATTTTGTTCACATGACCATATATCCCAGGATGAGGTGGGCAACTCTTTGTGAAATGACATAGGGAGGCTATGTTGAAACCCCCAAAAACCAAACTGTTGTCATACTACACACCCTAAAAATGGTCTGACTCTTTCTTATACCAACTGTATCACTCAAAATACATACTATACAGGTCTATAATACATGCAGACGGTAGTTCATATGATGTAATACCTAAAAACTGATCAAAAATAATTAATTTTTTGAGAAATGAAATCTTACTTTTAGCAATTGTAAGAATTATTTTGAAAAATATATCAATATTTTGAACTACAATTAAAATAAAATCAACCAGTCTAGATGGGCAGGGTTATCCAAAATCTTCTCGCCTAGAAAAGTATATACCCTATATCATACATGTACATGTACCTTATGACATATGCATACAGACTTTACAGCAGACCTTCCCCGTATAGTCCATGGGAGCTCAAGGCCAGGTTTCAAAATAAAGCTTGTTTTATGATTAATTATGCAGAAAATATTGATTTTTGATGACAAATATGGCATATTTTCCGAATGACATGTCACCTTTGTGCCAGTTTTGAAAGAAATCAGATATTGGAAGTCTGAGCCCATTGTAATAGTCACTCACTTTGGGGGACTAAAAGTGCTTTTGCTGGATGAATTCTATTCCCTTTTCTAAACATTGTGATCTCTGATTGAGAGAGAAACACAAGTGTGGTAAACCATAATATTTTTGTTCAAAATTTCAATTGATAAATATTGAATCAAACTTTTATGATTCAGTTTTAATTTAGCAAAACCAATTGCAACCTACAGGAGCATTTTGGTTTACACCAGTTATATTTTTACAGCTTTTATTTTATTTATTTTTTACAGAGGTTAATGAGGGAGACGGTAGTTCTCTTATAAAAACTTTTTTTTAAAACTCCTCCCATGTAACAAAAACTACTCTAATGGTGAAAAACTAATGGACCTTGCTCAGTGCTCGGGGATCATCATGTTATAGACTTTTTGTAATTACAGATGTTTAGTTGTAGTCTTTTTAGCCCTAATTTGCATATCACTGATGAAATTATCATATCAAGAATACATCTTAATCTAATTATAGACAACCAAAAAGACATTTTTAGATCATAATTTACATATCACTGATTGGATCGTGTTATAGACCTTTTGTAAATATAGACTTAGTTTTAGTCTTTATAGCCCTAATTTGCATATCACTGATGAGATAAACACATCAAGAATACATCTTAAACTAATGATAGATTTTTTACCATAAAGACACATTTTTAGGCACTAATTTGCATATTACTGATTGGATCATCTTATTATAGACTTTTTTAAATAAAGACCTTTAGTTTTAGGCTTTTTAGCCCTAATTTGCATATCATCGATGAGATCAGAGTATTAAGAATACATCTTAAACTAATGATAGACTTTTGACCAAAAAGCCACATTATTAGCCCCTAATTTGCATATCACTGAAGAGATCATCTTGTTATAGACGTTTTGTAAATATAGACTTTTAGTTTGAGGCTTTTTAGCCCTAATTTGCATATCACCGATGAGATCATGGTATTAAGAATACATCTAAATCTAATGATAGACTTTTGACCAAAAAGACACGTTATTAGGCACTAATTTGCATATTACTGATTGGATCATCTTGTTATAGACTTTATAAATATAGACTTTTAGTTTTAGTCTTTTTAGCCCTAATTTGCATATCACTAATGAGATAAACACATCAAAATTACATCTTAATCTAATGATAGAATTTTGACCAAAAAGACATATTATTAGGCACTAATTTGCATATTACTGATTGGATCATCTTGTTATAGACTTTCTTTTAGTTTGAGTCTTTTTAGCCCTAATTTGCATATCACTGATGAGATAAACACATCAAGAGTACATCTTAATCTAATGATAGACTTTTGACCAAAAAGACACATTATTAGACACTAATTTGCATATTACTGATTGGATCATCTTGTTATAGACTTTCTTTTAGTTTGAGTCTTTTTAGCCCTAATTTGCATATCAGTGATGAGATAAACACATCAAGAATACATCTTAATCTAATGATAGACTTTTGACCAAAAAGACACGTTATTAGGCACTAATTTGCATATTACTGATTGGATCATCTTGTTATAGACTTTGTAAATATAGACTTAGTTTTAGTCTTTTTAGCCCTAATTTGCATATCACTAATGAGATAAACACATCAAGAATACATCTTAATCTAATGATAGAATTTTGACCAAAAAGACATATTATTAGGCACTAATTTGCATATTACTGATTGGATCATCTTGTTATAGACTTTCTTTTAGTTTGAGTCTTTTTAGCCCTAATTTGCATATCACTGATGAGATAAACACATCAAGAGTACATCTTAATCTAATGATAGACTTTTGACCAAAAAGACACATTATTAGGCACTAATTTGCATATTACTGATTGGATCATCTTGTTATAGACTATTTTATTTTTAGTCTTTTTAGCCCTAATTTGCATATCAGTGATGAGATAAACACATCAAGAATACATCTTAATCTAATGATAGACTTTTGACCAAAAAGACACATTATTAGGCACTAATTTGCATATTACTGATTGGATCATCTTGTTATAGACTATTTTATTTTTAGTCTTTTTAGCCCTAATTTGCATATCACTGATGAGATAAACACATCAAGAATACATCTTAATTTAATGATAGATTTTTGATCAAAAAGACTCATTATTAGGCACTAATTTGCATATTACTGATTGGATCATCTTGTTATAGACTATTTTATTGTTAGTCTTTTTAGCCCTAATTTGCATATCACTGATGAGATAAACACATCAAGAATACATCTTAATCTAATGATAGACTTTTGATCAAAAAGACTCATTATTAGGCACTAATTTGCATATTACTGATTGGATCATCTTGTTATAGACTTTTTGTAAATATAGACTTTTAGTTTTAGTCTTTTTAGCCCTAATTTGCATATAAGTGATGAGATAAACACATCAAGAATACATCTGAATCTAATGATAGAATTTTGACCAAAAAGACATATTATTAGGCACTAATTTGCATATTACTGATTGGATCATCTTGTTATAGACTTTCTTTTATTTTTAGCCTTCTTAGCCCTAATTTGCATATCACTGATGAGATAAACACATCCAGAATACATCTTAATCTAATGATAGATTTTTGATCAAAAAGACACATTATTAGGCACTAATTTGCATATTACTGATTAGATCATCTTGTTATAGACTTTTTGTAAATATAGACTTAGTTTTAGTCTTTGTAGCCCTAATTTGCATATCACTAATGAGATAAACACATCAAAATTACATCTTAATCTAATGATAGATCTTTGACCAAAAAGATGAGATCATAAGCCTTAATTTGGTTTTGAGACACATATATTTGATCACTATACCATGGGTATAACTGAAGCGGTGACATTATTTTGTATTGTAATTTATGAATGTTCTGACCATCACAAAACGAAAAATAAATTTGGTTCACATTGTTGGTTGTTATGTGGTTATTAGCTATATTTGTAATATTGTAAACAAACTTATCTTTTTCATCATCTTCAAAGAAGAATGTCTTTACGGAAATAACTCTTAAATTTGTAACATGAATGAAAAAAATATGCGCTGCAGAGCAAAATACACGGGTTTTAATTTTGTATGATTAGCATTTTAATGAAAGAAATATTTCGATTCAACTTTGTATTTCTTGAAAAAAAACTAACTAACTAGATTTTGCGAAAACTTTAACCCTAATTAGAAGTGGCACAGTCAGTATTTCTAGAAACAATCTATTTTAAGTTTACATTTAGTTAACTAGTTTTTGTGAAAGTTGTTAATTTTAGAATGGGAACCCTAATTAGAAGTGGCACAGTCTGTATTTCTAGGAACAACCTATTTTAAGTTTACATTTGGTTTACTAGTTTTGGGGTAACTTTAGTATGGGACCCTAAATAGAAGTGGTTTTCTGTGGTTATAGGCAATTATGGTTTTCAAGTTTGTGTTTCGTAAATAGTCTAATATAAACATCAATGATTTTTCATTTGAACATGGCAAAATACAATTGTTTCGGTTGTGAAAGAAATGTGTATACCGGAGGTGGCTGAATTTATAGGAATCTGGGTACCCGAGAACAACTTTGTGTACATGACTATGTATGACGTATCTATTCAAATTTGTTTGTCGATAAATTTTGATTTGTATTTTTTATTCGTAGATAAATTTTGATATGTATTTTGCGTTCTTAATGTTTTCGAAAATGGGGAATATTACAGTCTGTGCCACTTGAACAACCAATGACAAACTTTCCTCCTGACAAAACCGTCTAAATCCTAACCTGTCAACCCGGGCCGCCACCTTCCCGCCAAAAAAGGTACCGCGCCGAAATTGCCACCATGGCCCCCATTCCCATACAACGGGCCCAAATGCAGCAGAAAGAACAAACATAGCAAACCGACTTATCTCATATACCATCCTTCGACGTTCTCGCAGGGACCAAACCATGATAAATTGACGAACCAATACGCAAACCATTGACTTCCATTCTCGAACAGTCTCTATTGTACAGCGAACAAACATCTGAAGCAAACACAGCATCCATACGGTGATACACATTGCAATTTTTCCTTCCAACTTCCTCTTTTCGACCAGTGAGCGAAGTAGACAGCATACAGCATCCAGGACCCATACCAAACATCGGAATATTCTTCTATCATCCACTCTCAGCAGTACAAGGCTTCGGACATATACTATGACGACATAGACCAGGGTGAGCAGCACAATACCAGTATCCATCTTTGTTTATCGTTTGCTGGAGTCGCAAAGACAGTTTGAAAATGTATCACGCGTCATTTATATACCCAACCCAAGATGTTAGATTCCTGTCGAGAACCATGAACCAATCAGACCTAGAGGATCAAAATTTTCCTCTACCCCTCCAGGTGCACTTTAAAGGTGGTGGCAGGGAAAACTATTGTGTTTGTAAGACTAGTTAGGTGTTGTTTGTTTCAAATTGGTCAATCACTTGACAGGGAGTACACGTGTTACATTTGACAAACAACCAATCAAAAGTCCGGAGTTGATTTCTCCACATTCTTTTATTTTACAGGAATACAAACTTATGTAACGTGCACAGGGGTGAACACTGTGTAATGAAGGTATAGACTAGCGTTCCTCGCTAAATGCGTGCAATGACGGATAAGCACCGGTATTGTTGATGAATTATGAATGTATGTGTCGACCCCCGTTTGAATGAAAGTGTAATGTATAAAATTATGTGAAAACCAGGACGTGGTGACGGGGGCTATTGTCTTGGAATAATAAGGTGTTGTATTTTGTTACCAATTACTCAACTCGTTGACATACAGTTTATTTATTTATTTCACGGAAGGCCGGCAAGTCCCATTTACAGGCTCCTAAAAATGAAAAATTCAAGAATACAAAACACACAAGCATATCAAACAAACAAAACTAACTTAATGCACATTAAAAACACATCTTTCGATTACTAATTCTCTAAGTATGTCAGTCATTTCATGATGAACGAAGAAGTCATAGTCAAATACAGCTGTAAGTCTTGCACCGTCAACCAGTTCAATTCTGATAGAAATCTTTTAAACAGTTCATGTTCTTTCCTACATTGCAATGTCAGATCCCTTACAAAAAACTTTGATAGCTTTGTTAACTTTCTAAGCATGTTAGATCAAAATTTTCTTTTTATAGCTCTAACGGAAACATGGTTACATCCCGATTCAAATTGCTGTCTTTATGATTTGCCTTCCTATACTTTCGTTACTTGTAATCGTGAAGCCTCACAAGGTGGTGGAGTCGCTCTGTATTTTCACAACTCGTTGTCCTTCTCTCGCATTAACACATGTAAAATTAATCACTGCGAATCCATCTTTGGGGAAACTATGATCAACAACAAAAAGATTGTTATAGGCGTTATCTACAGAAGACCCAACACACCTTTTAATGAATTCATTGACAGTTTAGAAGCATGCCTTGATCAGGTGTCAGTGAACGGGCGTGATTGTATTCTCCTTGGCGATATGAATATTGACACATCTTTAGATAGCCCACCCGTTACTCATTACAATACTCTCCTGAATACATACAATATGACACAATTAATTAACACCCCTACCAGAGTTACTAACACCTCATAAATATTACTAACCACTTTATTGAGTCCGGTACAATTGAAACAGACATTTCAGACCACTATCCAATTTTCGGCATTATTAAAAGTCTGCATCACGTTTTTGAAAACAGTACCAAAACACACACCTACGATTTCTGGAATTACAACAAAGAGGCCTTCTTAGCTGACCTAAGCAATGTATCCTGGCAACCAGTCCACATGTGCGAAGATCCGTCTGAAGCATACAATATTTTTAATGATTTATTTCATACTGTTATCAGAAGACATCTTCGAATAAAAACATTTACAAGAACACAAAAGTCAATTAAAAGACCCTGGATCACAAAGGGCTTATTTACATCCATACATACAAAACATAAACTTTTCTCGAAAATGAAAAATCACCCAAGGAATAACCAAATTAAAAATATGTATACTAGGTACAGGAATACATTGACGAAGCTCCTTAGGTTGGCTAAGAAAAACTACTACACCAATAAAAATTCAAATGCCTCTGGCAACACCAACAAAACTTGGCTTACTATTAAAGAGATGTTGAACACACCAATAAAAATTCAAATGCCTCTGGCAACACCAACAAAACTTGGCTTACTATTAAAGAGATGTTGAACAAAACACATACCAAATGTTCTCCCGATAAATTAACTACAAACAACCCTGGAAACACATGCTTAACAGATACGAGAGATATTACTCAAGAATTCAATAATTATTTCACTGGTATTGGGCCCAATCTTGCTCAAAAGATTACAAGCAACAAAGACTTTAGACAATACCTGGATGGGAACTACCTCAACTCCTTTTTCTTTCACCCCGTGTCTGAAGAAGACGTCCTTGGAGAAATATTCAAGCTTGATCCCCGCAAAGCTACCGGTCAGGACACAATTAATCCCCTCTTAGTTATACACGCTGCTCACATTATTGCATGCCCTCTCACACATATAATTAACTGTTCTCTCAACAATGGTATTTTTCCAAGTCTACTTAAGATTGCCAAGGTAATACCTATTTATAAAAAAGGTTCGCCATGCGATGTTGGCAATTATCGCCCCATTTCAATTTTGCCCGTAATCAGTAAAGTGTTTGAATCTATTGTCAATCATCAACTTGTTATATATTTTGAAAAATACAACATCCTCATCAAAACTCAGTTTGGTTTCAGGAAAAAACACAGTACTAAGCTTGCCCTGGTTGACCTGATCACTGGTATTGCTAATAAGCTGGACAATGGATATCTGACATGTGGTATATTCATTGATTTGCGGAAAGCCTTTGACACAATAGACCATAGTATTCTTCTACAGTGTCAGAGGCTTGCCTTTACTTTGGTTTAAAAGTTATCTCTCCCAGCGTAAGCAGTGTGTCTGTATAAATAATGTTACCTCGCCATATAGCGAGTACCACAAGGCTCAATTTTAGGCCCCCTTCTCTTTCTGATTTACATCAATGATATTGTGAACGCTACTGATGCATTTGAATTTCGATTATTTGCCGACGACACAAACTTGTTTCAATTTATCAACAATCCCTCAAATATAATTCAGCTTGATCAACTCCATTTCGACTTCAGGAAAGTCTGTGACTGGTGCGACGCCAATAGGCTCACTATCAATGTAGAAAAAACGAATTTCATGATTATTAAGACTTCGCAAAGATTGGTGAAAACGGAGGGAAGTCTGGGCATCAATCGCTCACAAATTTCACAAGTAACGTCAACCAATTATCTTGGCGTGTGTTTAGATCAAAATATGCTTTGGACATCACACATTGAAAAAGTTAGGAAAGCAATTTCTCCAATTAATGGCATAATTTCCAAAATTCGCTATTACGTACCTAAATCTACTCTTCTTCTGCTGTATAACTCTATGATCTTGCCCCATATCTCATATTGTATAGAGATATGGGGCAATACATGCAATACATTTCTCAAGCCTATCTTAAACCTTCAAAAGAAAGTTATTCGCTTTATAACTTTTTCAAATATTGGTGCTCCCTCCTCCCCTCTTTTTCAGCAACTAGGAATTCTAAGTGTCCACCAGCAATGCAAATTTAATACTTCTTTATTTATTTTTGATTTGAGGGCCGGTCACTTCCCGCAAACAGTTAACGACTATTTCAACACACCACCAAATACGTATCACACTCGGAATACAACGAGAGATAACTTTTACATTCCAAAAGTAAATCTTACTTTGACGCAACACAATTTTCAGTATGCAGCTGCAAAACATTGGAACTCCTTACCTGAAGAATTGAAAAAAATACAATCCAGGACTACTTTTAAATCTCAGTTAAAACAGTATTTGTTACAAAATTAATTCAGCTTTTTCTACCTTACATTGCATTGAATGCCAGTTGTTATATATATTTTTTTTGATGAGAACGCGTTTTGTTTTGTTTGTTTTTTGTTTGTTTTTGTTTTAATTTCAAATTTGTTTTTGTTTTTGCTTTGATTATTTTATTTGTTTAATCAATTGTAGTATGGGCCACAAACTTGACTAGTTTGTTTCAAACTATTTCTGTGGTCCAGCCATAAACTCTGTATTCATCCATCAGTTTAATTGTAATATTTATTCCACTGTCTTTTGTACTTTCTCTCTTGTTATGTTGATATGATTTTGAGTTTGTGGCAAATAAAATACTATATCTAAAATACATTATGAGGCAAATATATAAAATCAATATTGTCAGGTGGACAATCTGGAAAATTAAATTTGATAAATTAAAGTCAATATTCAAAATACTACAACAAAGACCACTATACGTTGTTATACATGTACATCTGTGAACGGCACAGTGTTTAAAAACATTAAATTTACTGGCATCAGGTTTGTAAACTTTCTAGTTCTCCGATCCGGCATCTGTGGAACTTTAAAATGTAACTTGAAAAGCATATATGGACTATCATAAACATTACTTACACACTTGTAAAAAATACCATGTCTAAAAACATCCTCCGTTGCGCTGAGAGGGGATTGGCAAATCGAAAAACTTGCATAATGTGCATATTGTGTCGGTTAAAAATTATTCCGTTTAATGAATTTTCCAGAACCCTTTCAATGCTAGCCTGTGGTTTATTTTGGCAAGGTTACCAAATGATTGAGCCCTATTCCAGAATACTCCCCATGGGTGATCAAGGGATGCTGTTCCTGCGCCAAACCACAATTGAATGGGGTTGGCTAAGTATCTCCAAATATAGATTACGATCCAACCTCTCCTTGCAAATCCCACACTTATAAAGAAATCTCTTATTATGTATGAACACTGAAGTCGATTACCACTGTTATTTTATACTAGTGTATCATACATTTGCACATCTCCAGAATACGGGAAGTATGCCATATAACTGCACAAATGAAAATCAGCGACAACGTTTTTTTGTGAGCTTGAAGGGAAGAGGGAACTGGGAAACAATTTGTACAAAATATTTTCTCATCAGCCCCACCCCTTCCCTAAGTGCTGTTCGTTCCCTCGGTTTGCATTTGCGCGGAAATGTAATTCAGGCCAGATATACTCTCTGTCTAAAATAGGTGGAACAACATTATCCACATATTAGGGCAAGAAATGGCAAGACAACTAGTTTATTAACTGTGGAAAGCTTCATAAGACAGTTGATTTCTCGGGATTCAATTACGATATGAGCAGTCAAATTTTTGGTCGCTTCTTTCTTTATGTGAGGAGGATTTAATTTAGAAGTGTTTAAGACGATTTTTATGAAGATAGCACACTCGAGTAAACATATAACTATCAATCCAACAATATATACCAATGACAACTGTCAATCAAACGTGTCACGTGAACTGATTGCTTTGGTAAATGAAAATATAATTTCATTGAGACACTGACCCGCCCCTGTGCTACATCCAAGTGGGACACAC
This sequence comes from Glandiceps talaboti, assembly GCF_964340395.1. NCBI lineage: Eukaryota > Metazoa > Hemichordata > Enteropneusta > Spengelidae > Glandiceps > Glandiceps talaboti. The sequence continues at coordinate 21,189,824 of NC_135566.1, read as the reverse complement.
AGAAGTATCTTTATACGCATATAAAGTCCAGATACGTCCTGATAAAGGAAGTCAAAAGTACAAACCATGTTTGGCAGTGTCATTTTATTTTGGTACATGCAAATGTATAATTGTTTTTTCTTCTGAGCTAACATAAAATGGAATATTAATGCTAGTACCTTTAGAATTCAAACTGTTCTTACTACATTTATCAAGTAAACAAATATACCTCACGTCTGAATAAAGACTTGAATATGTGCTGAACAAGAAAAAATGAATCGATTAACTAGAGATTCTTACATTATTAATACTTTGGTGACTTCTGCACAAATGTTGAAGACATTCATTGACATCACTGTACCAGTCATTCTGTAACGTACACGTACTATAGCGTAGAATGCCTGCCAATATTCGAAAATACAATACTTCAATGACTATATGCAATACTGCAATGACTATATGCGATATGACTACATGAGGTGACTACATGCGATATGACTACATGCGATGTGACTACATGAGATGACTACATGCGATATGACTACATGAGATGACTACATGCGATATCACTACATGAGGTGACTACATGCGATATGACTACATGAGATGACTACATGCGATATGACTACATGAGGTGACTACATGCGATATGACTACATGCGATATGACTACATGAGATGACTACATGCGATATGACTACATGAGATGACTACATGTGTCATGACTACATGAGATGACTATATGCAATACTGCGATGCGAGATGATGACATGATATGCGGCGATTTTGTAATGACGTTATGCCATTCGTAGATTATTCAATACGCATAATACGAGTATTGATATGAAACAGGCTAGGGAGTACTCCTCAGCATGTTGCACCGTTGCACGTGGTAAGAGGTGGACCATTTGATATCCGGGGGGGGGGGGGCTTGGAAGATTTCGGGGAAAAAAAGATGCCAAATGGATTTGCTTGAAAAAAAAAATCCGGATATGAGAGGGTGATGGAAAAAAAAGACGGACCACTACTGCTAGAAAAAAAAATGTCTTGGCAGGGAAATGATGCACAGGTTCGAGTATACTGTTCAACTTGCTCGTACCTCTCCAACCAGGACACTTGTCAAATCATGACAAACAGTTTCAAACACATGTCAGGTACCAGTCAGTTTCGTTAGCATGTGGTACATATATATATATTTGTTCTTTTCTCTGTTTCTTTCGTAAATGGTTTAAATATTACTTCATGTAAGGGTTCATAAATAACTATACATAACATTATACATATAATACATGTATTACCTAGCTACCACACTAGTTACAGAACATGCCATGTAAGTGTTTGGCTGTTTCACAATCAGTGCTTCACTTATCTTACACTTTGGGGCAAAAGTGAACTTGAAGGTTTTGTAATGGTAACCTTCATACTATTGGATAGTTTATAAAAGAACTTAATCTAAATTGTTCTAGTCTCTTCAGTATGAATTTGTCAAAAGGGATGCTATACTTCCTATTTCAGACACTACATGTATCGACACCACAACTCAAATTCAAGTTTCTATTGTACACTAGGTATGACCTCCTAAAGTGCTCTAACACATCAGTAACTTTACTATACATGCAATATCAATGCCCCTATACCAATGTTACAGGCCCACTTTTATAACATGGACAATTTAGGTAAAAAGTTATATTTACTTTAGCTTTTCGATGCTTGGCAATATATATCTCAGAGGCTATGCATAACCTAAAAATTGCCTAAATAGAAACAAAAAACTGCAGATCTGGCGGGGGGACCCCTTGCACTCCATCACCCCAGAGGCCACTCATTCGTTAAACCAACAATAAGATTCACCAAAATCAAATCAAAGTTCTTCCCTCCACCTCTTACTGTCAAGATGCTATGGAACTTTATTTCAAACATGTTTCAACCTTATGTAGTTGCTTTTTACATGTTAGAGCTGCCTTGTAAAGCTTGTAAATTATTGTCTGAAAGTGTCTGTGAATAGCCTAAACATTGCCTTTAGAAGTAAAAATCCTCCAGGCCGTTTTGTAGAACCCTAGAAACCCCCCCCCCCCATTCACACACACAATAACACACAAGAGGTGGACATATCCCAGTCTCAAAGCTCTTCCCTCTACAACTTACTGTCAGATGCTATGAAACTTTATTCAAGAGGGTCAGTGACTTTTTGTCGGCCCAATGGAAAAAAAACACTGACACCCCCATCCCCCAAGCTTGAGAAACTGACTGGTCTATCTGAATGTTTGAGCTCACCAATCAAGTTTCCGATTTGTATTTTCAGTGTGTCACCATACCATGGCATAAAAACTGTCAACGATGTTTATTTAATTGAAAATCAAACATGTATGAAATATGTAGTTTTCTAAATATAATATGTGTGTCATAGAACATCTTTTTACTCTCTCTATTACCGTGTGCCAAAACCAAACAGAAAATTGTGGCAACAAATGTAGGTGTTCAACATTGACGTAAAAAAAATACGGATATCTCAGAAAAGCAAAGAAAAAAAAAGTTGCCAGCATAGGCGAAGGAGAAAAAAATAATTCTCAGGCAAGCAGGTGGGAAAAAAAATAATGACTCTCCACCAATCTTCAAAGCCCCCCCCCCAGGATATCGAATGGTCTACCCCTTATGCATATTGAATAATCTACGAATGGCATAACGTCATTACAAAATCGCCGCATATCATGTCATCATCTCGCATCGCAGTATAGCATGTAGTCATCTCATGTAGTCATATCGCATGTAGTCATCTCATGTAGTCACATCGCATGTAGTCACCTCATGTAGTCATATCGCATGTAGTCATCTCATATAGTCATATCGCATGTAGTCATCTCATGTAGTCATCTAATGTAGTCGCATCGCATGTAGTCACCTCATGTAGTCATATCGCATGTAGTCATCTCATGTAGTCACATCGCATGTAGTCATATCGCATGTAATCATCTCATGTAGTCATATCGCATATAGTCATTGCAGTATTGCATATAGTCATTGCAGTATTGCATATAGTCATTGCAGTATTGAATTTTCGAATATTGGCAGGCATTCAACGCCATACCATGTGTGTAAGAGTGTAAATCCAACGAGCGAGTCAGCTACTTATTTTAGGGACCGTTCAGTTTTTACGACATCTGAACATTATTCAAGGAAAACCATACTATACGAAAGAGTGACTTTTCCCTTAGTTGATAAACGTGAATTATCAATCAAAGCGTTAAATTGTGCACTCAGTCGCGAAATAAATAGTGACATTATCATTATTGTATTATAACGTATAACTCTTTTAAACGGTCATTATCTGCGTTTTTAGATCTTTCCTCAGTATATTACAATGTAAATGGTACTTACAGTAGAATATATACCAAGGAAACTTAACCATCTCTTGGTATTCATAACGCAAACCCAATATTTGATGTATAAACAGCATTACCTGTAATAGAATTTTGAAGAACCCCTGTATGAATTATCTTAAATTATGTAGAACGCCCTCAAATGTGTGCACTGAAACTAACATAATATATACAATAGTTTATTGTATATTTTGTAAATCATTCTGGGATTAAAAGAAAACATAGAATATAGACTATAACTGATTTTAAACTGGAGGAAAATAATGCAATTGCTGAAATACTACTAACATGTTTTCTTGTTTCCCGGATTGTAAAAACTGCGACGTTAACATAGAGATATGGAAAATCACAGTTACGTTTATGTCTGAACTATTTATGGAACACATTTTTACATTACATTCTGGGATTATTAGGGATCGGTCAGTTTTTCCAGCCTGGCGGGGGGGGGGGGGCGGACCGTAGATCGGACCGACAAAAAGTCACTGACCCCCCTATCTATAAAACCAAAAACAGGTTGACCCCCCCTATCACCTAATTCTAAACCATGATGACCCCCATATAATATTCACATGACAGATATTTTTTGATCGTGACTCAGTGTGGACTGCTTGACTGTCTTGCATCTACTTTATAATATCCCAGGTTAGCGCTATTGTAATTATAATTATTGACTTCACAAGGTAAATGTATTCCAAAAGGAGTTTAATAGCATCTTGACAGTGAAAGTTAGGGGAGAGCTTGAGAAGGGAATATGTATATCTCTTATGGGGGAGGGGGGTCTCCCCCTAGAAGCCCTGGAGGTGTTTTACTCTGAAAAGTCAATTTTGAGACTACTCAGACCCCTTTCAGACAATAATTTCCAACATGTAAAAAGCAACTACAAAGGGTTGAAATATTTTTGAAATATACTTTGATAGCATCTTGATAGAAAGAGGGGAAGAGCTTGAGACTGGGATATGTCCACCTCAGATGGACTTCCGAGGGGCCTTCCTCTAGAAGCCCTGGAGGATTTTAACTCTTAAAGCCAATTTTTAGGCTATTCAGACCCTTTCAAGCAATAACTTAATCCATGCTTTTCAAGACAGCACCATCAAGTATCAGAAACTGTGCTTTATAACTTACATAGAGTTGAAATATGTTCTTAAAAAGTTAAATGGCATCATTATTTACATATAGTAAAGGTCAGCACATCTACTGGTAGTATCATTGGTAGGGGAGATTTGGAGTTTAAGGCAAATTTAGACTACCTTCACATCTTTAAAAGACAATATCACCTCAAATTAGAATTGGGTGAAAATATTTAAGAAAAGTTTAATACCATTATGACAGAAAAAAGGTTGTTGGTGCATCTGATTATTGGTTGAATGCATGTGTGACCTCTGGGGGTGAGGGAGTCTTTGGGGTTTCCCCCTGGCAGATCTGCAGTTTTTTGCTTCGACTAAGGCAATGTTTAGGTTATTCATAGCCTTTGAGGTAATATTTCCAAGCTTCGAATAGCTAACGTAAATGTAAGTTTTAAATGAGTTTCCCATGTCGGGCATTAATATTGCATGTATAGTAAAGTCACCTGCATGTTAGAGAACTTTAGGTGGTCATACCTAGTGTATAATAGAAACTGGAATCTGATGAGATGTGGTGATCTGTAGTGTCAATAACACGTAGTGTCCAAAATAGAAAGTGTATTAATCCCTTCTGACAAGTTCATAGTGACCAGTAGAACATTTTAGATTAACTTCTTTTATAAACTATCTATGAAGATTACCATTACGAAACCTTCAAGTTCACTTTTGTCCCAAAGTGCAATATTTAAGTGAAGCATTGATTGTGAAACAGCCAAGCATTTACATGACATGTTCTGTAACTAGTGTGGTAGCAAGGTAATACATGTATATGTATAGTTATGTTTGAACTAATAAGTAATATTAAAGAATTCATGTAAGAAACAAGGAGAAGAACAAATATTTACGTGTACCACATTTCAGACAACTTCAAAAGGCTATATGCCATTGTAGAAAAGGATTTTTTTCTTCCATCACAATCCAAAACACAATGACCCCCTTATCCATTATTGTCAAAACAGCATGACCCCCTACTGCCAATTTCAAAAACAGGGTGACCCCCTTACAAATCCGCCCCCCCCGGCCGAAGAAACTGACCGGTCCTTTACTTGCGTCAGCTTTTTTGAACTGTGTCGCCAATAAATGTACGTTCGATGCTGCAGGTACCGGTGAAATCGTACTGATCTTGTTTACATTTGTTGGGCAATGACATATTATACTAAGGAATGTAATTCAAACGGGGGAAACACATCCTGAGCACTTTCACAAACGTACATTGCCCAATTACAGTATTAGCATTTCGCGATGAACAATTTATCAATGTAGTGTGAACCCCCGTGTATGTTATGCAAGGATGTTTTTGAAATACTTGTAAATTCAAAGAAAAGAAAACAATTTGTGCTGTGCACTCTGATTGGCTGTTTCTCAATACAACATGTGCAATACCTTCGCGTCACTATTAGTGGATATCATAGACAATGGTTTCTCGCCAAAATGTCAATTCAAAGCTGGTGGTTTGGGACGCCCTTTATTGTGATTGGTTCTCATCGACAATTGGAATTAACACCTGGAGTTGTGTATATATAGAGCTTATCCCGTTGTGAAAGCCGTCTTTGACCGCAGCTTACGCGGCCAGTTTGTGTACCACTATTGGCTTTGATTTTAAAGTTAGCAATTTTGAGTTTAAATACCTGATACTAATATTTGTAAAATATGGTGAATCTTTAATGAGCAATTTTCATCTCCGCCACACAAATTGGATGAAATTTATCTAGATATTTAGAAAACAGATATGGAGATTTTGCCTAAATATCTATATTCTATTTGAGATTTTCAATCGGTATATCACTTGGCCACTTAATGTCACGGATTCCCAACCGCCTAATCAATCAATCAGTCAATCAATCAATCAATCAATCAATCAATCAATCAGTCAGTCAATCAATCAATCGATCGATCGATCGATCGATCGATCGATCGATCGATCGACCGACCGACCGACCGACCGACCGACCGACCGACCGACCAACCAACCAACCAACCAACCAACCAACCAACCAACCAACCAACCAACCAACCAACCAACCAACCAACCAACCAACCAATCAATCAATCAATCAATCAATCAATCAATCAATCAATCAATCAATCAATCAATTCAATCACTTACATGCTCGCTGTACCCTGTGTTGCTGGTAGAACCACAGGGTGCTCAGGCTCAGTTAGTTTTGTTTACAAATACATACAAACAAACAAGTAAACAAAAAAAACAAGTAAACAAACAAACAAACAAATAAATAAACAAACACAAACAAACAAACTACCCGACACATGAGTAGATACATACATGAATAAACGACAACAAACCAACGAACAAACACTGCCCCCCCCCCCCCGATTTGGTCACAAATGCAAATAACTCGCAAAAAACAAAACTAACTGAGCCTGAGCACCCCTGTGGAAGAACTAAAGCAAGTACCTTTCCTATTGTTAGGGTACATGTAATAAATGAATGCATAATTACCAGATGGTCAACTATAATTTATATCATGACTAAAGCACGCTATCCTTATAGAAGAGATTGAGAATGGTGACTGTAATTTGAAATAAGTTCGAAAAATTAAGTAAAGTCTAGAAGGGGTTGTACTAGTAGAAACTATCGGGTACGCTAGAAACTAGGTGCTAGTGCCCGGGCAGGTACTAAATCCTAAAATCCTAGATCGTAGTTCTTATTGCCCCCCCCCCCCCCCACTTAAGTAGGGAGGACAGAGGTCACACTTGTTAGAGCGCCCTCAGAGGCTCGTACCATCCAACCATACAGTTTACTAGACTGACAGTGACACTTCGTAGTACTACTACATCGTACATGGTTCATCATTTAACAGGTGTATATGGATAGGACTGTGTGATACTAGTCAGGATCATACGTAGTTGTCATAGGAACAAAACTCAGGTCAGTTCTGCCATGGAGGTATTGGTTATACCATGTCACGGGTTTATAATTGATAAGAATTGATCCATTGGATGTATGGGATTGGATGGGATGCAAGTATTCTAATATTTAATAGTATGGATGTATTAGTATCTCCCCAAATACATCAATGGTTGCATATTCAATTTCTAGTCATGTCAATGGCCATTTGTATCTACTCTTGATATGCGCTCGGGGTCTAGAGAACTCCGACACAACTCTGTTCTGGTGGACGATTGAATTTGAAGATGCTATATCATGTCTCGAAGTTCGCGGAGCAATATATAGTAGACGTAGAGATATTATATATATATAGTATTTATTTTTGTATTAAACGGTCTATAAGATTGTGTAAATAGCGTCCAGTCTCGACTGATTTTGCGTTAGTCCTGCTGGCAGACGGTGCTCGCGTTTCACACAACACAGGAGACGGATCTGGGAAGGGACGACTTACTCCGTATGCAAGCAGGACAAACAGACTAAATAATAGATTTATTGCTAATATTTGACCACTGGGCGATTTTATTCATAGTTACCGGCATTTTTAGTAAGTCCGTATTTCACGGCTGGCTCTTCGCAGGACGGAGGGGGAGGGACAATTGTCAGAATCGAGTCCCGAATAACTCCGTATGCAGGACTAGACTAGATCTAGACCGGGGAGGACTACCACATGTACTTTTGCGTAATGTGTGCCCGGAAAAGTGTATTGACCCGAATGGCAATATATAGCAATTCCATGCCACGGTTGTACGTACGTACGTACATAGTCTGTGTGATTGGACGTACGGACCTGGTCAAAGGTTAGCAGATGCAGTCGATTAGTCTAGTCTTGTGACTGTGATCATGAGTACACTACACGTGTTGATGTGTTGTCGAAGGAGCAAAGCGTTGAGGGATGAGGGTGGGGAGGGGGAACACCCAGTCACTCGCCCCAAAGCCAATTCTTACCAAATCAGTTCGTCTCAGTGCCAACTCATCCCACTTCTAACTCATCTCAAAATATATTTTTTTTAAAACATGCACCATGTGCACCTGAACCTTGAAATGATCGTAGCACACAATTGGCAAACAATATTTCAGTAAAGTTTGTCTATTACATATTAGATTGTAGTATTAAATGATGCCAGGATTCAATTCAAAATGTAATTTATGATGACAGCATTTTAAAGTTACCAAAACAGGAATGAACTGCCCAGTTTATGGTTTCATTGCGTTGTTAATCCAGTTGTCTGGGAATGTTAGCTGCTTTCATTGCTTTTTAGCCCAACTGAACTGAGGTTCAGTAGTGCTATAGGGATCGCCCGGCGTCTGTCTGTCTGTCTGTCTGTCTGTCTGTCTGTCTGTCTGTCTGTCTGTCTGTCTTTGTGTGTGTGTGTGTGTGTAAACAACTTAAAGTCAAACACCGCTGAACTGATTGCCATGATATTTTATGGGTGTATTACCTTTGGTGTCTAGTTGGGAAATTGTTCAAATCAAAATGATCGCATCACAGGTGTGTGATTTGGGTCAAAAATGTGATTTTTGGTCAAAAACTGGGCAGATTGGTGCGAAATTTGGTGGGAACATTCTTAAGGGGGTGTAATGTAAGATTTGTTCATGACATGATGATTCCATCAGTAATATGCAAATTAGGGCTAAAAATGTGTCTTTTTGGTTAAAAATCTACAATTCCAAAACTACTGAGCAGATTGTACTGAAATTTAATGGGAATGCATCTAGGGATATATGGACAGAGAAATATTAAGCATACAATGATTCCATGAGTGATATGCAAATTAGGTGTAAAAATGTTCATTTTTGGTCAAAAACTTATATCTCAAAAAGTGCTGTCACCAATTCTGAAACTTGGTGAAATGTTTCTGAAAGTGTTATTCTGCAGATTTTCTTTAAAACATTTTGACAAAATTGGCCCCAGCAACCATGACCATGCCCTTAGCAACAACCAAATGGCAGTATATTTTGGTCAAATAACAAAATCATCTGGTAGGCAAATGAGTAAATATTCAAAAAATGTATGCAAATACCCTAGCAACCATGACCACGCCCATAGCAACAGCCAAACGATCATGTATTTCGCAAAGATAACAGGGATTAATAGACAATTGAATAAACATTCAAAAAATGTATGTAAATTTGCCTAGCAACAAGACCACGCCCATAGCAACAGCCAAATAATCACGTATATTGCAAAGATAACAGGAATAGAAAGACAAATGAATAAACATTCAAAAAATGCAGCAAATGTGCCTAGCAACAAGACCACGCCTATAGCAACAGCCAAATGATCATGTATATTGCAAAGATAATATCAGGAATTCATACACAAGTGAACAAAAACATTCAAAAATGTATGCAAATATATCTAACAACATGACCACGCCCATAGCAACAGCCAAACGATCGTGTATTTCACAAAGATAACAGGGATTAATAGACAATTGAATAAACATTCAAAAAATGTATGTAAATTTGCCTAATAGATAACAGAGTTGCATTCTAGAGTTGCACGAAATACATTCTACTTCTCGCCGATGGTCCGGGTAGCTTGCATTTAATACATTTAATACATTTAATGCATTTAATACATTTAATGCATTTAATACATTCTAGAGTTGCACGAAATACATTCTATTTGTCGGCGATGGTCCGGGTAGCTTGCATTTAATACATTTAATACATTTAATGCCATCGCCGACAAATAGAATGTATTTCGTGCAACTCTAGAATGTATTAAATGCATTAAATGCATTAAATGTATTAAATGCAAGCTACCCGGACCATCGTCGAGGAATAGAATGTATTTCGTGCAAGTCTAGAATGTATTAAATGCATTAAATGTATTAAATGTATTAAATGCAAGCTACCCGGACCATCGCCAAGAAATAGAATGTATTTCGTGCAACTCTAGAATGTATTATATGTAATGAATGCATTAAATGTATTAAATGTATTGAATATATTAAATGCAAGCTACCCGGACCATCGTCGAGGAATAGAATGCATTTCATGCAACTCTAGAATGTATTAAATGCATTAAATGCATTAAATGCATTAAATGCATTAAATGTATTAAATGTATTAAATGCAAGCTATCCGGACCATCGCCGACAAAAAGCTACGGTCCGGGACCATCGCCGATAGATAGAATGTATTTCGTGCAACTCTAGAATGTATTAAATGTATTAAATGCATTAAATGTATTAAATGTATTAAATGCAAGCTACCCGGACCATCGTCGACAAATAGAATGTATTTCGTGCAACTCTAGAATGTATTAAATGTATTAAATGCATTAAATGTATTAAATACAAGCTACCCAGACCATTGTCGACAAATAGAATGTATTTCGTGCAACTCTAGAATGTATTAAATGTATTAAATGCATTAAATGTATTAAATGTATTAAATGCAAGCTACCCGGACCATCGTCGACAAATAGAATTTATTTCGTGCAACTCTAGAATGTATTAAATGTATTAAATGCATTAAATGTATTAAATGTATTAAATGTATTAACTGCAAGCTACCCGGACCATCACCGATAAATAGAATGTATTTCGTGCAACTCCAGAATGTATTAAATGCATTAAATGTATTAAATGTATTAAATGCAAGCTACATACATTCTAGTATCGGGAGACGGTACGGGACCTTGCATTTAATACATTTAATACATTCTAGAGTTGCACGAAATACATTCTACTTCTCGCCGATGGTCCGGGTAGCTTGCATTTAATACATTTAATACATTTAATGCATTTAATACATTCTAGAGTTGCACGAAATACATTCTATTTTCGGCGATGGTCCGGGTAGCTTGCATTTAATACATTTAATACATTTAATGCCATCGCCGACAAATAGAATGTATTTCGTGCAACTCTAGAATGTATTAAATGCATTAAATGCATTAAATGTATTAAATGCAAGCTACCCGGACCATCGCCGAGAAATAGAATGTATTTCGTGCAAGTCTAGAATGTATTAAATGCATTAAATGTATTAAATGTATTAAATGCAAGCTACCCGGACCATCGCCAAGGAATAGAATGTATTTCGTGCAAGTCTAGAATGTATTAAATGCATTAAATGTATTAAATGTATTAAATGCAAGCTACCCGGACCATCGCCAAGAAATAGAATGTATTTCGTGCAACTCTAGAATGTATTATATGTATTGAATGCATTAAATGTATTAAATGTATTAAATGTATTAAATGCAAGCTATCCGGACCATCGCCGACAAAAAGCTACGGTCCGGGACCATCGCCGATAAATAGAATGTATTTCGTGCAACTCTAGAATGTATTAAATGTATTAAATGTATTAAATGTATTAAATGCAAGCTACCAGGACCATCGCCGAGGAATAGAATGTATTTCGTGCAACTCTAGAATGTATTAAATGTATTAAATGCATTAAATGTATTTAATGTATTAAATGCAAGCTACCCGGACCATCGCCGACAAATATAATGTATTTCGTGCAACTCTAGAATGTATTAAATGTATTAAATGTATTAAATGTATTAAATGTATTAAATGCAAGCTACCCGGACCATCGCCGAGAAATAGAATGTATTTCGTACAACTCTAGAATGTATTAAATGTATTAAATGTATTAAATGCAAGCTACCCGGACCATCGCCGAGAAATAGAATGTATTTCGTGCAACTCTAGAATGTATTAATAATAATGTTTTGATTTGAGATTTTGATATTATCTGTAATCCTGCAGTAATGGCGTCCTTTCATGGTGATAACAATGCAGTGATCTGTCGTGATGTGCATAAAACCTATGGACAGGTTGGTAAAGGTTTGCATGCCTTGCAAGGAGTCAACCTCACTTTACCACAAGGTATAATGTAAGTACATGTTGTAACTATGTGTATGGATATTCTATCACCTGTTTCTCTGCTCTTCATACGATTTGTAAAAAAATTACTGTGTGGTGGTGTCTGTAGAACATACCATTTTGCATATCTAGAATACACATTTGTGGGATATCATTGGAGTATACCATTTTGTATTGGAAGGCTGTCCATGATACCATTATACGATGAGGTTCAGTAGTGCTATGGGGATCGCCCGGTGTGTGTGTGTGTGTGTGTGTGTGTGTGTGTGTGTGTGTGTGTGTGTGTGTGTGTGTGTGTGTGTGTGTGTGTGTGTGTGTGTGTGTGTGTGTGTGTGTGTGTGTGTGTGTGTGTGTGTGTGTGTGTGTGTGTGTGTGTGTGTGTGTGTGTGTGTGTGTAAATGACTTAAAGTCAAAAACTACTGGACCAATTGCCATGATATTTTGTTGGTGTATTACCTTGGGTGTCTAGTTGGGAAACTGTTCAAATCAAATCAGATCTTATCACTGGTGTGTGATTTGGGTCAAACAATTTGATTTTTGGTCAAAAAGCTTGAACTGGGCAGATTGGGCTGAAATTTGGGTGAAACATTCTCCAGGGTGTTTATACTAAGAATTGTTCATGATATGGTGGTGCCATCAGTGATATGCAAATTAGGGCTAAAAATGTGTCTTTTTGGTCAAAAATTTATAATTTCAAAACTACTGAACAGATTGGGCTGAAATGTAATGGGAATGCATCTAGGGATGTATAGATGAATAAATATTAAGGATACAATATCCTGCAAATATCCCTAGCAACCATAGCCATGCCCATGGCAACAGCCAAACCATCGTGTATTTCACAAAGAGAAACAACTGAATAAATATTCAAAAAATATATGTAAATTTGCCTACCAACAAGACCACGCCCATGGCAACAGCCAAATGATCACATATATTATGAAGATAATGGGGATTAATAGACAATTGACCAAACACTCAAAAAATGTATGTAAACTTGCCTAGCAACAAGACCACGCCATAGCAACAGCCAAATAGTCACATGTATTGCAAAGATAACAGGAATTGGAAGACAAATGAATGTACATTCCAAAAATGTATGCAAATGTACCTAGCAACAAGACCACACCATAGCAACAGCCAAATGATCACATATATTGTGAAGATAACAATGGGGATTAATAGACAATTGAATAAACATTCAAAAAATGTATGTAAATTTGCCTAGCAACAAGATCATGCCCATAGCAACATCCAAATAATCACGTATATTGCAAAGATAACAACAGGAATTGAAAGACAAATGAATAAACATTCCAAAAATGTATGCACATGTACCTAGCAACAAGACCATGCCCATAACAACAGCCAAATGATAACACATATTGCAAAGATGATATCAGAAATTCATACACAAGTGAACAAAAACATTCAAAAATGTATGCAAATATATCTAGCAACATGACTACACCCATAGCAACAGCCAAATGATCATGTATATCACTGTATTTAATACTGCATAACTAAATATTAACTTCAATCATAGACTCTATCCATAAACCATCAAAATTAAGCTATTACTTACATATTGCAGACACTTTGTAGCAATTATGTGTGGCTAATGTCTTTTAGGTCATGTCTATAGATAATACAGAACCAGATAAACATACACAATGCATTACTTTTTACTCAATATCAACCATATTGATTTTGATTTTGTTGTTAACAATCATGATTTATATTACAAATTAACTCAAAAACGCTAATACATGGAGACTACATTAAAGTGTCAATAGCAGGGGGGGGGGGGGGTAGGGCTATGTCTACCATTGTTAAAACATGCTCTGAATCCATAACGTCAACAACGTCAAAATGATAGTTGGTTAGTTTGACTCTAATTTTTCTGTATCTATGTATAGTTATGGACTATTAGGACCAAGTGGATGTGGTAAAACAACTCTTCTGAGATGTATGCTGGGAAGGCTAACAAAAGACCAAGGTGAAATCACAGTCAATGGTAAAGCACCTGGTACAGCTGGGCATGGGGTACCAGGGAGGATGGTGGGATATATGCCACAGGTAGGGTATATGGTATGGCACTTTGTACAGCTGGGCATGGAGTACCAGGGAGGATGGTGGGATATATGTCACAGGTAGGGTATATGGTATGGCGCCTTGTACAGCTGGGCATGGGGTACCAGGGAGGATGCTGGGATATATGCCACAGGTAGGGTATATGGTATGGTGCCTTGTACAGCTGGGCATGGGGTACCAGGGAGGATGCTGGGATATATGTCACAGGTAGGGTATATGGTATGGCGCCTTGTACAGCTGGGCATGGAGTACCAGGGAGGATGGTGGGATATATGGTATGGCGTCTTGTACAGCTGGGCATGGGGTACCAGGGAGGATGATGGGATATATGCCACAGGTAAGGTATATGGTATGGCACCTGGTACTGCTCATACGTGTGTACTGATACAGTTATAGATAAAGAAGTAAGTTAAACTCTTTTAAGTCTAGCCGTTTTGATTTATTTTGCCATAATATGGGGAGATCATATTTTAGCATTTATACCCACAGACACTGCCAATTAGTGAGAAAGTGTGAGTAAATATCGGTAAATGTTGGTTAATAAGACATGTAGAGTGTAGTTTTTGTTTACTGATGTCTATTACAACCACCAGCAATGTATTTTTTCACAATGCTGTTGAGTTTTGTTCACCTGTTGACTACGCTCGTCATAGTCTTAGTGCTAACGTGTACCCCTTATGACGTCATAAAATCCCGTGGTCTAGGCGGGACCGGAAATACCCGAAAACTCTCAAAGTAAATCCGAAGGGAACTGACTGAAAAAAGGTCATTTTAAGGTGTTTGCAGACGCTTTTTAAAAGTTTTAAAACCAGAATGCATTTCACAAACATGTCGTCTAGCAAATTAGCGATAGTGAATCTGAGCATTTTGAATCACCTTTAAGTAGTAAATTACTATATTATGTTTTGACAGATGGCTGGAAAGTAGGTAAACAACTTGATTGAATTTGCATATGCTGTGAAGGACACCTGGTGGCAATTAGGATCATCCAATTGTATGTGGCAACACAGTTGTTTTGACACTAGTATGAAAGGGACCATTTAAGATAACACTTATAAGGGTGGGCTAAAATAATTTTTTTTTAAATTTTGATGTTGGAGTTGAAACTTTTGTCAAAATGTGTTAACAGGTTCTTTGACAGTAATAAATATTCCTATTGGTTTATCATGTATTTGTATGATTGCAGGAGACAGCACTGTATAGTGAATTCACTATAGGCGAGACACTGACATTCTTTGGCAGACTTCATAAAATGAAGGAAAACAATATTAAGGATAGAATTCAGTTCCTGTTAGAATTCCTAGATCTACCTCCAAGGACAAGGATTATAGGACAACTCAGGTAAACAATGTCAGGACCAACTATAAATATAATATAATTAGATTTCTAGCTTTCTCTTTACCATATATAGCCTTTGTACCATAAATGGCATTCTCTGTACCATATATGGCCTCTGTACCATATATGGCATTCTCTGTACCATATATGTCATTATCTGTTCCATACATGGCATTCCCTGTACTATATATATTATTGAATTGATGACAAATAACATATAAACTTCTGCATCGAATCTTACTAAGTCTGTTCACAATCAGAAACCATGGTTCAACAGAGATGTTCGTGTAAAACTAAAAGCCAAGTCTGAAGACTAAATAAAACAATAAAATCTGTTAAACAACAGTATTGTGGTAAACTTGAAGACCAGTTCAAAGAAATGACTTGTGACATTTATGATAGGGATTGGAAGCACTTACATCCTACAAAAGTAAATCAAATACAATAGTTGACATCAATGTTAACCTTCCTGATTGTCTAAATGATTTCTATGCTCGTTTTGACAAGAAGAATTTAGACCCCCCTTACGCCTAGATACTGATCACAAAGAATAGCCTTTTACTATCATTGAGTCTGATGTACGTATAAGTGTTTTGTGAGTGTACACTCATATAAAGTGGCAGGTCCAGACAATATTCCGTTTTGAACCCTTCGTCATTGAGCTGATCAACTGTCAAGTGTATTTATGGACATATTCAATACCTCTCGTTCTCAGTGTATTGTGCCCACCGTGTTTCAATTAAGATATCCAAGAATCTCCAGTCAAGTGTCTGAATGACTATAGACCGGTTGCACTTACGTCTGTAATCATGAAATGCTTCAAATGTCTAATCTTGTATTATAATGTCTGTACTGCCAAAAACTATTGATTCATATCAGTTTGTGCACCATTTCAACCGCTCTGTCGAAGACACTGTTACAGTATGTCTTGCACTTCACAGTATAAATTCATCTAGACAAACTCAACTCTTATGTATGAAATCAATGCTCGTTGTCGATTTTATCTCTGCATATACAATTATATCTTCAAAGCTATGAATTAGTTCTTCTATGTGTAAGTGGATTTTCAGTTTTTTGTATGATAGACCACAACAGTTACAGTCTCATCTTCAGTTTTAAATACAGGTCAGTCTGGTGCTATTCAAAGTTATTGTATTCCCTTTTTACCTACCGTTGTACTTTTTTGTATCAACATAATATTGTTAAGTTTGCCAATGATACCACTGCCATAGGCTTAATCACTGACAACAGCGAGTCTGCATATGATATAGAAATTAAATTGTAAATTTAAGTGGTCCTTGACTTCAGTGTTAGAATTGGGGTATTTTCTGTGTTTCCATAGCTGTAACAGTTGAATTATTTTTTATTTTTAGTTGTTAGTTTATTGTACAATGTGCTGAGACGTAGTGTAGCACATTTCTTTAAGAATTAAAATAAACAATTATATTATAAACAAACCCAAAGAAGTTGTTGTCAATTTTCGAAAAGCTGGCATGACTCATACCCCAATCGATATTCATAGTAGAGAAATTGAAATTGTCACTATTTTCAAATTTCTGGGTATTCAACTTTCACATCACCTGTCTTGGCAAACAAATACTGAACATCTTGTAAAGAAAGCACAATAGCATCTTTATTTTCTGAGACGTGCAAAGAAATTTTGAATGAGTCATTGTATTTTAGTCAATATTTACTGCACTGTCATAGAGAGTATTTTAATGTATGGCATCACTATCTAGTTTAACAACATCACCAACAAAGAGTTGAATACACTTGAGACTCAAGAGAGTTGTCCGGCCAGCAAACTCACTAAATTTAATACTACATAACTAAACAACTTCAATCATAGACTCTATTCATAGACCATCAAAATTAAGCTATTACTTAATTGCAGATACTTTGTAGCAATTATGTGTGGCTGATGTCTTTTAGATCATGTATATAGATAATACAGAACCAGATAAACATACAGTCATTATTTTTGGTGCTCATATCACATTTACTCAATGGCAGCCATATTTGTAGTGAACAATCATGATTTACCAATTTATCAATTAACTAAAACATAGTACATGGAAACTACATTCAAGTGTCAACCCCTATATTGCCAGGTTTAACTTTCTTTTAAGACATTGACCTTTGACCTAATCCTGGATCTTCAGGTTAAGTTACTGAAATTGAGCGATAGTACCCTTCATTATCACAACATTTTGTGGTATTTATTTCCTGCCACCAATTTCTTTTAAATCATGTTTCCATTCAGTCACATTTGAGGGTATTGATTGATTGATTGATTGATTTTATTTGGGTAAAAATTTATACAAGTACATATTAAAATACAAGGATAAAAATTCACCGAGGATAACACATAAAAGTATTTTAAAAACACTTATTTCCAATGTGGTCCTCATAGGGGTATTCAAAACGCCATGGCAAAATTGTTACAACAACAACAAACAAACAAACATAATTAAAATAATTTTAAATGTATTACAGATGACAGAGCACCAAAAAAAAATTTAAAAAAATTTATAAAATACACAGACTACACCCACAATTTAAAAAAAGGAAGGACTAAAAAGTTACAAAATATTATGTTCTTTAACCTCTAATTTGTTCCATAGAAAAGATTTGACATGGTTTTTAAAACTATTTTTTGTATGAGATTGTTTCACTGAGAGTGGGAGACTATTCCAAAGACCAATGCCTGTGTAAGCGAATGAACTCTTACCCATACCACTGACTCTTGGAACTACACATGACAGTTCACTCGCTCTTGTTCTATAACTGTGCCGATTACAGACCAATTCTATATTGCAATATAAGTACTCAGGAGCACAATGATTTATGATGTTGAACATATGATTGAGTTTTAATTGCTCAACCCTCAATTCTACTGGGAACATACCTACCGGGTACAAGTTTAAATTGATTATATCCAATGTGTGTTCTAGTAGCAGCACTAAGTATGTATCTCATGATGTTATTTTGCAGAACTTGTAGTCTACCCTTCAACTTCTTTGTGAGACCACTGTACCACGATGAGCAGGCATAGTCGAAATGACACTGAATCAAAGCCGAGACAAGTAATTTCTTTGTTTTCAGATTAAAAGTTTATGAGTATTACAGTATAAAAATGTAAGTTTGTTTGCGCACTTTGATAGCACGCTAGAAGCTATAATCTCACCAGATAAAGACTGATCCAATGAAACCCCCAAGTATGACACACTCGCCTTAGATTCAATCTCATTCCTGTTACAACTCACATTGATTTTATTAGTTGTATGCAAATGTTTCTTGGAGGCAAATAAAATAGACTCAGTTTTACCCAGATGTAAAGATAGCTTATTGTCTGTTAACCATTCACTAACGGATGTCAACTTCATACTCAGGGTCTCCTCTATCTCTAACATATCCTTCCCTGATACCAACAATGCTGAGTCGTCAGCATACAGCATAAGTTTACACTTAACTGCAGCCTTCATATCATTCACATATATCAGAAATAGAAGAGGCCCGAGTATAGAGCCTTGGGGGACCCCACATGCAATTCCTTTAGATCCAGAATGAACACCATGGACATCAACGACTTGTGACCTACCAGTTAGATACGATTTGAACCACTTTACTGATATTTCATTTAGACCTAAATATCTAAGTGTAGTTAATAGTATTATCATAATGTACCGTATCGAAGGCCTTATGGAGATCTAACATAACCATACCGGTGAGGTTCCCTTTATCATTTTCTTGTTTGATATAGTCTGACAGGTGAATTAGACATGTATCAGTAGAATAAGAGGGCCTAAAACCAGACTGGAATTCATACAGTAAACTATTTTGGACAAGATAATCATTAATTTGATTGTACACCACTCTTTCAAACACCTTTGAAACAATATTCAATACAGACACAGGCCTATAATTACCAGCTTCAGTTTTACACTTCTTTTTGTACAGAGGCACAACTCTTGCTTTCTTCAGATCATCAGGAAAAGTACCCGTATGGATAGAAATATTCATAATATGAGCTAGGGGTTTGGCAATAATCGAAGCACCATCTTTTACAAATCTTGCAGGAATATTGTCTAAATCTGTCGCTTTACTGTCACTCACATTACCCAATAGCTTATAAATTTGATCTTCTGAAACAGATGATAAACCAAACATGTTGTCCGAGATATCTTTACAACAATAAAATTGTGTAATATGGGAAACACCATAGCGACCGGTACAAGCTGAAAGTTTATCAACAAGTGGAGAGGCAATAGTTGTAAAAAATGAATTAAAATGATCAGCAACCTTCAATTTATCGAAACACAAACCATTATCAACATTCAGAACAATATTACTGGATTTCGTTTTACATCTAAAAGAAGAGCCAAGGGTATATGTCATCTATGAAGACTTGTTCAATTGTTGTTTTCTTTCCAATCTTTAGTTTTCAATTTTATTCGCCTCTATTTATAAGAACACATGGAAAGCCAATTTCCAATATTTTTAATGCAAATGGCAATAAAATTATATTAATATTCATTGTCTTTCTCCTTGTGATCGAGATATTTTGTGACATGTTTCCTCTTCTCCCTGTACATTTTGTATATGTATATTTTTCTTACTGTTTCGTTTTCAGTCGAAGAAGAAGGGAGTGTGTGGTCATGACATGTCCATACAGAGAATGACATATATACGATAGTACAGAGAATGCCATGTATGCAAGTGTGGTACAGAGAATGCCATGTACGGTAGTACTGAGAATGCCATATATAGTACAGAGAAATTTGCCATGTGGGATATAGAGAATGCCATATATAGTGCAGAGAATGTGATGTATAGTACAGTGGATGCCATGTATGGTACAGAGAATGCCATGTATGGTACAGAGAATGCCATGTATAGTACAGTGGATGCCATGTATGGTACAGAGAATGCCATGTATGGTACAGAGAATGCCATGTATGGTACAGAAAATGCCATGTATAGTACAGAGAATGCCATGTATGGTAGAGAGAATGCAATATATAGTACAGAGAATGCCATGTATGGTAGAAAGAAAGCCATGTATAGTACAGAGAATGCCATGTATGGAACAGAGAATGCCATGTATAGTAAATAGAATGCCATGTACTGTACAGAGAATGCCATATGTATGGTACAGAGAACCATGTATAGTAAAGAGAATGCCATGTGTAGTACAGAGAATGCCATGCATAGTACAGAGAATGCCATGTATGATACAATGAATGCCACATATAGTACATAGAATACAGAGAATGCCATATATGGTAGAGAGAATGCCATCCAGGTATGAAGAGCCATATCTGGTACAGAGAATGTTATGTATGGTACAAAGATTATGCCATATACATATATGGTAACAGAGAATGCCATATTTTGTACAGAGAATGTCATATTTAGTACATGGTACAGAAAATTAGTATAATACAAAGAATGCCTGGATAACTTAATTTGGTTAGCAACTATAGTGAAACACCTGTCAAGATAACTTCTGTTAGCAAACATGGTGAAATACTTGGATAACTTTGGCTAGCAACCATGGTAAAACACTTGGATAACTTTACCACCCTTAACAAAAACACTGACCCAAAATTTGATATGATATGTAAATTGAGTAAGAATGTAAGTACACTTGTGTTTTTATATTTCAGTGGTGGTCAGCAGAGAAGAGTATCATTTGCTGTAGCCTTGCTGCATGAACCTGAACTTTTGATTCTAGATGAACCAACAGTAGGAGTTGACCCATTACTTAGAGAAAAGTAAGAACATTCAAAAAATGTCAAATAAAAGGAAGCATTCCAAATTTGTCCAAACTTCCCCTTTGATGTACCCCCCCCCCCCCCCCGACGATGAGATGGGGTTGATTTCAATTTCTTTCAGTGTATATACTAAGCTTTAAAAAGCTCAGTCATCAACCTTGTCATATTTCCATTATCAAAAGACGAAAGAGCCAGACCGCATAGTTTGGGCACTGAGGGCAGTATTTAGCAGCAATTTTTCCCTAGAAAGCGTCTGTATGAATTGTGTTGGACTGTAATTTCACTTTGACATCATGCTTGAAAAACTATAGAACTCACTACTACCTGACATCATATGCACAGTGAGGACTCCAGTCTTGATTGTTTTAAGCTTGTCTATATATAGTGATACATACATAGTTTTCTATTTAACTTTAATATCTTTGTCTATAGATAGTGATACATACATAGTTTCTATATAACTTTAATATCTTTGTCTATAGATAGTGATACATACATAGTTTCTATATAACTTTAATATCTTTGTCTATAGATAGTGATACATACATAGTTTCTATATAACTTTAATATCTTTGTCTATAAATAGTGATACATACATAGTTTCTATTTAACTTTAATATCTTTGTCTATAGATAGTGATACATACATAGTTTCTATTTAACTTTAATATCTGTCTATAGATAGTGATACATACATAGTTTCTATATAACTTTAATATCTTTGTCTATAGATAGTGATACATACATAGTTTTCTATTTAACTTTAATATCTTTGTCTATAGATAGTGATACATACATAGTTTCTATATAACTTTAATATCTTTGTCTATAGATAGTGATACATACATAGTTTCTATATAACTTTAATATCTTTGTCTATAGATAGTGATACATACATAGTTTCTATTTAACTTTAATATCTTTGTCTATAGATAGTGATACATACATAGTTTCTATTTAACTTTAATATCTTTGTCTATAGATAGTGATACATACATAGTTTCTATTTAACTTTAATATCTTTGTCTATAGATAGTGATACATACATAGTTTCTATTTAACTTTAATATCTGTCTATAGATAGTGATACATACATAGTTTCTATATAACTTTAATATCTTTGTCTATAGATAGTGATACATACATAGTTTTCTATTTAACTTTAATATCTTTGTCTATAGATAGTGATACATACATAGTTTCTATATAACTTTAATATCTTTGTCTATAGATAGTGATACATACATAGTTTCTATATAACTTTAATATCTTTGTCTATAGATAGTGATACATACATAGTTTCTATATAACTTTAATATCTTTGTCTATAAATAGTGATACATACATAGTTTCTATTTAACTTTAATATCTTTGTCTATAGATAGTGATACATACATAGTTTCTATTTAACTTTAATATCTGTCTATAGATAGTGATACATACATAGTTTCTATTTAACTTTAATATCTGTCTGTAGATAGTGATACATACATAGTTTCTATTTAACTTTAATATCTTTGTCTATAGATAGTGATACATACATAGTTTCTATATAACTTTTAATATCTTTGTCTATAGATAGTGATACATACATAGTTTCTATTTAACTTTAATATCTTTGTCTATAGATAGTGATACATACATAGTTTCTATATAACTTTAATATCTTTGTCTATAGATAGTGATACATACATAGTTTCTATTTAACTTTAATATCTTTGTCTATAGATAGTGATACATACATAGTTTCTATATAACTTTAATATCTTTGTCTATAGATAGTGATACATACATAGTTTCTATTTAACTTTAATATCTTTGTCTATAGATAGTGATACATACATAGTTTCTATATAACTTTAATATCTTTGTCTATAGATAGTGATACATACATAGTTTCTATTTAACTTTAATATCTTTGTCTATAGATAGTGATACATACATAGTTTCTATATAACTTTAATATCTTTGTCTATAGATAGTGATACATACATAGTTTCTATTTAACTTTAATATCTTTGTCTCTAGATAGTGATACATACATAGTTTCTATTTAACTTTAATATCTTTGTCTATAGATAGTGATACATACATAGTTTCTATTTAACTTTAATATCTTTGTCTATAGATAGTGATACATACATAGTTTCTATTTAACTTTAATATCTTTGTCTATAGATAGTGATACATACATAGTTTCTATATAACTTTAATATCTTTGTCTATAGATAGTGATACATACATAGTTTCTATATAACTTTAATATCTTTGTCTATAGATAGTGATACATACATAGTTTCTATATAACTTTAATATCTTTGTCTATAGATAGTGATACATACATAGTTTCTATTTAACTTTAATATCTTTGTCTATAGATAGTGATACATACATAGTTTCTATATAACTTTAATATCTTTGTCTATAGATAGTGATACATACATAGTTTCTATATAACTTTAATATCTTTGTCTATAGATAGTGATACATACATAGTTTCTATATAACTTTAATATCTTTGTCTATAGATAGTGATACATACATAGTTTCTATTTAACTTTAATATCTTTGTCTATAGATAGTGATACATACATAGTTTCTATATAACTTTAATATCTGTCTATAGATAGTGATACATACATAGTTTCTATATTATAACTTGTAGCTCTGTCTGTAGATAGTGAATACTTGACTTGTATAGTCTCTCTGTAACATGTGTCTGTTTTTTCACTTTGAAAAATTTAGAATATGGGAGCATCTAATGGAGCTAACTAAGTCTGGTCATGTGACTATTATCATTACCACTCATTACATTGAAGAAGCTAGGCAGGCTGCGATGGTTGGCATGATGAGAAGTGGTGTTCTATTGGCAGAGTCACCGCCACAAAACCTTATAGACCAACACAAGCTAGATGTAAGTGGAAGCGATTAACAACAAATACATCTTTCGTTCATTTAAGGACCAACCTCTCTTAGGAATATTTATTTCATATTTTCATTTCATGATGGAAATGTAGCCTTCCTTATCATACAGAATATTTATTTTTATTTAGCAGAAATATGATGTATGTGAAATTCTTTCAATTTTAAGCTCTCATCAGAATACTTAAAAATGGTTAATTGGTCATCTGATAAAATTAACAAGAAAGAAAAAGAAAGAAAGAAAGAAAGAAAGAAAGTAAAAAGGACAGAAAAATAAGTTAATGATACCAATTGGTGAATCCAATACTTTCAACTTTTAAATGACTTACAATGTAGAAATGACAATTACAGTCAGAAGGAAACTGGAAAATCATTTATTAGACTGTCGACAGTCGTTTGTGCCTTTTTTACTATGTTTTATGTAAAACTAAAGTCTTTGCCTCACTCTGATCCGGAGCAATACTATAACCATGTACTGATCGTAACAGCAAGTTCTGAAAGCGCGAGAGACTGTCATAGCATGATGGATCTCCTTTGCTATTACTTATTCATGATGTGACATCATGGAATTGGGCTTTACTCTACTGTATGATTTGCATACAGTTCAATGTAAGATCACTCAACATTCAACGCTTGTACACGTACACTGCAGTGCAAATTTGACCTCATAAATGTGTGTTTAAAATCGCCACCACTTACGTAAAGATTTGTTGTAAGAGCCACCACTAAAGTTATTGCTTTTGTACATTGTAGTGTTCAGCACCTATGAATTTTTAGAATATATGGTACTTTACAAGTGCTATTATCAGTATATTATTATTAAAGTGTTGTTAAGAAAAAAGGCTATTGTTAAAAAGGGTTGCTTTAAGACATTGTGTGTTTAAAAGCACCACCACTAGAGGACACTGCTAAAAATGGTTACCACTAGAGAGCGCTCTTTCTTTCAATACGGCCACCACTAGAAGGTGGTGCTTATTAGGAGCACTTTATTACATGAAAAGTTACTGTAACAGTATTTAGCAAAAACCTTGTTTTCAGAAATCATGTCAGATTAATTATGGTCATACAAATCACATCAATCTCTGTATCATCACAATGCTGTTGTTTTAGAGTATGTACAAATAAGAAAGGTAAAGTTTCCAAATGTGTATAACAAACGTGAAATTATATTTAAAGGGGCACAAGCTGAGTTTATATGGTTTTTTTAAATGTAATTTGCATATTAAGAGATTCTCACAGTATCCTACTTATTGCTGAAGTATATGTAGCTATCACTTGCATTTAACTGAAGTCAAAGCTGGGATATAGCTTATAAGTAATCCAATGACATAGTTTATTATACCACAATGTAAAGGAACTATGCAATCAACAGTTCAAACAATGCCAGAACATGAATTATAATGTCATGATAGTAAAAGCATGCATAGTTTTTTGGTAGTATTTTCATTAAGTCCTCTTATAATTATATGATGTGAATATTTGACTGTGTCTATTACAGACATTAGAAGCAGTCTTTCTAAAGCTGTGTCAGCTGGAAGGAGAAGAAAGAGCAACTAACTCTAACTCAGTAAGTATTTCAATCACTTCCCCAGCTGTAGTCATAATGCATTGTTTTTGCTAGACACTCTTAGAATATTTGTTAGTTTGCCAAAAAACAAACAAAATAGGACGATAATTTGTAAAGATGAAATTATATGGTTATCAAAACAGTGAATTGTGGCATACAAGTTATTTACAATAGAAATATAATCATTTATATCATGGTCAGTATATTAACAGAGAGTGTGAGTTGTGATGTTGTGGTGAGATTAGAACTGATGATGTACACTGGTGAGATTAGAACTGATGATGTACACTGGTGAGATTAGAACTGATCATGTACACTGGTGAGATTAGAACTGATCGTGTACACTGGTGAGATTAGAACTGATGATGTACACTGGTGAGATTAGAACTGATCATGTACACTGGTGAGATTAGAACTGATGATGTACACTGGTGAGATTAGAACTGATGATGTACACTGGTGAGATTAGAACTGATGATGTACACTGGTGAGATTAGAACTGATGATGTACACTGGTGAGATTAGAACTGATGATGTACACTGGTGAGATTAGAACTGATGATGTACACTGGTGAGATTAGAACTGATCATGTACACTGGTGAGATTAGAACTGATGATGTACACTGGTGAGATTAGAACTGATGATGTACACTGGTGAGATTAGAACTGATGATGTACACTGGTGAGATTAGAACTGATGATGTACACTGGTGAGATTAGAACTGATGATGTACACTGGTGAGATTAGAACTGATCATGTACACTGGTGAGATTAGAACTGATGATGTACACTGGTGAGATTAGAACTGATGATGTACACTGGTGAGATTAGAACTGATGATGTACACTGGTGAGATTAGAACTGATGATGTACACTGGTGAGATTAGAACTGATGATGTACACTGGTGAGATTAGAACTGATCATGTACACTGGTGAGATTAGAACTGATCATGTACACTGGTGAGATTAGAACTGATCATGTACACTGGTGAGATTAGAACTGATGATGTACACTGGTGAGATTAGAACTGATGATGTACACTGGTGAGATTAGAACTGATGATGTACACTGGTGAGATTAGAACTGATGATGTACACTGGTGAGATTAGAACTGATGATGTACACTGGTGAGATTAGAACTGATGATGTACACTGGTGAGATTAGAACTGATGATGTACACTGGTGAGATTAGAACTGATGATGTACACTGGTGAGATTAGAACTGATCATGTACACTGGTGAGATTAGAACTGATCATGTACACTGGTGAGATTAGAACTGATGATGTACACTGGTGAGATTAGAACTGATGATGTACACTGGTGAGATTAGAACTGATCATGTACACTGGTGAGATTAGAACTGATGATGTACACTGGTGAGATTAGAACTGATGATGTACACTGGTGAGATTAGAACTGATCATGTACACTGGTGAGATTAGAACTGATCATGTACACTGGTGAGATTAGAACTGATCATGTACACTGGTGAGATTAGAACTGATCATGTACACTGGTGAGATTAGAACTGATCATGTACACTGGTGAGATTAGAACTGATGATGTACACTGGTGAGATTAGAACTGATGATGTACACTGGTGAGATTAGAACTGATGATGTACACTGGTGAGATTAGAACTGATGATGTACACTGGTGAGATTAGAACTGATGATGTACACTGGTGAGATTAGAACTGATCATGTACACTGGTGAGATTAGAACTGATCATGTACACTGGTGAGATTAGAACTGATGATGTACACTGGTGAGATTAGAACTGATGATGTACACTGGTGAGATTAGAACTGATCATGTACACTGGTGAGATTAGAACTGATGATGTACACTGGTGAGATTAGAACTGATGATGTACACTGGTGAGATTAGAACTGATCATGTACACTGGTGAGATTAGAACTGATCATGTACACTGGTGAGATTAGAACTGATCATGTACACTGGTGAGATTAGAACTGATCATGTACACTGGTGAGATTAGAACTGATCATGTACACTGGTGAGATTAGAACTGATGATGTACACTGGTGAGATTAGAACTGATGATGTACACTGGTGAGATTAGAACTGATCATGTACACTGGTGAGATTAGAACTGATGATGTACACTGGTGAGATTAGAACTGATCATGTACACTGGTGAGATTAGAACTGATCATGTACACTGGTGAGATTAGAACTGATCATGTACACTGGTGAGATTAGAACTAATGATGTACACTGGTGAGATTAGAACTGATGATGTACACTGGTGAGATTAGAACTGATGATGTACACTGGTGAGATTAGAACTGGTGATGTACACTGGTGAGATTAGAACTGATCATGTACACTGGTGAGATTAGAACTGATCATGTACACTGGTGAGATTAGAACTGATCATGTACACTGGTGAGATTAGAACTGATGATGTACACTGGTGAGATTAGAACTGATGATGTACACTGGTGAGATTAGAACTGATCATGTACACTGGTGAGATTAGAACTGATCATGTACACTGGTGAGATTAGAACTGATGATGTACACTGGTGAGATTAGAACTGATGATGTACACTGGTGAGATTAGAACTGATCATGTACACTGGTGAGATTAGAACTGATGATGTACACTGGTGAGATTAGAACTGGTGATGTACACTGGTGAGATTAGAACTGATGATGTACACTGGTGAGATTAGAACTGATGATGTACACTGGTGAGATTAGAACTGATCATGTACACTGGTGAGATTAGAACTGATCATGTACACTGGTGAGATTAGAACTGATCATGTACACTGGTGAGATTAGAACTGATGATGTACACTGGTGAGATTAGAACTGATCATGTACACTGGTGAGATTAGAACTGATCATGTACACTGGTGAGATTAGAACTGATCATGTACACTGGTGAGATTAGAACTGATCATGTACACTGGTGAGATTAGAACTGATCATGTACACTGGTGAGATTAGAACTGATGATGTAGACTGGTGAGATTAGAACTGATGATGTAGACTGGTGAGATTAGAACTGATGATGTACACTGGTGAGATTAGAACTGATGATGTAGACTGGTGAGATTAGAACTGATCATGTACACTGGTGAGATTAGAACTGATGATGTAGACTGGTGAGATTAGAACTGATCATGTACACTGGTGAGATTAGAACTGATCATGTACACTGGTGAGATTAGAACTGATCATGTACACTGGTGAGATTAGAACTGATCATGTACACTGGTGAGATTAGAACTGATGATGTACACTGGTGAGATTAGAACTGATCATGTACACTGGTGAGATTAGAACTGATCATGTACACTGGTGAGATTAGAACTGATCATGTAGACTGGTGAGATTAGAACTGATGATGTACACTGGTGAGATTAGAACTGATGATGTGCACTGGTGAGATTAGAACTGATCATGTACACTGGTGAGATTAGAACTGATGATGTACACTGGAGAGATTAGAACTGATCATGTACACTGGTGAGATTAGAACTGATCATGTACACTGGTGAGATTAGAACTGATGATGTACACTGGTGAGATTAGAACTGATCGTGTACACTGGTGAGATTAGAACTGGTGATGTACACTGGTGAGATTAGAACTGATCATGTACACTGGTGAGATTAGAACTGATCATGTACACTGGTGAGATTAGAACTGATGATGTACACTGG
Organism: Glandiceps talaboti; assembly: GCF_964340395.1. NCBI lineage: Eukaryota > Metazoa > Hemichordata > Enteropneusta > Spengelidae > Glandiceps > Glandiceps talaboti. The sequence continues at coordinate 21,160,182 of NC_135566.1, read as the reverse complement.
TGAGATTAGAACTGATCATGTACACTGGTGAGATTAGAACTGATCATGTACACTGGTGAGATTAGAACTGATCATGTACACTGGTGAGATTAGAACTGATCATGTACACTGGTGAGATTAGAACTGGTGATGTACACTGGTGAGATTAGAACTGATGATGTACACTGGTGAGATTAGAACTGATCATGTACACTGGTGAGATTAGAACTGATCATGTACACTGGTGAGATTAGAACTGGTGATGTACACTGGTGAGATTAGAACTGATCATGTACACTAGTGAGATTAGAACTGATCATGTACACTGGTGAGATTAGAACTGATGATGTACACTGGTGAGATTAGAACTGATGATGTACACTGGTGAGATTAGAACTGATGATGTACACTGGTGAGATTAGAACTGATGATGTACACTGGTGAGATTAGAACTGATCATGTACACTGGTGAGATTAGAACTGATCATGTACACTGGTGAGATTAGAACTGGTGATGTACACTGGTGAGATTAGAACTGATCATGTACACTGGTGAGATTAGAACTGATGATGTACACTGGTGAGATTAGAACTGATCATGTACACTGGTGAGATTAGAACTGATGATGTACACTGGTGAGATTAGAACTGATCATGTACACTGGTGAGATTAGAACTGTAATGAAATGTTTGTAGATTAGCTGTAGTACAAACTTTATTTAAAAGGCATTGCAGTAATTTCTAGGACAATGTTAATACCAATGTTAATTAGCTAATATTGACAGTTTGATCGATAATTAGAGGCAAGATCAATAGTTCAATGTCGGATAAAAAACTAAATTCATTTACTGGGGGGGGGGGGGGGGGTGTTTGACCCATTTCAGTTCTCTTCTGATAAAATCGATTTTGTTTTCAGTTGAATTTGTTTTGCACCAAGTAGTATGTACTCACACTACTCATTCTACTCTCCCAAATGTGAAAATAAAGGTCAAATGGCAAAAAAATCTAAGTTATTCACCTCAGTGGCGAATCAAAATTCTCACCAACCGAGAGTCAATGGCCATTTCCCCGACTTTACAATGTGTGTAAAATAATTTGACTGGCAGCCACCATGTTTCTTCTGAAACTGCAGTCATCATTAAGCGATGTATGTACAAAGTTTTATACATTGAAACTATAGGTCTGTTAGCAAGATTTAACATAACGTTGTATGGAGTATCAAGGCATCATGGACCATCGTAAGTTAGAAATGGTTACACCATGAATACACCGTGTTGAAAAGCCAGCATACATGTACGGGCCATGTGGGAAGCAGGCCTACCAATCATGCCAATTGCCAAGCATTGGTTGAAGTAATATTACGTGGTTAGGCAATTGAAGTATGGTTTTGACTTTTATATCGCCTATAAAAAGACTTTTGTTTTACATATTCTGAAAGAATATTCAGTTCATTTTGGTCCGCAAGTTCAGGAACATTCATAGCCCAAATTTCATATCAGAAAATGACATTTTTCTTTCATATTTCTACTAAAAATTTTGTTTGAAATAACTTAAAATATAATTCGATCAAATAGTATAAATCTAAGAGGTTTAATTTAGTTTGTAATTTGTTTCACACTAAATATGCTTAAATTCAGATGACAAATCCGCGGCTCAAATTTTACGACTGGTGATTGTATACGTAGCTACAGTTGGATGATATGTCGTGTGGTTTTGGTGTCGTCTCTCTGTTGTCCTTATGGCATGCAAATGCACACCTGTGTCAATTTAGTCTTCTTGTTCTCAGAATTGTTCATGAAACAATCATGCTATTGTAAATATTACATAGTTCACAATAAAGCTACATCAAAATCTTGACGTACTTCTCATGACAATCAAAGATTGTTCTATATTTTGAATTGAAAGGTACTCCTATACTGAGCTTAGGATATTCTTGTCGGTACTTCTACATTGTTAGAAATAGATTTGCTCATCCCTGATCAAATTTAACTGTGAAACAAAATTTATGTATCCCATTGTAATATTGTGTTATTCATTCATATGATAAAGAGTTGCACAATAACTGGATTCTTACCAGGAATAGAAAAAACAAACAAATAAATTTACAAAATAAAGACAGAAGTGTATACAGTGCAAAGATTGGTCAGTGGTATTGCTCAAAGAATTGTTTAGACAGCTTAATCCTCTTTCTATGTAACGTGTTCTTGTGTACAAACAAATACCCTCTTGGGAGAAACGGGATTAAAAGATGTGATGAATCAGTGGTTGATCTAATGTAGGAAGGAACATTAATACAATGTAAATTCCTATTTTAGCATCTACAATAGAAATACACAGTAAACTGGCAAATTTTAGTTCAGCATGATAGAGTCAAGATTTTGATGGAGGCAAAGTTTAGTATAACTGTTAGTGCTCACGATAACAATAATAAGATAATAAGACAAAATATTGGAAATTAAGACAAGACAATGTAAGAACAAACAATGTAACATTTTCGATGTTTACAGTTTGTGGCTAATGATTTTTCCATGTGGCTAATGGAAAATAGACAACATTAGCCAAATGTGGGAAATTTGGTGAATGATTTTTGAAGCCCAGTGCTAGCACAGAAATAGAAATATTTCGGAAAAATGCCCAATCAGGAAATGTAAGAATTTTCACTCCAAGTAAATGCATGACACTGAAGATATGTTGGGAATGAGGTCAAAATCCATGATAATCTCTGTGTGTGTGCATGCACACATCTCACTCTTTGAAATGTCTTTTCTCTGTGTCTGTATTCGGACGACAAACGATTAGGGACAGCTGGTAACTTTGGTAAGTCATTTGACCAGTCCCGCTGTACATGTGTGTTCTCACAATGTACAAAACGCTATCAAATGATTTTGAGAGACTAACAAACAAGATCTGGGAAATCAATATTAAAAAATAACAGAGTAATGCCGTCCATAAATGTATGTAAAAGTTGTGTTACCATAAGTGGAATTGTAGCGATTGCTTCCAGTTAAACTTTGGAACGGGAAAAAGAGCACAAAAACAGAAGAAAAACCCTCAAAATCACAGTAAACGCTACAATTGTTGCAGCTGGTGTAAGACCTGGTTTGAGTGAACCATGTAATTTCATAAATGTTAAATGGAAGGCCGATTCATTGAAGAGTGTGGGCAACTTTGCAGTGTTGGTACAATCAATAATAATAACAATATTTATGATTCGTTGCCGACTTCAATGTTTTTCTTTTATACATTGATGGTCCTGAATAAAGATTAGCAAGCTTGCCAAAGTGTGATAGTAAAGTTGAGTATATAAATACAAATATGTTTATACCAACTTATAACCTGTACATGAAATGGTTTCTTCCGGATAAAGTTTTAGGGTCCTATAACTTCACCCTTGGTGCTACACCACTGTTCTAATAAACAAGAAAGGCCTAAGTATGGCTTAGACATCACTTACAAAATAAACATGTGGCTTGATATGGGGCGATCAAACTGTCAATATTATGGAGTAATTAGCTAGCAACATTGGTATGTTGCTGTTCTAGAAATTACTGTGATGCCTGTAAAAAGTCAAAATGTTCATGTTATTGTCATCTGAAGAGTTTTCTAAATAACTTGAAGTGGATGATGGTCATAATGTGTATTCTTTACCAACAGCTTGAGGAAGTATCCATTAATTACCAAGCAATAGACAAAACATATGGTGTCAATCAAAGTAGTTTCCATGGTGACAAGATGATTGAAAGGAGTGGTGATTATGATGAAGTTGAGCCAGATGAGCACACTTCACTGCTTGACAAGAGAAGTGATTACAGAACAAAGAACAGCAGAGGTTGTTGCTGTGAGTTGAGTCTTGTCTTATAATTACTATGACAATAGTAATACAGATTTGTTTGTATAGTTTACCCACCAAAGGGCTCTGTCTATCAGTGCGTGTGTGTGTGTGTGTGTGTGTGTGTGTGTGTGTGTGCATGCGTGCATGGGGGTGTGTAATATGTCATTTCTCAGACATGCAACATCCGATTTCTTTCAAACCTGATACAAAGGTGACATCATATGGGACATATACATGTCAATTTGATTTTAGCACAACTGAACTGATAAGGTTCAGTAGTGCTATAGGCATCGCGAAATGTCTGTCTATCTGTCTGTGTGTGTGTGTGTGTGTGTGTGTGTGTGTGTGTGTGTGTAAACAACTTAAAGTCAAAAACTGCTGGACCGATTACTTTGATATTTGGTGGTCATGTCACTTTAGGTGTCTAGTAGAGATATTGTTCAAATGAAAATGATCACGTCAGAGATGTGCATTTTGCATCAAAAAATGTGATTTTTGGTAAAAAAAACTTAAACTCCAAAACTACTTGGCAGATTGGCCTGAAATTTGGTGGAAACATTTTTAGGGGGGAGTAAATTAAGATTTGTTCATGACATGATGATTCCATCAGTAATATGCAAATTAGGGCTAAAAATGTGTCTTTTTAGTCAAAAAATCTTTAATTCCAAAACTACTCAGCAGATTGGGCTGAAATTTAATGGGAATGAATATAGAGATGTATGGACGAAGAAATGTTAAGCATACAATGATTCCATGAGTGATATGCAAATTAGGTGTAAAAAATTGGTCAAAAATTTATATCTCAAAAAGTACTTGGTGAATGAGACTGAAATTTGGCGAGATGTTCCTTGAAGTGTTATTCTGTAGATTTTCTTCAAATATTTTGACACAATTGCCCTTAGCAACCATGGCCATGCCCTTAGCAACAACCAAATGGCAGTATATTTTGGTCAAATAACAATATCATCTGGTAGGTAAATGTATGCAAATATCCCTAGCAACCATGACCACGCCCATAACAACAGCCAAATGGTGGTGTATTTCACAAAGATAACAGGGATTAATAGACAAGTGAATAAACATCCGTAAAAATGTATGTAAATTTGCCTAGCAACAAGACCATGATAGCAACAGCCTAATGATCACATATATTGCAAAGATAACAGGGATTAATAGACAAATGAATAAACTTTCAAATAATGTGTGCAGATATACCTAGCAATAAGACCACACCCATAGCAACAGCCAAATGATCATGTATATTGCAAAGATAACATCAGGGATTCATAGACAAGTGAACAAACATTCAAAAAATGTATGCAAATATACTAGTATGTCTAGCAACATGACCACGCCCATAGCAACAGCCAATGATCATGTATATTGCAAAGATAACAACATGGTTGGATACGTTATGCAACTAGATAGCCATTCAGCAAATGAACACCTATACCTAGCATGGATCAACATGTGGATAAACGTTTTTGAAAACTGTACAGTTGTGCTGCAATGCCATTGGCACCATTTTTTGATATATGCAATTTGACTGCATGGTGACCATATTTGTAGTTAAAAATCAATATTTACAATGTACAAATTGTATTGCATAACTCAAAAACTGTAATATGCAGACACTCAATTCAAGTGTCTACCCCCATATATTGTCAGATGCAAGCTATCTTTTGAGACCTTGAACTGTGACCTTTAACCTTCACCTTTAGGGCTAATTGTCAATTCCTGCCCTTCCAGGCAGATCGTAGTATTTACATGTTGCCAATTTCTTTTAAATCATGTTTACAAGTAATATTGAAGAAAAGAAGCACACATAAGCATTTATTTTTGGTGCTCATGTATTTTTTGCTGAATGGGAGACATTTGTATTAAACAATCTGTATATTTAATACTGCTTAACTAAACAACTTTAGTTGGATGAACTCTATTCACAGATCATCATAAATTAAGCTATTACTTGCATATTGTACACACTTTAGCCGTATTTGTAGTGAACAATTGTGATTTACCAATTAACTCATAAATCTTAATACATGTAGACTACATTCAAGTGTTTATTCCTATATTGCCGTATGGAAACTTTCATTTTTACACATTCACATTGACCTTTGACTTAGGTCTGGATCTTCAGGTTCAGTTACATTTATTTCAGCAATCCCCTGCATTATGAGTCACTTTGTAGTATTTATTTGTTGTCACCAATTTCTTTTAAATCATGTCTCCATTCACTGAGTCACATTTAAGTGGGGGGGGGGGGGGAGGGAGAGGGGGGGGAGTATGTCTTGTATGAAGACTTGTATGTCTTCATATCTGTATACTTCATTTAACTTGACTGTTCTCATTTCTGGATGGCAGGTGGTGGGTGTTGTCAGAATTGTGGACAAGTGGTACCAAGTGGTTGGAATCTGTTAGCATTGGTTATCAAAGATCTCAATAGATTCAAGAGAAGACCTGGGTTAGTTTTTTAGCCCCCAACGGACACTGTCCAAAGGGCCGGGGCTTATATGTTTGGTTCCCTCAATCCAGCCATCTGTGTGTGCATGCTTGACCTCCATATTCAAGGTCAAATAGTGGCAATAATTTATTCCGAACAAGATATAGTAATTACACACTACATGTACAAATACATGTGCTAGGCAAGATAAATATGTTTATCAATAGCGAGCGGGAAAGGGGAATGGAAATAGTTGCCTTGCAACTTATCTAGTCCAGCCCCAAGCAATATACAATTGACAGAGGGGGCTATTACATTGGGTTCCATCCATCCTTGCATGCGTGCATGCACCCATATATCTCTGGCATGCACAGATTCATTCAGCATGCAGTGATTTCACTCAAACCTAGTACAAAGGTAATATGCTGTGTGAGACTAAACCTTTCAAATTCTGAAACAAAATGGCAAACTGTCATTAAATCAAATAGCTAAGAATACTGACCTGACTTAGTACCTTCAATTAATACTGTAATGTTTGATAAAATAATTTTAAATGGTATCAACAATATACAATTTCCATTGTGATCAGCACCTATGTTAATATAACACCAGATAGCACTCTTTTAGTCCTTAAATTTCAAAATTTTCTAGGGGGCAGGGAGGGGGAAACCCTCTACTGTACCCGACCCCACACTACTTTCTTGTATGTTACCACCTCAACATGTTAAAATAACATCAGAAAGCATTCTTCTTTTATCCTTGAATTTCAATAATTTCTAGGAGTACCCCCCCCCACACTGCTTCCTTGTATTTTGATTCCAATTTTACCTCATTATAATCAGTTCCACACCACTCCTAATTTTACCTCATTATAATCAGTTCCACACCACTCCTAATTTTACTTCATATTATAATCAGTTCCACAACACTCCTAATTTTACCTCATTATAATCAGTTCCACACCATTCCTAATTTTACCTCATTATAATCAGTTCCACACCACTCCTAATTTTACCTCATTATAATCAGTTCCACAACACTCCTAATTTTACCTCATATTATAATCAGTTCCACACCACTCCTAATTTTACCTCATTATAATCAGTTCCACACCACTCCTAATTTTACCTCATATTATAATCAGTTCCACACCACTCCTAATTTTACCTCATATTATAATCAGTTCCACACCACTCCTAATTTTACCTCATTATAATCAGTTCCACACCACTCCTAATTTTACCTCATATTATAATCAGTTCTACACCACTCCTAATTTTACCTCATATTATAATCAGTTCCACACCACTCCTAATTTTACCTCATTATAATCAGTTCCACACCACTCCTAATTTTACCTCATTATAATCAGTTCCACACCACTCCTAATTTTACCTCATTATAATCAGTTCCACACCACTCCTAATTTTACCTCATATTATAATCAGTTCCACACCACTCCTAATTTTACCTCATATTATAATCAGTTCCACACCACTCCTAATTTTACCTCATATTATAATCAGTTCTACACCACTCCTAATTTTACCTCATTATAATCAGTTCCACACCACTCCTAATTTTACCTCATTATAATCAGTTCCACACCACTCCTAATTTTACCTCATATTATAATCAGTTTTACACCACTCCTAATTTTACCTCATTATAATCAGTTCCACACCATTCCTAATTTTACCTCATTATAATCAGTTCTACACCACTCCTAATTTTACCTCATTATAATCAGTTCCACACCACTCCTAATTTTACCTCATTATAATCAGTTCCACACCACTCCTAATTTTACCTCATTATAATCAGTTCTACACCACTCCTAATTTTACCTCATATTATAATCAGTTCCACACCACTCCTAATTTTACCTCATATTATAATCAGTTCTACACCACTCCTAATTTTACCTCATTATAATCAGTTCTACACCATTCCCAATTTTACCTCATATTATAATCAGTTCCACACCACTCCTAATTTTACCTCATATTATAATCAGTTCCACACCACTCCTAATTTTACCTCATTATAATCAGTTCCACACCACTCCTAATTTTACCTCATTATAATCAGTTCCACACCACTCCTAATTTTACCTCATATTATAATCAGTTCCACACCACTCCTAATTTTACCTCATATTATAATCAGTTCCACACCACTCCTAATTTTACCTCATTATAATCAGTTCCACACCACTCCTAATTTTACCTCATATTATAATCAGTTCCACACCACTCCTAATTTTACCTCATTATAATCAGTTCTACACCATTCCTAATTTTACCTCATTATAATCAGTTCCACACCACTCCTTATTTTACCTCATTATAATCAGTTCCACACCACTCCTAATTAAGAGTATTCAATATCCATAAACAGCACAGTTGCAGTTGAAATGACCCGAATAAACTTGAAATCTGTGCAGGTGTAGACCAAGGAATGACATCACATTCTGGTCCCACTCACCAATTTGTATAGCTTGCAGGCTTGCTTAACTGGCATTAAACCGAACTGTGTGATGAAGTCACCAAAACATGCTCTTATCTTGGCAGTGATCATCCCAAACCACATAATCTAGCAATTGATGGCACAACTACCAATTTCAAAAGTTGTACTATCGAGGTGTTTTGGGAGACCAGCATGTTTTCCTTTTAATTTCACTGGTTTACTAACTACGTAGCAAATACTAAATACACATCAAAACTACCAGAATTACGATATTTACTTAATAAGAACTAAACTAAAGCTGGAAAATGGTAATGATGATACTCGTGCCTACCTTCATGTTCAATCACTGTCGCTAATAAGTTGACCATAGTCGACTAGACTGTACAACCATGGATGTATTAATAAATACATGGTACAACATGTGCAGTCAGGATATACTTGATGGACACTGTCTTGATGTCATACTCATTGTTAGTTGGATATCTAATTGCTCCATATACATTTCATACTTTCATTTAAAAAACTTCCGCATTTCATTGGAAATACCATGTAATGTTATTCATTTTAGATTTCTTTTTTAAAGTTTGATGTTGAAACGACAATCATAATTATGTTTGAATAAAACTGAATGAAAAATGGTAGGTATCAAACCGTCCATGCTTGGTGTTCAAACCGTCCATGCTTGGTGTGCTGTCCTCCACATATACGAAGTATTCCCCATTTTCCCCATTGTACAATCTTCATGTATTATACATCAATGGAAAGCGTACTTTCTGTACTGCAACCTTACAAAAAATATTTATTTGAAGACAAAAACACATCAAGAATAGCACTGTCAAATGATTGCTTGATGATCAAGCGACAAAATAAAACTTTTTAAGGAATTTCAGCACACAGCAAGTTAGTATATTTTGATTGTTCGTATCTGATGAACGCTTGAATCTGAAGCTGAAAATTTATAGAGCTTCTCATAGAGATGTGTACATAATTTATACATCATTTCTTAGACATGCAACATCCGATTTCTTTCAAACCTGACACAAAGGTGACATATCATATGCATGTGATATGGAACATATGCACATCAATTTGTTTTTTGATATATATAAATTTGACTGCATGGTGGCCATATTTGTAATTTAAAATCAATTTACTTCGTATAAACTCAAAAACTGTACAACACAGATACTTCATTCAAATGTATACACCATATTATCATATACAAGCTATCTTTGGAGACCTTGGCCTTTGACCTTGACCTTGGATCAAAATCAAGCCAATTCCTGCCTATCACAGACACACTGCAGTATTTACACATTGCCAATTTCTTTTAAATCATTTTTACAAGTAATATGGAAGAAAAGAACTATACACAGCATCATATTTGGTGGTCATATCACTTGCACTGAATGACAGCCATATTTGTAGTTAAAATCATTATTTTGTTTGCATTCCAATAATTATTGTGTGTAGGAACAAAAATCTGAAGTCAGTTTAAATCAGGTCTTGCCCTTACTTAATAACTTAAGGCATTCAGTTTAAATCTGAAGTCTTGCCCTTACTTAAGGCATTCAGTTTAAATCTGGTCGTAATTTAATAATTTACCGGGGTATATTTGCTCTCTCTACTAGCTTTTTGATTTTTCAGGTTGTTTTACCAGTTATTCAGGTTGTTTTATTCTGTCTTGCAATTGGTGGAACTCCACATGGACTGTCTGTTGCCATAGTGAATGAAGAACATCCCCCTACTTTCAGTCAAGTGTACTTGCAGAGTTTAAACAACCATACAATATCTCAGGTACGATAGTCAAATATCTCAACCCTAGGCCTTGTATAGATTTGTAAGTATTATATAATAAAATTATTATCAATAAATCTTAAGTATTGTGGTTAGAAACTGCGTCTTGCTTTTAATGGTCCTTGATCTCATAAAGTATATGCATGATGGACCAGTAAGACTGTGGGGGGAGGGGTGTTGGTGGTATGGTGGGTCACACCATTTTTTATACCCTCAGTACTGAAATGATATGATATAGTCACCCTGCAGTTAGGAAAGTGTACATAGCAATACTGAAATGATATGATATAGTCACCCTGCAGTTAGGAAAGTGTACATAGCAATACTGAAATGATATGATATAGTCACCCTGCAGCTAGGAAAGTGTACATAGCAATACTGAAATGATGTGATATAGTCACCCTGCAGTTAGGAAAGTGTACATAGCAATACTGAAATGATATGATATAGTCACCCTGCAGCTAGGAAAGTATACATAGCAATACTGAAATGATATGATATAGTCACCCTGCAGTTAGGAAAGTGTACATAGCAATACTGAAATGATATGATATAGTCACCCTGCAGTTAGGAAAGTGTACATAGCAATACTGAAATGATATGATATAGTCACCCTGCAGCTAGGAAAGTGTACATAGCAATACTGAAATGATATGATATAGTCACCCTGCAGTTAGGAAAGTGTACATAGCAATACTGAAATGATATGATATAGTCACCCTGCAGCTAGGAAAGTGTACATAGCAATACTGAAATGATATGATATAGTCACCCTGCAGTTAGGAAAGTGTACATAGCAATACTGAAATGATGTGATATAGTCACCCTGCAGCTAGGAAAGTGTACATAGCAATACTGAAATGATGTGATATAGTCACCCTGCAGTTAGGAAAGTGTACATAGCAATACTGAAATGATGTGATATAGTCACCCTGCAGCTAGGAAAGTGTACATAGCAATACTGAAATGATATGATATTATAGTCACCCTGCAGTTAGGAAAGTGTACATAGCAATACTGAAATGATGTGATATAGTCACCCTGCAGCTAGGAAAGTGTACATAGCAATACTGAAATGATATGATATAGTCACCCTGCAGCTAGGAAAGTGTACATAGCAATACTGAAATGATGTGATATAGTCACCCTGCAGTTAGGAAAGTGTACATAGCAATACTGAAATGATATGATATAGTCACCCTGCAGCTAGGAAAGTGTACATAGCAATACTGAAATGATATGATATAGTCACCCTGCAGTTAGGAAAGTGTACATAGCAATACTGAAATGATGTGATATAGTCACCCTGCAGCTAGGAAAGTGTACATAGCAATACTGAAATGATGTGATATAGTCCCCCTGCAGTTAGGAAAGTGTACATAGCAATACTGAAATGATATGATATAGTCACCCTGCAGCTAGGAAAGTGTACTTAGCAATACTGAAATGATATGATATAGTCACCCTGCAGCTAGGAAAGTGTACATAGCAATACTGAAATGATATGATATAGTCACCCTGCAGTTAGGAAAGTGTACATAGCAATACTGAAATGATATGATATAGTCACCCTGCAGCTAGGAAAGTGTACATAGCAATACTGAAATGATATGATATAGTCACACTGCAGTTAGGAAAGTGTACATAGCAATACTGAAATGATATGATATAGTCACCCTGCAGCTAGGAAAGTGTACTTAGCAATACTGAAATGATATGATATAGTCACCCTGCAGCTAGGAAAGTGTACTTAGCAATACTGAAATGATATGATATAGTCACCCTGCAGTTAGGAAAGTGTACATAGCAATACTGAAATGATGTGTATATTGCATGGGTAACAACAAGCCTTGGGGTGGATAAACATTTTTTTTAAATTTAATTTATCACAAACTTTCAAACTTTACAGTTGTGCTACAATGCTGTTCTAAATCAATTCTACCATGAAGAATGACAACCATAGTTAGTAGTGAAGAATTTTCAGTACTCATAGAATGAAGACATTTTCTTTTGAAGCCATGAGCTAATTATGATGGGAGATGTGTTTTGTAGGGATGATTTTGACCACGTTTATACATGATATATTAATCAAGAATGATGATCTACTGTGGTTATTCTTAAATATAGCATATGTAGTTGAACTGTTTCTAGAAAATGTTACTATTAGGGCAATAGTAACAACAGTTACTATTAAATCGTCAAATACAGTTAGAGTCTTGTTCATTGACTACTCTTCAGCATTCAACACGATACAACCTCATTTAATGCTAAATAAATTGAATGTGCTCAATGTTCCTAATTATCTACAATTATGGATATTAGATTATCTGACCGGAAGATCTCAGTATGTTCGCACCAGCTTCGAAACATCAAGCACTATTACAATTAATACAGGAGCACCTCAGGGTTGTGTGTTGTCACCTGTTCTTTTTGTTTTGTATACAAATGATTTAGCATGGGACACTGAGGGGGCAATGATTGAGAAGTATGCAGACGACTCAGCTGTTGTGGGGTTTATTTCGAGTGATGACGATCGTGAATATTTTGAGTGTATTGATTTTGTTAACACCTGGTGTAATGATAACTATTTAGATCTTAATGTGTCAAAGACGAAAGAGCTTGTATTGGACTTTAGAAGAAGACAAAATGAAAAACAACCAGTTGCGATCAATAATATGAAGGTAGAGAGAGTGTCATCATATCCATATTTAGGTTGTATGATCGACTGCAAATTGTCATTCGCACAACACGTAGAAAATCAATTGAGAAAGGTAAACAAACGAATGTATCATATAAGATCAATGAGAAAGTTAAATGTAAGTTCAAACGTAATAGCTCTGTTTTTCAACTCAACAATATCGTCTGTTATTAACTATGCTAACACCGCCTTCTATGATCTGCTATCAAACCATCTCCAAGAAGACCTCAATCGCCCTAGAAAGATCTGTAAAAGGTTACTTGATGACAGCCATGATGAACCTGTTCAGAACTCTGTGGTGTACAAAGATAAAGTTATTAAGATGGCGGATAAAATAATGAAAGATCCTAATCATCCACTTCATACAGAGTATGAATATCTTCCAAGTGGTCGTCGCCTTAGGGTTCCACGTTCTCGCACAAATAGATTTAAGCACAGTTTTGTACCAAGGTCAATCCATCTATTGAATCAGTAGCAGTCTGACGTGTGTTTATGTATATGTATGTATATGTAAAGTAAGTTGAAATAGTCTCTGTGTGTTCTTCCCTTTCCCCCTGCCAATGTACATCGAATTTCATGTAAATTTAGCATGACAATAAAGTATATATATATATATTACTCTGGTGTCTATGTACAGGTAGCCGTCTCTCACATGGATGATGCCATTGATGGTGTCAAACAAGGACATTATTGGGGAATTATTCACATGGGACAAAACTTTTCACAAGATCTTATAGCACGGTAAGATTAAATTATCCAAACACCTCAATACAATTGATAGTGGTAGAGTTATACAACAAAATGTTGTCCTGAACAACACAATCATCCTATACAATCATTTGGTCCACAACAGCACAATCATCCTATACAATCCTTTGGTCTACAACAACACAATCATCCTATACAATCCTTTGGTCTACAACAACACAATCATCCTATACAATCCTTTGGTCTACAACAACACAATCATCCTATACAATCATTTGGTCTACAACAACACAATCATCCTATACAATCCTTTGGTCTACAACAACACAATCATCCTATACAATCCTTTGGTCCACAACAACACAATCATCCTATACAATCCTTTGGTCTACAACAACACAATCATCCTATACAATCCTTTGGTCTACAACAACACAATCATCCTATACAATCCTTTGGTCTACAACAACACAATCATCCTATACAATCCTTTGGTCTACAACAACACAATCATCCTATACAATCCTTTGGTCTACAACAACACAATCATCCTATACAATCATTTGGTCCACAACAACACAATCATCCTATACAATCCTTTGGTCCACAACAACACAATCATCCTATACAATCCTTTGGTCTACAACAACACAATCATCCTATACAATCCTTTGGTCTACAACAACACAATCATCCTATACAATCATTTGGTCTACAACAACACAATCATCCTATACAATCCTTTGGTCCACAACAACACAATCATCCTATACAATCATTTGGTCCACAACAACACAATCATCCTATACAATCCTTTGGTCTACAACAACACAATCATCCTATACAATCCTTTGGTCTACAACAACACAATCATCCTATACAATCCTTTGGTCTACAACAGCACAATCATCCTATACAATCCTTTGGTCTACAACAACACAATCATCCTATACAATCCTTTGGTCTACAACAACACAATCATCCTATACAATCCTTAGGTCCACAACAACACAATCATCCTATACAATCCTTTGGTCTACAACAGCACAATCATCCTATACAATCATTTGGTCTACAACAACACAATCATCCTATACAATCCTTTGGTCTACAACAACACAATCATCCTATACAGTCATTTGGTCTACAACAACACAATCATCCTATACAATCATTTGGTCTACAACAACACAATCATCCTATACAATCCTTTGGTCTACAACAACACAATCATCCTATACAATCCTTAGGTCCACAACAACACAATCATCCTATACAATCATTTGGTCCACAACAACACAATCATCCTATACAATCATTTGGTCTACAACAACACAATCATCCTATACAATCCTTTGGTCTACAACAACACAATCATCCTATACAATCCTTTGGTCTACAACAACACAATCATCCTATACAATCCTTTGGTCTACAACAGCACAATCATCCTATACAATCCTTTGGTCTACAACAACACAATCATCCTATACAATCCTTTGGTCTACAACAACACAATCATCCTATACAATCCTTTGGTCCACAACAACACAATCATCCTATACAATCATTTGGTCTACAACAACACAATCATCCACAATCATCTGAAGAAGACATTCATAGAATTCACCCTTCTTTAATCAAATATTAATATTAAATGTACAATTATAGTTTATTTTCTGGTATGAATGTTTTGCTGTACTGGTTCAGAAACTAATCATAATATTGTTTTTGTATTTTTACACAGATATGAGCAAGGACTGCATGTTGATAATGCCACCATTAATGGCAGTTCTATTAAAGTGACATTAGATATGACAAGTAAGTAAGTGAACTGGATTATGGGCTGAAATTAAGACATTAGCTCTGTCCACACTGATATACATAAGTCTCAAATTAAGACATTAGCTGTGTTCACACTGATATATGTAAGTCTCAAATTAAGACAGTAGCTATGTTCACACAAGGGCTTGAGGCAACAATTCTGATGTCTATAATTACAATATTGAATAACGCCATATAGACAACATCAACAAGTTCTGTCAAGTTCTTGTTTATCATTATATTCAGTATCTTGAATCGCTAATTAATATATAATTATAATACACAGAGAAATACATATACTTAACTTGATCGAATCGTGCTGGAATACAAATAGAATATACGGGACACTGCTGTGGAGTGTACTGATTGAATAGCGCCCCCAACGGTCGTAGAATTTACTTCTCTGTCTTGTCGCGCGATTGCGAGATCGAATGATTCAAATCTTGGATTTGAAAATTCAACCTCCACGAGCTCAGCATTTGCTAAAAAAGAAGGGGTAGGACACTTTGGTGTTCTTTTTTGTCGTAAGCTTGAAACCACATCGCCCTCGATCACGGACGCTTTCTGTTTCGGGCAAACTTACGAGTATACGGTCAAATGATGTTGTTATGTTTTCTCTTTCATTCAAAGGTATATTTTGAAGAGACACAGATATGACGACTAATGTTTAATGATTATTTTTACGTAATTTTATGAAAATAATATAGACCGCAATTGACTGTGTGTTCGAGCCTACCGCAACTCTACGGCACTAAATATTGATTAAACCAAGATATTATCAATTGTGTTTTTGTTTATATCCCTCGCAAAATACGCACCGTTTCGGAGCTTCAGTTCATATAATATGCTGTTTTGGCAATCTGTTTTACTGTCCCGCCAACGCCACAATGTACTGCAACATGCGAAATATATACCTCACCACAAGAGGGCAGCAGGTAGTATCAAGCTTTGAGAGAAAATTCATGGGTCACCTGTTCGATTTGAAGCATCCTGATAGGTTTATTCAATGCTGTGTCCTACCCCTCTGTATTACAAGTTTAAGCAAGGAATACGTTTGAGCTCGAGCACGCCAAGCAGCGGAGCGCGTCAGCTGTCGCGAGCGCATTAAGCGTCGATTTTGCACCACGTCTATCCGTATACTTTCTTTTTTCTTTATTCTTTTTTGGAGTCTTCCATATTTATATAAACTTTTTTTCTGCGATTATTATAAAAAAATTGTTTCATTTTTTAAAAGACCAGAAAGTGTACAAGTACATACATATAATATTTTTAATCATTCCATTTCTGGCCTTATACCCAAAATAACAATGAGTTTATTAAAATACACTATAAATAAAGAAGTAAGTATGTAAATGTGACTCATAGCTAACTTGAGCCTTTATTACCTGTATGACATCATTATCATTTTCGACTTTCACCAGTATTATTGCCTCATGCCCCTGGTTCACACTGACGTACATAAGTCTCAAATTAAGACATTAGCTGTGTTCACACTGATATTCATAAGTCTCAAATTAAGACATTAGCTCTGTTCACACTGACGTACATAAGTCTCAAATTAGCTGTGTTCAAACAAACATGGATACTTTCAGGACAAGGACAGAATATACATGTTAGAATATGTGACATCATTTCACACACACCAATGTTTTGTGGCTTACTTTACAGATGAGCAAATAGCAGTCACATTAACACAGGAAACACTTCAAGCATATCAAAAGTTTGCTGATGTCATCCTGCAAGCAATTGGTGCCAATCCACTACTAGCACAATTACCAGTTGTAGTAAGTATACTTTATGTTCCACCATTAAATGACTTAGTTTGGTATGCACATTACCAGTTGTAGTAAGTATATATTTCACCATTAAATGACTTAGTTTGGTATGCACATTACCAGTTGTAGTAAGTATATATTTCACCATTAAATGACTTAGTTTGGTATGCACATTACCAGTTGTAGTAAGTATATATTTCACCATTAAATGACTTAGTTTGGTATGCACATTACCAGTTGTAGTAAGTATATATTTCACCATTAAATGACTTAGTTTGGTATGTACAATTACCAGTTGTAGTAAGTATATGTTCCACCATTAAATGACTTAGTTTGGTATGCACATTACCAGTTGTAGTAAGTATATATTTCACCATTAAATGACTTAGTTTGGTATGCACATTACCAGTTGTAGTAAGTATATATTCCACCATTAAATGACTTAGTTTGGTATGTACAATTACAACTAGGAACATAACCCAATCACAGGCCATATGGATGACACGTAGGTATTTATTTTAGGTTTTTGATTGTTAAAGAAAAACATTCCTATAATTTCCTACTTGGAAAAATAATGTAAAAACAACCTTGACTAACTTGATGAAAATGGGATGAACTTGTTAGACAAGGTCTCAAAATGCTTGTCCCTGTAACCTTATAGAGTTGAAAAGAGGCTTCCAAGGTAGCTGAATATAAAAGTGAAGAAGAGACTCCCTAGGTAGCTGAAACTTAAAATGGAAAAGGGGCTCTCTAGGTAGATAAAGCTAAAAGTGAAGAAGAGACTCCCTAGGTAGCAAGAGCTAAAAATGGAAAAGAGACTCCCTAGGTAGATAAAGCAAAAAGTGAAGAAGAGACTCCCTAGGTAGCTGAAACTTAAAATGGAAAAGAGACTCCCTAGGTAGATAAAGCTAAAAGTGAAGAAGAGACTACCTTGGTAGCAAGAGCTAAAAATGGAAAAGAGACTCCCTAGGTAGATAAAGCAAAAAGTGAAGAAGAGACTCCCTAGGTAGCTGAAACTTAAAATGGAAAAGGGCTCCCTAGGTAGATAAAGCTAAAAGTGAAGAAGAGACTACCTTGGTAGCAAGAGCTAAAATGGAAAAGAGACTCCCTAGGTAGATAAAGCTAAAAGTGAAGAAGAGACTCCCTAGGTAGCAAGAGCTAAAAATGGAAAAGAGACTCCCTAGGTAGATAAAGCAAAAAGTGAAGAAGAGACTCCCTAGGTAGCTGAAACTTAAAATGGAAAAGGGGCTCCCTAGGTAGATAAAGCAAAAAGTGAAGAAGAGACTACCTTGGTAGCAAGAGCTAAATATGGTAGCCGAAACTAAAAGTGGGGAAGAGGCTCCCCAGATACTACAGCTAAAAGACTAGTGATGAAAACAGAAATGTTTGACTTGGAGTTCAAATGAATTCCATATGTTTGTATTTATACTGAGTTTTGAGCTGGTCAATTAATTTCTCTACTCATATAATCATGTCACATGACCTCTATGGCATTTGTAAGTATTTATCTTAAGAAAAATTAACAAAAATTGGAACATGAGATTCAAGTCAAGATGTGCAATTCTAAAATGATTTTATATTAAATTTCCTATTTTTTCTCTAGTTTATGGACCCTATCTATGGAAGTCTTGATTCAACGTTTACTGACTTTATGGCACCAGGTGTCATTCTAAGGTAAGATTTATCGACCATTTCTGCCATAGTGCAACTTTATCTTTTTTCATGTATTCCTCATGCCTTGACCAACTCCAGTTTTCACTCTGACAGAAAAATACTACTATAACAGAAAATGGCAAAATGTTAAACAGAATATGTCTGGAGTATATACTTATAACATTTACAAGGTTATATTGAGAGCCATGAGTAAGAAGTATGAGGGTGTTTCAGTATGTGTGGTCATTGAGTTAGATATATCACATTGTTGGTATGATATTGACTTTGTTATCACATTGTAGGTTTGATATAGACTTTGTTATTCATAGGTTTGATATAGACTTTGTTATCACATTGTAGGTTTGATATTGACGTTGTTATCACATTGTAGGTTTGATATAGACTTTGTTATCACATTGTAGGTTTGATATAGACTTTGTTATCACATTGTAGGTTTGATATAGACTTTGTTATCACATTCTAGGTTTGATATAGACTTTGTTATCACATTGTAGGTTTGATATAGACTTTGTTATTCATAGGTTTGATATACGGTAGACTGTGTTGTCATGCAGTCTAAGAATGCCCTATACAATGTGACTAATATAGTTTCTTAGTCTAAAGGCCCAGTTACATGATGAAACTCATGAAGCAATTCGTCGAATGTGACAAGGCTAGCAACTGCGATGGAGCGCGTACACGAAGCAACTAGTTGCATGGTGAGTCGCAAGAGCTAACTGTTGCACATGCGTAGATCTATAAAAGTTACAGGTCATATATAGAGGGCAAGTCTTCTGGCGGCAGGAACTTGGCAGAAATGCTATAAAATTGCTCATATTTACGAATAAAATGACTGAAACTTGTTGACGAATTGCGTGGTGCGTTGCTTGTCGAATTGCATCATGTAACTGGGCCTTTAGAATACCCTATACAATGACTAATGATAGTTTCTTACTCTAAGTCTAAGAATACCCTGTAATACAGTGTGACTAATGATAGTTTCTTAGTCTAAGAATACCCTATACAATGACTAATGATAATTTCTTAGTCTAAGAGTGTGACTAATGATAGTTTCTTAGTCTAAGAATACCCTGTAATACAGTGTGACTAATGGTAGTTTCTTAGTCTAAGAATACCCTATACAATGTGACTAATGATAGTTTCTTAGTCTAAGAATACCCTGTAATACAGTGTGACTAATGGTAGTTTCTTGGTCTAAGAATACCCTGTAATACAGTGTGACTAATGGTAGTTTCTTAGTCTAAGAATACCCTATACAATGTGACTAATGATAGTTTCTTAGTCTAAGAATACCCTGTAATACAGTGTGACTAATGGTAGTTTCTTAGTCTAAGAATACCCTGTAATACAGTGTGACTAATGGTAGTTTCTTAGTCTAAGAATACCCTATACAATGTGACTAATGATAGTTTCTTAGTCTAAGAATACCCTGTAATACAGTGTGACTAATGGTAGTTTCTTAGTCTAAGAATACCCTATATATCAGGGCTCGAAATTCGTTTTTTTTCTTGGTAGCCCACGTGGGCTACCATCATTTAAATTTGGTAGCCCGAGAGCAGTGACTGGTAGCCCATATGCATGCATTCCTAAATTAATGGTGTTTGTGTATACATGTAACTATACGATGTATTGAATTCGATGATTGATTGAATAACTTGAGAGGTCACGTTAACACGTTATGTGTGTGTATTTCACGCCATATTTGACATTGGGGATGCAATTTTTTGCATGTATGTGTCTCTGGGGACGTGTCATAAAGAGGGGACATATGAGGCTTATTGTTAGCAAACAACGTTCGGTTATCCAGGGCGGTTATCATTGGAAATGAAAAATAAGACATCTAGTCGCAGTTGTTGTTGTAACTATTAGCTAAATCTCTTGGTGCAGTGTGACCTGTAAAATTTGAATATGATTCAACGTATGGAAAACGTATAAACAGTTTCATAAGCCCCATGGCCATTTCCTGATGTGGAGACTACGTCTTGGGTAGTTTAGAAACTATGTGCTATTATCATTATCTATCCACGTGATTGGTTACTTATTAACAGACGGGTTAGACAGGTTTTGTATCAATACCTGACGGCCATTACGGCAAAGCCCCTTCCATTCATGGGCGAAGAGATAATCAGAGTCTAAGACTACATCAGTAGACGGTCCTTGCTGAAAACTTCACTCAGATAAATTCAAACCATCACGTCACCATTTCATTCTCACTAAAACTTCAACTTTCTTTTGAGCTTTGCTACTACTACTAGATCGAATGCATTACGTGAATTTTACCATTCACCACTGCATGCTCTATGGGGTTGCGTGAGCGTGGTTTACACACGGAATGTTTTAGGCATCGTTCAAGAATAAACAAATCTGTAGGACAGGTGTATACCAAGTTAACAGTTCTCATCAGCAGCATAAGATTCTATCAAACACCATTAAAACTGTGTCTCTGTCAAGTTGAAAGTTAAAGCTGTCATAATAATGGAATTTAGTTCCTGTAGTGCTGTACCGACTGTACTCTGACTCCGAGAAGAGCCCGAAGGGTTCGGGCCGGAGAGCATATTTCCAGAGAGTGATTACCATGGAAAATTGAAAGTACAGAAAGATAACATTAAATCGCTATACAGAATATTGTTGCATATAAATGTTTTGTTGTGACATTTTGGAAGTACAAGCTGTGTATACGATGTATGGAAGAATGACGTGTACAGCAGCCTGAGCAGGTGTACAGTGTACGTGTATTTCATCATGTGCATTTGATATACCATGTAGTGTGGATGCAAATTTGGAAAAGACGCACTGATTTTGACGCTAATTTTGGCGAGAACACGTCCCACAGGACTGCGACCTCAGAGGCCTCCGGCCCGGGAAGGCGTCGGAATCAGGCTGTCACAGTTTCATTCAAAACTTAGTAGCCCAACGGGGCTACCACTCACATAATTTGGTAGCCCAGAGACAAACATTGGTAGTCTGTGGACGCGGGACTACCGCGAATTTCGAGCCCTGCTATACAATGTGACTAATGATAGTTTCTTAGTCTAAGAATACCCTATACAATGTGACTAATGGTAGTTTCTTAGTCTAAGAATACCCTATACAATGTGACTAATGATAGTTTCTTAGTCTAAGAATACCCTGTAATAGTGTGACTAATGATAGTTTCTTAGTCTAAGAATACCCTGTAATACAGTGTGACTAATGGTAGTTTCTTAGTCTAAGAATACCCTGTAATACAGTGTGACTAATGGTAGTTTCTTAGTCTAAGAATACCCTGTAATACAGTGTGACTAATGGTAGTTTCTTAGTCTAAGAATACCCTATACAATGTGACTAATGATAGTTTCTTAGTCTAAGAATACCCTATACAATGTGACTAATGATAGTTTCTTAGTCTAAGAATACCCTGTAATACAGTGTGACTAATGATAGTTTCTTAGTCTAAGAATACCCTGTAATACAGTGTGACTAGTGATAGTTTCTTAGTCTAAGAATACCCTGTAATACAGTGTGACTAATAATAGTTTCTTAGTCTAAGAATATCCTGTAATACAATGTGACTAATAATAGTTTCTTAGTCTAAGAATACCCTGTAATACAGTGTGACTACTGATAGTTTCTTAGTCTAAGAATACCCTGTAATACAATGTGACTAATGGTAGTTTCTTAGTCTAAGAATACCCTGTAATACAGTGTGACTAATGATAGTTTCTTAGTCTAAGAATACCCTGTAATACAGTGTGACTAATGATAGTTTCTTAGTCTAAGAATACCCTGTAATACAATGTGACTAATGATAGTTTCTTAGTCTAAGAATACCCTGTAATACAGTGTGACTAGTGATAGTTTCCCTTTAGTACAAAATACCCTATAAAATATGACTAATGAATTCAAACAAATAATGTTGATACTGAAAATAGCCAAAGACATTTATTATCAGGGGTATATTTTTAAACATACTAATACAGAATG
This sequence comes from Glandiceps talaboti, assembly GCF_964340395.1. NCBI lineage: Eukaryota > Metazoa > Hemichordata > Enteropneusta > Spengelidae > Glandiceps > Glandiceps talaboti. The sequence goes on along the minus strand of NC_135566.1, from coordinate 21,137,017 downwards.
ATACAGATTTTTAGTTATTGACAATTTTACAGTAATATTTTCACACTTTTTTTTTCAAAAAGACCTCCTGATCATGTTGTTCTGAGTGTTGTTTACACAATGACTCATAATGATTATATTTACTCATTGCATTTCAGTATAACCTATTTCTTAGCTGTTGGTTTGACTGCATTGTCACTAATTATTGAAAGAAAGGAAGGGTTATTGGACCGTATTTGGGTGGCAGGTTAGTCTTTATATTTATATTGATATCAAAGTCATCCATAGTGGCTGTGTTTTATATTAATTTTCTTTCAGAGTCTGTTTGTTGGCTGAAGTCTGTGATTGTGTAATATGATCACTGTCATTTATGTGTTCTTATTTAACAGGTGTAAGTTCAGTAGAACTAATGATTGGTCATATTATGACTCAGTTTATTACTATGTTTCTCCAAATCACCTTGGAGTTAGTGTTTATCCTGGCAGTGTTCAAGGTTAGTCCACTTTAATCTCTATACAAATCTTTGATATGCAAATTAGGTCTAAAAATGTGACGTTTTGGTCAAAAGTCTATAATTCCAAAACTGCTGTGTGTTTACATGAAGATAAAGAATTGTTCATGACATGATGATTCCATCAGTGATATGGAAATTAGGTTTAAAAATGTCTTTTACGTCAAAAGATAATATAATTCCAAAACTACTGCGTAGATAGTGTTGAGATTTGTTGGGCACAATCTCAGTGGTGTTTAGATTAAAAATTATTCATGACATGATGATCTAATCAGTGATATGCAAATTAGGGCTAAAAATGTGTCTTTTTGGTCAAAAATATTAATTACAAAACTACTGAGCAGATTGGGCTGAAATTTGGTAGGAATATCCTTAGGGATGTTGAGCTTAGGAAATGTTCATGACATGATGGTCCTATCAATGATATGCAAATTAGATCTAAAAATGTGTCTTTTTGGTCAAAAGTAGCAGATGGAGCTGAGATTTTGTAGGAATGTTCTTAGGGATGTTTAATTTAGATTAAGAAATATTTATGACATGATATTCCCATCAGTGATATGGAAATAAAGGCTGAAAATGTGTCTTGTTGGTCAAAAAATCTATAATTCCAAAACTACTGAGCAGATTTGGATGAAATTTAATGGAGATTTGTAGATGAAGCTGTATTCACAACATGATCATCCCATCAGCAATATGCAAATTTAGTCTAAAAAATCCCAATTTTGGTCAATACCATATGTCTTGAAAACTACATCATAAATTGGGCTGAAACTTGGTGGGGATGTTGGTGGGTAGCCAAGTGACTGAAGATTCCAAAAATGTATGCAAATATGCCTAGCAACAAGACCATGCCCATAGCAACAGCCAAATACAGTTGTGCTACAATGCTATTGCCGTGTTTTTTTTATTTGGCCTAACTGTTACATATTTATATCATGCTGAAGTTTTGTTGCTATGTCCAGGTATTTATTGTCAGGAAAGCATTATTATAATCTTCTATTTTATAAAAGATCTCATTAAATTTGCAGGTCACATTTACAAAACAGTTGTTTCCAGTATAAAATAATGAATGCATCAATATGAGTAACTGTGACACCCCTTGTGTGTGCACCCCTTGCATAAAGTCTCTGTCAGTGATCAAGAATTAATTTACCTCATTGACTCTATACCTCATATACACCATAGTATCAACTTCATTCTTACAATTCACCACGTGTTGGTTAATTCTTACAATTCACCATGTGTTGGTTAATTCTTACAATTCACCATGTGTTGGTTAATTCTTACAGTTCACCATGTGTTGGTTAATTCTTACAATTCACCATGTGTTGGTTAATTCTTACAGTTCACCATGTGTTGGTTAATTCTTACAATTCACCATGTGTTGGTTAATTCTTACAATTCACCATGTGTTGGTTAATTCTTACAATTCACCATGTGTTGGTTAATTCTTACAATTCACCATGTGTTGGTTAATTCTTACAGTTCACCATGTGTTGGTTAATTCTTACAATTCACCACGTGTTGGTTAATTCTTACAGTTCACCATGTGTTGGTTAATTCTTACAGTTCACCATGTGTTGGTTAATTCTTACAGTTCACCACGTGTTGGTTAATTCTTACAATTCACCATGTGTTGGTTAATTCTTACAATTCACCATGTGTTGGTTAATTCTTACAGTTCACCATGTGTTGGTTAATTCTTACAATTCACCATGTGTTGGTTAATTCTTACAGTTCACCATGTGTTGGTTAATTCTTACAATTCACCATGTGTTGGTTAATTCTTACAATTCACCATGTGTTGGTTAATTCTTACAGTTCACCATGTGTTGGTTAATTCTTACAATTCACCATGTGTTGGTTAATTCTTACAGTTCACCATGTGTTGGTTAATTCTTACAATTCACCATGTGTTGGTTAATTCTTACAATTCACCATGTGTTGGTTAATTCTTACAGTTCACCATGTGTTGGTTAATTCTTACAGTTCACCATGTGTTGGTTAATTCTTACAGTTCACCATATGTTGGTTAATTCTTACAATTCACCATGTGTTGGTTAATTCTTACAATTCACCATGTGTTGGTTAATTCTTACAATTCACCATGTGTTGGTTAATTCTTACAATTCACCATGTGTTGGTTAATTCCTACAATTCACCATGTGTTGGTTAATTCTTACAATTCACCATGTGTTGGTTAATTCTTACAATTCACCATGTGTTGGTTAATTCTTACAATTCACCACGTGTTGGTTAATTCTTACAATTCATCATGTGTTGGTTAATTCTTACAATTCATCATGTGTTGGTTAATTCTTACAATTCACCATGTGTTGGTTAATTCTTACAATTCACCATGTGTTGGTTAATTCTTACAATTCACCATGTGTTGGTTAATTCTTACAGTTCACCATGTGTTGGTTAATTCTTACAATTCACCATGTGTTGGTTAATTCTTACAGTTCACCATGTGTTGGTTAATTCTTACAATTCACCATGTGTTGGTTAATTCTTACAGTTCACCATGTGTTGGTTAATTCTTACAGTTCACCATGTGTTGGTTAATTCTTACAATTCACCATATGTTGGTTAATTCTTACAGTTCACCATGTGTTGGTTAATTCTTACAGTTCACCATGTGTTGGTTAATTCTTACAGTTCACCATGTGTTGGTTAATTCTTACAGTTCACCATGTGTTGGTTAATTCTTACAGTTCACCATGTGTTGGTTAATTCTTACAATTCACCATATGTTGGTTAATTCTTACAGTTCACCATGTGTTGGTTAATTCTTACAGTTCACCATGTGTTGGTTAATTCTTACAATTCACCATGTGTTGGTTAATTCTTACAGTTCACCATGTGTTGGTTAATTCTTACAGTTCACCATATGTTGGTTAATTCTTACAATTCACCATGTGTTGGTTAATTCTTACAGTTCACCATGTGTTGGTTAATTCTTACAATTCACCATGTGTTGGTTAATTCTTACAGTTCACCATGTGTTGGTTAATTCTTACAATTCACCATGTGTTGGTTAATTCTTACAATTCACCATGTGTTGGTTAATTCTTACAGTTCACCATGTGTTGGTTAATTCTTACAGTTCACCATGTGTTGGTTAATTCTTACAATTCACCATGTGTTGGTTAATTCTTACAGTTCACCATGTGTTGGTTAATTCTTACAATTCACCATGTGTTGGTTAATTCTTACAATTCACCATGTGTTGGTTAATTCTTACAGTTCACCATGTGTTGGTTAATTCTTACAGTTCACCATATGTTGGTTAATTCTTACAATTCACCATGTGTTGGTTAATTCTTACAGTTCACCATGTGTTGGTTAATTCTTACAATTCACCATGTGTTGGTTAATTCTTACAGTTCACCATGTGTTGGTTAATTCTTACAATTCACCATGTGTTGGTTAATTCTTACAATTCACCATGTGTTGGTTAATTCTTACAATTCACCATGTGTTGGTTAATTCTTACAGTTCACCATGTGTTGGTTAATTCTTACAATTCACCATGTGTTGGTTAATTCTTACAGTTCACCATGTGTTGGTTAATTCTTACAATTCACCATGTGTTGGTTAATTCTTACAGTTCACCATGTGTTGGTTAATTCTTACAATTTACCATGTGTTGGTTAATTCTTACAATTCATCATGTGTTGGTTAATTCTTACAATTCATCATGTGTTGGTTAATTCTTACAATTCACCATGTGTTGGTTAATTCTTACAGTTCACCATGTGTTGGTTAATTCTTACAATTCACCATGTGTTGGTTAATTCTTACAGTTCACCATGTGTTGGTTAATTCTTACAATTCACCATGTGTTGGTTAATTCTTACAGTTCACCATGTGTTGGTTAATTCTTACAGTTCACCATATGTTGGTTAATTCTTACAATTCACCATGTGTTGGTTAATTCTTACAGTTCACCATGTGTTGGTTAATTCTTACAATTCACCATGTGTTGGTTAATTCTTACAGTTCACCATGTGTTGGTTAATTCTTACAATTCACCATGTGTTGGTTAATTCTTACAATTCACCATGTGTTGGTTAATTCTTACAATTCACCATGTGTTGGTTAATTCTTACAGTTCACCATGTGTTGGTTAATTCTTACAATTCACCATGTGTTGGTTAATTCTTACAGTTCACCATGTGTTGGTTAATTCTTACAATTCACCATGTGTTGGTTAATTCTTACAGTTCACCATGTGTTGGTTAATTCTTACAATTCACCATGTGTTGGTTAATTCTTACAATTCACCATGTGTTGGTTAATTCTTACAATTCACCATGTGTTGGTTAATTCTTACAATTCACCATGTGTTGGTTAATTCTTACAATTCACCATGTGTTGGTTAATTCTTACAATTCACCATGTGTTGGTTAATTCTTACAGTTCACCATGTGTTGGTTAATTCTTACAATTCACCATGTGTTGGTTAATTCTTACAATTCACCATGTGTTGGTTAATTCTTACAGTTCACCATGTGTTGGTTAATTCTTACAATTCACCATGTGTTGGTTAATTCTTACAATTCATCATGTGTTGGTTAATTCTTACAATTCACCATGTGTTGGTTAATTCTTACAATTCACCATGTGTTGGTTAATTCTTACAATTCACCATGTGTTGGTTAATTCTTACAATTCACCATGTGTTGGTTAATTCTTACAATTCACCATGTGTTGGTTAATTCTTACAGTTCACCATGTGTTGGTTAATTCTTACAGTTCACCATGTGTTGGTTAATTCTTACAATTCACCATGTGTTGGTTAATTCTTACAATTCACCATGTGTTGGTTAATTCTTACAGTTCACCATGTGTTGGTTAATTCTTACAGTTCACCATGTGTTGGTTAATTCTTACAATTCACCATGTGTTGGTTAATTCTTACAGTTCACCATGTGTTGGTTAATTCTTACAATTCACCATGTGTTGGTTAATTCTTACAATTCACCATGTGTTGGTTAATTCTTACAATTCACCATGTGTTGGTTAATTCTTACAATTCACCATGTGTTGGTTAATTCTTACAATTCACCATGTGTTGGTTAATTCTTACAATTCACCATGTGTTGGTTAATTCTTACAGTTCACCATGTGTTGGTTAATTCTTACAATTCACCATGTGTTGGTTAATTCTTACAATTCACCATGTGTTGGTTAATTCTTACAATTCACCATGTGTTGGTTAATTCTTACAATTCACCATGTGTTGGTTAATTCTTACAATTCACCATGTGTTGGTTAATTCTTACAGTTCACCATGTGTTGGTTAATTCTTACAATTCACCATGTGTTGGTTAATTCTTACAATTCACCATGTGTTGGTTAATTCTTACAATTCATCATGTGTTGGTTAATTCTTACAATTCACCATGTGTTGGTTAATTCTTACAGTTCACCATGTGTTGGTTAATTCTTACAGTTCACCATGTGTTGGTTAATTCTTACAATTCACCATGTGTTGGTTAATTCTTACAATTCACCATGTGTTGGTTAATTCTTACAATTCACCATGTGTTGGTTAATTCTTACAGTTCACCATGTGTTGGTTAATTCTTACAGTTCACCATGTGTTGGTTAATTCTTACAATTCACCATGTGTTGGTTAATTCTTACAATTCACCATGTGTTGGTTAATTCTTACAATTCACCATGTGTTGGTTAATTCTTACAATTCACCATGTGTTGGTTAATTCTTACAATTCACCATGTGTTGGTTAATTCTTACAATTTACCATGTGTTGGTTAATTCTTACAGTTCACCATGTGTTGGTTAATTCTTACAGTTCACCATATGTTGGTTAATTCTTACAATTCACCATGTGTTGGTTAATTCTTACAATTCACCATGTGTTGGTTAATTTTTACAATTCACCATGTGTTGGTTAATTCTTACAGTTCACCATGTGTTGGTTAATTGTTACAGTTCACCATGTGTTGGTTAATTCTTACAATTCACCATGTGTTGGTTAATTCTTACAGTTCATCATGTGTTGGTTAATTCTTACAATTCACCATGTGTTGGTTAATTCTTACAGTTCACCATGTGTTGGTTAATTCTTACAGTTCACCATGTGTTGGTTAATTCTTACAATTCACCATGTGTTGGTTAATTCTTACAATTCACCATGTGTTGGTTAATTCTTACAGTTCACCATGTGTTGGTTAATTCTTACAATTCACCATGTGTTGGTTAATTCTTACAGTTCACCATGTGTTGGTTAATTCTTACAATTTACCATGTGTTGGTTAATTCTTACAATTCATCATGTGTTGGTTAATTCTTACAATTCATCATGTGTTGGTTAATTCTTACAATTCACCATGTGTTGGTTAATTCTTACAGTTCACCATGTGTTGGTTAATTCTTACAATTCACCATGTGTTGGTTAATTCTTACAATTCACCATGTGTTGGTTAGTTCTTACAGTTCACCATGTGTTGGTTAATTCTTACAATTCACCATGTGTTGGTTAATTCGTACAATTCACCATGTGTTGGTTAATTCTTACAATTCACCATGTGTTGGTTAATTCTTACAATTCACCATGTGTTGGTTAATTCTTACAATTCACCATGTGTTGGTTAATTCTTACAATTCACCATGTGTTGGTTAATTCTTACAATTCACCATGTGTTGGTTAATTCTTACAATTCACCATGTGTTGGTTAATTCTTACAATTCATCATGTGTTGGTTAATTCTTACAATTCACCACGTGTTGGTTAATTCTTACAATTCACCACGTGTTGGTTAATTCTTACAATTCACCATGTGTTGGTTAATTCTTACAATTCACCATGTGTTGGTTAATTCTTACAGTTCACCATGTGTTGGTTAATTCTTACAATTCACCATGTGTTGGTTAATTCTTACAATTCACCATGTGTTGGTTAATTCTTACAGTTCACCATGTGTTGGTTAATTCTTACAATTCATCATGTGTTGGTTAATTCTTACAATTCACCATGTGTTGGTTAGTTCTTACAGTTCACCATGTGTTGGTTAATTCTTACAATTCACCATGTGTTGATTAATTCTTACAATTCACCATGTGTTGGTTAATTCTTACAATTCACCATGTGTTGGTTAATTCTTACAATTCACCATGTGTTGGTTAATTCTTACAATTCACCATGTGTTGGTTAATTCTTACAATTCACCATGTGTTGGTTAATTCTTACAATTCATCATGTGTTGGTTAATTCTTACAATTCACCATGTGTTGGTTAATTCTTACAATTCACCATGTGTTGGTTAATTCTTACAGTTCACCATGTGTTGGTTAATTCTTACAATTCATCATGTGTTGGTTAATTCTTACAATTCATCATGTGTTGGTTAATTCTTACAATTCACCATGTGTTGGTTAATTCTTACAGTTCACCATGTGTTGGTTAATTCTTACAATTCACCATGTGTTGGTTAATTCTTACAATTCACCATGTGTTGGTTAATTCTTACAGTTCACCATGTGTTGGTTAATTCTTACAATTCACCATGTGTTGGTTAATTCTTACAATTCACCATGTGTTGGTTAATTCTTACAGTTCACCATGTGTTGGTTAATTCTTACAATTCACCATGTGTTGGTTAATTCTTACAATTCATCGTGTGTTGGTTAATTCTTACAATTCACCATGTGTTGGTTAATTCTTACAATTCACCATGTGTTGGTTAATTCTTGCAATTCATCATGTGTTGGTTAATTCTTACAATTCACCATGTGTTGGTTAATTCTTACAATTCATCATGTGTTGGTTAATTCTTACAGTTCACCATGTGTTGGTTAATTCTTACAGTTCACCATGTGTTGGTTAATTCTTACAGTTCATCATGTGTTGGTTAATTCTTACAATTCATCATGTGTTGGTTAATTCTTACAATTCACCATGTGTTGGTTAATTCTTACAATTCACCATGTGTTGGTTAATTCTTACAATTCACCATGTGTTGGTTAATTCTTACAGTTCACCATGTGTTGGTTAATTCTTACAATTCACCATGTGTTGGTTAATTCTTACAATTCACCATATGTTGGTTAATTCTTACAATTCACCATGTGTTGGTTAATTCTTACAATTCACCATGTGTTGGTTAATTCTTACAGTTCACCATGTGTTGGTTAATTCTTACAATTCACCATGTGTTGGTTAATTCTTACAATTCACCATGTGTTGGTTAATTCTTACAATTCACCATGTGTTGGTTAATTCTTACAATTCACCATGTGTTGGTTAATTCTTACAATTCACCATGTGTTGGTTAATTCTTAGAATTCATCATGTGTTGGTTTATTATTCGGACTTATGGATTGGGTTCCGTCCGTCCGTGAGTGCGTCCGTGTGTCCGTCTGTCTGTCCGTCCAGAGCCGTTTCTTGTAGATGCCTGGACCGATTTTTTTCAAACTTGGTACAAGGGCAACATACACCAGGTCCCCCCCCCCCCTTGTACCTGACTCATCCTTTATTGTTGAATGGTTTATTCCATGACGTCATCTTGAAGAGTAGGCGTGTTCCATGTCCAACGAGCAGACACAACATATCTAAGTCTGTTTGATTTAGGTTCACAAGTGTTGTTGCGTGATCAGAATAGTGATATCAAGAAATTGCAACATAAACTGCAAGTTCTTTAAAACCCAATCATAGCAGGGATTATGTCATTCTCAATGACTTGTTCACCATATGTTGGTTAATTCTTACAATTCACCATGTGTTGGTTAATTCACCATGTGTTGGTTTATAATTATCACAATAACCATGTGTTGGTTATAATTCTTACAGGTTCCATGTGTTGGTTCATTGGGTGCTCTGTTTTTCCTGACAATCTTGCAAGGTCTGTGTGGTATGGCTTTTGGATTATTGATATCAGCTGTCTGTGATGATGAAAATAGTGCTGTACAAGCTTCCTTGGGATCCTTCTATCCAAATATGCTACTCAGTGGTAAGTTGCCTCAATATATACATAATGCTATCTTGTCATCATTAGCTCCAACGGGTGCCAAAGCCTGAGGGGAGGAGGGCTAACTGTGTTGGTTCTGTCCATGAGTCTGTGCTTGTGTGAACCTTTATCTCTGAAATACATGAACCAATTTCAGCCAAACCTTGCACAAATGTGTGCACAAAAATCACAATCAGCACACGTTTGATGTGTGTGTTGACTCAACAGATGTTTGCTCACTGACAGGCTAAGCATGGAAAAAAGCTGAGTCCCTGATGAGCACCAGGCCATGGCTGCCAATGGTTTAGTTGTAGTATTTATTACCCAGTCATCTTTGTGGGTCTCTAGGTATGAGAATAAGGCAAGTGGTCACAATGGAACATGGGTAATAAAAGTACTGCCTTCAACGTTATTTGGTAAAACCTTCAGGGCAGATAACATTCCAAATATGGCCTAACCACCTTGCTTTGTTTACATTTACTACTTGGAAGTCTATGGAGTTGGAGACTGATGTTCATCGCAACGTGAAACTGCCAATATCGTACGGCAACTATGTATACGCTTTGAATTTTTACAACAGTCTAGTGAAGTTACTGCAACAAATGAGGCAATTGAAGAACCTGCAATTTAGGAACCCGTATCTGAATGACGTGTCGGACAAGGAAACAAATCAGAGTTGTAATATTGCCCCGGTACGTATGTAATGTTATGAGCATGTGAGACTAGACTAAGTTCATATACGACACATTATGATTACTGTGATCATCTCCACTCACACTGCAGTGGAGATGATTGTAGTAATCATAATCGTATCCGAACTAGACTAGAGTTGAACACCAAAACTGAGCTACGAAAACATGAACATTAAGCAAGCTTGTGCAATCAATTTGAACTTACAAGTTCACATTGTGTCAATTATTTGAAAAATCAACTCCAAGAAAATTAAATCTCTGATAACTTGCATGTAATCGTCACTTGTGTGTTTTCATGTAGCATTATTTTGTCAGTTTCCCTTTCGTCATTGATTTCCCAATCGGGCCCCATGTAATGTTTATTGTGATCATCCCCCGTCCTGCTTCTAGCGGTGTATGGGACTCAATTCTGACCATAACACTAAACAAGGGAGAGTGGAAGAGACATTGTCAGAATCGAGTCCTGACTTATTCCATCTGCAAGCAGGACAAGATCATTCCCAATCCATTTTGCGAAAGTTGTAATCTACTTTTACCATTGGCAATTCTAAGAACTTAAGCATCATAAATAAAGTGATTGCAATTGACGGTCAACTTTGCTTGTACTATGCTCTCATCCTTCAGTATATTTTATTTGGAAAAAAAACACCATGATATTTTCTTTGTATCAGCAGCCAACTTTTAATTCTGCCAAATATTAAAGTGACTGTTTAATATTGTGATTGAGATAGACCATAACACACCTGCTGAAGTTACATCCAGTCTAGATCTGTATAAACCTATCTCTTCAAACAGTTTTTTAGTACAACTGAACTGATAAGGTTCAGTAGTGCTATCGGCATGGCATAGTGTCTGTCTATCTATCTGTGTGTGTGTGTGTGTGTGTGTGTGTGTGTGTGTGTGTGTGTGTGTGTGTGTGTGTGTGTGTGTGTGTGTGTGTGTGTGTGTGTGTGTGTGTGTGTGTGTGTGTGTGTGTGTAAACAACTTCAAGTCACAATAACCAATTGCCCTGATATTTGGTGGGTGTATTATCATTGGTTTCTAGGTGGGAAATTGTTGAAATCAAAATGATCTTCCCAATGATGTGTGATTTTGTTCAAAAAATGTGATTTTTGGTCAAAAAACTTAAACTCAAAAACTACTGGGCAGATCGGTTTGAAATTTGGTGGGAACATTCTTAAGCGTATTTAGATTAAGAAATGTTCACGATATGATGATCCCATCAGTGATATACAAATTAGGGCTATAAATGTGTCTTTTTGGTCAAAAATCTACTTAGCAGATTGGGCTGAAATTTAATGGGGATGCACCTTGGAGTATATAGATGAAAAAATATTGAGCATATAATGATTTCATCAGTAATATGCAAATTAGGTGTAAAAATCTCTGAATTTTGGTCAAAAATTCGTATCTCAAAAGGTACTTGGTCTTTGAGACTGAAATTGGTGAGGTGTTTCTAGACTGAAGTATTATTCTGCAGATTTTCTTCAAAACATTAGGGATAACATCAGGATAACATCAGGATAACATCAGGATAACATCAGGGATTTTAGACAGAGGAATGAACATTAAAAAAAAATTTACACAGATATGTCTAGCAACATGACCACACCCATAGCAACAGCCAAATGATCACATATATTACATAGATAACAACAGGGTTGTACAGGCAACTGGATAATCATTCAGCAAATGAACACCTATACCTAGCATGGATCAGCATGTGGTTAAACATTTTTAAAAAGTGTACAGTTGTGCTACAACACCATTGGCGGTATTTTTTCCATGAAATCTTTAGTTTTCAAATTTTATTTGTCAATACAGTGATTTATTTTTTAATGACAGACTCAGTATTGGAATTTTTAATTAGTTGAAAGCTGACCTTAACCATAAGTATTACATAACATCATGTTTGATTTAGGCAAAATATATTGACAAACAAAATTTCAAATCAGTCAAACTTCTCTCTTTTTAGGAAATGGCTGACTATGTGGCATTGGCTGCATTTTGAAGAATATGGCATATTGGTTTACTGTACCTGTAACTAAAAAATAAATTACTGTACTACTGTGAAAGAGCAAAACTGAAGAACTGTAAACAAGCTTCATTAAAGGAGAGGAAAATTTGATCCTGGCAAACTTGGCACTTTTTGTGTGATAATTAGACTGTCGACAGTCGCTCGCGCCCTTTTTTCCTACGTTTTATCTAAACTCCGGTCTGGCGCAACACTAGTATAATCGCAAACTGATTTCGAGGGCCGAATTGCGAAGGCCCAAGCTCGGCCTTCGGCCCTTGATCACTCGGGCCTTCGGCCCTCGATATCAGTTTGCGATTAGACTAGTGTTGCGCCGGAGCGGAGTTTAGATAAAACGTAGGGGGAAAAAAGGTGCGAGCGACTGTCGACAGTCTATGTGATAATTTGATCCTGGCAAACTTGGCACACTTTTTGTGTGATAATTTGATCCTGGCAAACTTGGCACAGTTTTTGTGTGATAATTTGTATTTTTATACCAATGTAATTACTTGTTGCAATAAAGAATTCTAAAAATACCTAGTACCTGTTTTTTGTTTGTTCTCATGGTAACTTCTAACAACTAATACTGTTAGCACACCTTTACATTTTGGTATTCCAGTATTCACACTATTCAGGTACATATGATATGTAGCTTTCCAAATGATGTGTCGTTATCAACAATTTAACATGTGATTATCTTATCGCTATCAGACACCTAAATATAGGTTAAAGTTTGGTCCATTTTTCATGCCCCTCATTTTTTTGAAATAGCCCCTTTTTTTCAAACACTATATATCATGAATTATAACAACCCTAATTTGGCTTTTTATAGCTTCTGATTGGATGGTATCTGCCCATCCTTAGGTGCATATGCAATATTTGGAATGTTATCTGCCCCTATTCACCCATCCTCAGGTGTGTAATGCCCATATTTAGAATGTTATCTGCCCCCTATCCACCCATCTTCAGTGCATATGCCATATTTAGAATGTTATCTGCCCCCTATCCACCCATCCTCAGTGCATATGCCATATTTGGAATGTTATCTGCCCCTTTTTCACCCATCCTCAGGTGTGTAATGCCCATATTTAGAATGTTATCTGCCCCCTATCCACCCATCCTCAGTGCATATGCCATATTTGGAATGGTATCTGCCCCTTTTTCACCCATCCTCAGGTGTGTAATGCCCATATTTAGAATGCTATCTGCCCCCTATCCACCCATCCTAAAATTGAACATTTTATGAAAGGCTTTGATCTGTTTCAAAAGTTGCTTTTGCTAATGGATAAAAAGCCATTTTCAGATTGGTTTACATGTTAGGTATAATTATAACAACTCACCAACTAACTAATCGACAGAAATCATGTTTGTTTGTAGCAAACTGTGGAAGGAAAATCATGATCAAAGAATGTAGCAATCCATAACACGCATGGTTGCATCATTGAATAAACTGAAGAACATTGAAACATTGAAACATTTTGTTCATATTGTACCGGACAATTGTGTTTAATTGACACAAATATTTTACTTTCCCAAAGGGGTGAGTGAGAATGATAGTCTACTTTCCCAAAGAGGCGAATGAGAATGACAGTCTACTTACCCAAAGAGGCGAGTGAGAATGACAGTCTACTTACCCAAACGGGCGAGTGAGAATGACAGTCTACTTACCCAAACGGGTGAGTGAGAATGATAGTCTACTTGCCCAAACGGGTGAGTGAGAATGACAGTCTACTTGCCCAAACGGGTGAGTGAGAATGACAGTCTACTTGCCCAAACGGGCGAGTGAGAATGACAGTCAACTTGCCCAAACGGGTGAGTGAGAATGATAGTCTACTTGCCCAAACGGGTGAGTGAGAATGACAGTCTACTTACCCAAATGGATGAGTGAGAATGACAGTCTACTTGCCCAAACGGGTGAGTGAGAATGATAGTCTACTTGCCCAAACGGGCGAGTGAGAATGACAGTCTACTTGCCCAAACGGGCCAGTGAGAATGACAGTCAACTTGCCCAAACGGGTGAGTGAGAATGATAGTCTACTTGCCCAAACGGGCGAGTGTGAATGACAGTCTACTTTCCCAAAGGGGCGAGTGAGAATGACAGTCTACTTGCCCAAACGGGCGAGTGAGAATGACAGTCTACTTTCCCAAACGGGCGAGTGAGAATGACAGTCTACTTACCCAAAGAGGCGAGTGAGAATGACAGTCTACTTACCCAAAGAGGCGAGTGAGAATGACAGTCTACTTACCCAAACGGGCGAGTGAGAATGACAGTCTACTTACCCAAAGAGGCGAGTGAGAATGACAGTCTACTTGCCCAAACGGGCGAGTGAGAATGATAGTCTACTTACCCAAACGGGCGAGTGAGAATGACAGTCTACTTGCCCAAATGGGCGAGTGAGAATGACAGTCTACTTACCCAAAGAGGCGAGTGAGAATGACAGTCTACTTACCCAAAGAGGCGAGTGAGAATGACAGTCTACTTACCCAAAGAGGCGAGTGAGAATGACAGTCTACTTACCCAAAGAGGCGAGTGAGAATGACAGTCTACTTACCCAAAGAGGCGAGTGAGAATGACAGTCTACTTGCCCAAACGGGCGAGTGAGAATGATAGTCTACTTACCCAATGGGCGAGTGAGAATGACAGTCTACTTGCCCAAACGGGCGAGTGAGAATGACAGTCTACTTACCCAAAGAGGCGAGTGAGAATGACAGTCTACTTACCCAAAGAGGCGAGTGAGAATGACAGTCTACTTACCCAAACGGGCGAGTGAGAACGACAGTCTACTTACCCAAACGGGCGAGTGAGAATGACAGTCTACTTACCCAAAGAGGCGAGTGAGAATGACAGTCTACTTGCCCAAACGGGCGAGTGAGAATGATAGTCTACTTACCCAAACGGGCGAGTGAGAATGACAGTCTACTTGCCCAAACGGGCGAGTGAGAATGACAGTCTACTTGCCCAAACGGGCGAGTGAGAATGACAGTCTACTTGCCCAAACGGGCGAGTGAGAATGATAGTCTACTTGCCCAAACGGGCGAGTGAGAATGAGTCTACTTGCCCAAACGGGCGAGTGAGAATGACAGTCTACTTACCCAAACGGGCGAGTGAGAATGATAGCCTACTTGCCCAAACGGGCGAGTGAGAATGACAGTCTACTTGCCCAAACGGGCGAGTGAGAATGACAGTCTACTTGCCCAAACGGGCAAGTGAGAATGACAGTCTACTTACCCAAAGGGGCGAGTGAGAATGACAGTCTACTTACCCAAAGGGGCGAGTGAGAATGACAGTCTACTTTCCCAAACGGGCGAGTGAGAATGACAGTCTACTTTCCCAAACGGGCGAGTGAGAATGACAGTCTACTTGCCCAAACGGGCGAGTGAAAATGACAGTCTACTTGCCCAAACGGGCGAGTGAGAATGACAGTCTACTTACCCAAAGGGGCGAGTGAGAATGACAGTCTACTTGCCCAAACGGGCAAGTGAGAATGACAGTCTACTTGCCCAAACAGGCGAGTGAGAATGACAGTCTAATTTCCCAAAGGGGTGAGTGAAAATGATAGTCTAATTTCCCAAACGGACGAGTGAGAATGACAGTCTACTTGCCCAAACGGGCGAGTGAGAATGACAGTCTACTTACCCAAAGGGGCGAGTGAGAATGACAGTCTACTTACCCAAAGGGGCGAGTGAGAATGATAGTCTACTTACCCAAAGGGGCGAGTGAGAATGACAGTCTACTTTCCCAAAGGGGCGAGTGAGAATGACAGTCTACTTACCCAAAGGGGCGAGTGAGAATGATAGTCTACTTACCCAAAGAGGCGAGTGAGAATGACAGTCTACTTACCCAAAGAGGCGAGTGAGAATGACAGTCTACTTACCCAAACGGGCGAGTGAGAATGACAGTCTACTTACCCAAAGAGGCGAGTGAGAATGACAGTCTACTTACCCAAAGAGGCGAGTGAGAATGACAGTCTACTTACCCAAACGGGCGAGTGAGAATGACAGTCTACTTACCCAAAGAGGCGAGTGAGAATGACAGTCTACTTGCCCAAACGGGCGAGTGAGAATGACAGTCTACTTACCCAAAGGGGCGAGTGAGAATGACAGTCTACTTACCCAAAGGGGCGAGTGAGAATGATAGTCTACTTACCCAAACGGGCGAGTGAGAATGACAGTCTACTTTCCCAAAGGGGCGAGTGAGAATGACAGTCTACTTGCCCAAACGGGCAAGTGAGAATGACAGTCTACTTGCCCAAACGGGCGAGTGAGAATGACAGTCTAATTTCCCAAAGGGGCGAGTGAAAATGATAGTCTAATTTCCCAAAGGGGCGAGTGAGAATGATAGTCTACTTGCCCGGAACTTCATTGGACTTGTCAAGCCCTGGGTGCATATGTCCATGTTTAGAAAGTTACCTGTCCCTATCCACCAATTCTACAGGTGCATATGCCCATATTTAGAATTTTATCTACCCTCCCTATCAACCCAGTTTTTAAGTCATATACCCATATTTGGAATATTGTCTTCTCCCATCCACCAATTCCTCACATGCATACATGTGTATGCCCATATTTGGAATATTGTCTTCTCCCATCGACCAATTCCTCACATGCATACATGTGTATGCCCATATTTGGAATATTGTCTTCTCCCATCCACCAATTCCTCACATGCATACATGTGTATGCCCATATTTGGAATATTATCTGCCCCCCCTTATCCACCCAGTCTTCAGGTGCATGTATGCCCATATTTGGAATGTTATTTGCCCTTCTTATCTACCTAATTCTTGAGGTGCATATGCCCAATCTAGGATGTTATCTGCCATCCGTATGCTCGATAATGTGCCTTTCAATTTTAGTGTACATATGATGGATATTGAACAAAACATTTGTAGTCAATGGTACACTTGACTTCTTTGTTATGATGTCATAATTTCCTTTCAGGTTTAATCTGGCCACTAGAAGCAATTCCATATCCACTGCGTTATCTCAGTTATTGTCTACCACAAACATTTGCCACTGAGGCGTTGAGGTGTATTATGTTCCGTGGTAAGTTTCAGTTTTAGACAGACATAACTTACACCCAATCTTTCTTTATTGAGGGAGCTAATATGCAATACATATAACATTTGTAGCATATATCACTACTCAAACCATGTACTGGGGCTGAATACTAACATTATTTCAATGATGTAGGTAAAATACTAAGAAACCCCTATTTTATGCCATCAACTATGCTGAATAGGTTATTGATGATGAAATTACTTAGGGCATCTAGATGGAAAATTGTTCAGATGAAAAGTAAACGCATCAGAGATGTGCATTTTGGGTCAAAAAACTTAAACTCCAGAAGTACCTTGCAGATTGGTGTGAAATTTGGTGGGAATGTTCTAGGAGGTGTTTAGTTAAGAATTGTTCATGACATGAAGATTCCATTAGTGATATGCAAATTAGGGCTAAAAATGTGTCTTTTTGGTCAAAAGTCTATCATTCCAAAATTAATGAGCAGGTGGGGCTGGGATTAAGTGGGAATGTTCTGAGGGGTATTTAGATTAATAAGTTTTCTTGACATGATGATCCCATCAATGATATGCAAATTAGGACTAAATGACTTAAACTAAAAGTCTATAATTACAAAAGGTCTATAACACGATCCCATCAATGGTATGCAAATTAGATGTAAAAGTGTCTTTTTTGTCAAAAATAATCTGTAATTCCAAAACTACTGCTTGAGCAGTATTGGCTGAAATTTAGTAAGGATGCATTTGGGGATGTGTAGATGAACCTGGAGTATTTACAACATGATGATATGCAGATTAGGTATACAATCTTAGTATTGGTCTAAAACTAAGCTCTTAAAAACTACATGGTGAATGGGGCTGAAACACGGTGGGAATGTTTCTGTAAAACTATTCTGCAATTATAAACATTTTGACAAACTGGCCCTAGCAACCATGACCACTCCCTTAGCAATAGTGAAATGGTGGTTTAAATTGCAAGATGAAAACTGGGACGGGTAGGCAAGTGAATAAAGATTCCAAAAATATATGCAAATATGCCTAGCAACAAGACCGCAACCATAGCAACAGCCAAATGGTGGTTTATATTGGTAATATAATAACAAGAGTTTATAGGCAAGTGAATGAACATTCAAAAAATGTATGCAAATCTGCCAAGCAACAAGATCATACCCATGGCAACAGCCAAATACAGTTGTGCTACAATACCATTGGTGCTATTTTATATGAATACCATAAATAACCTTGGGTCATTTTGGACCCAGCTATCTAAAATTTAATGTTGGAATCCTCTTATAGGGTAATAGTACATTTGCCAATTGCCACCAATTAGATCAAGTACATACAGGGACTGTTCTGCATAGTGGGATTGGACCACTTTATTCAGAGTTAATGGAGTGAAATGGAATTGAAAACCTGTATGAATTATTAAAATAGGGATTTAACAAAAGATTAGTTGAAATCACATATGGCTCAAAGTTGTGACAAATACTTTAATACTTTAAAAATGACCTTGATGATGTCAAAATTAGAAAGTACAATGTAGATAGTGTAGATTAAATAATGCAATATGTATTGTTTTCATCCAGGTTGGGGCTTAGCATACCTTCAGGTATGGAGAGGATACCTAGTCACTGTAGCATGGGGATGTTTATTTCTGATTGCTGCTAGCACTGTCATCAGACTACGTAAATGAAGAAAGTAATATCAAGATGAACACTTTATTGGATTTTAAAGTAATCCAAAGACAATCTCAGTGCTGGGAAAGTAGGTAATGCTTCAAATATAAATTTCAAATTGGATATTTTGTGGGCATGTGCAAATATGCAATGTTGAATCAATGCAATGTTATAGCTAGATACTTGTAAACTTGAAAGATGTTAGTGAAATGATTTGTACACAGTCAATTTCAAAAATTGTTGAAGAGCTAAGATTGTTAGCATTTATCAATGCAATGTAAAGAATTCAATGATACAACCTTGTGCCCTAAGTGATGTCACTGACTTACAGATGCTCAAGAATATTTTTGAAGTACAAACAATTTTGCTTTTATCCTAACATTTTGAAAGTAAAAATGTATTTAGTGTATGTGATAAGGGTAGAGTGGTACATAGAGTACAACTTAGAGGTCATGATTTATCCTTTACTATAATATTACAAGTAACTAAAAATGTATTTGAGATATAGTGTCCAGAACATTGTGTCTGAAAGGTTAAATTAATGATATTTTGGTTGTGTTTTCACCAGTACCCAAAATGTGGTTGTGTGTGTACACACTTTAAGGTAATCTTTTATGATATTTTGGTTGTGTTTTCACCATCACCCAAAATGTAGTTGTGTGTGTACACACTTTAAGGTAATGTTTTATGATATTTTGGTTGTGTTTTCACCAGTACCCAAAATGTAGTTGTGTGTGTACACACTTTAAGGTAATGTTTTATGATATTTTGGTTGTGTTTTCACCAGCACCCAAAATGTAGTTGTGTGTGTACACACTTTAAGGTAATGTTTTATGATATTGAAGTCTGACATGGTAAATCAAATGTAATAGAAGCATTTTTAGGTCTAATTATTTCAAACCAATTGTAACATTTTGTGTATTTCTTTCAAATGAAAGAATCACTTTCTTGTATATTAAACACCCAAGTGACCCATAGGTAATAGTTTTTACAGACTCCATCATGTGTGACCCTGTGAACAGCTACTGTATTAAAGTGAACTGTGATGCTTGAATTATTGTGAATTATGAGTACTAGTACCTTTGCCACTACAATGCAAAAAGTCCATTTACAATGATTATTGGTCAGATTCTATTGGATATACATACTCTATATTTAAAACTGCATTAGCTGCAACTGGAACCTTTTTAAAAACTATTTTGGTCGGTACAATAACTTACTTGTAACATCGTACACTGTCAACTATTTTGGTAGGTAAAATAACTTACTTGTAACATTGTACACTGTCAACTATTTTGGTAGGTACAATAACTTACTTGTAATACCGTACACTGTCAACTATTTTGGTAGGTACAATAACTTACTTGTAACATCGTACACTGTCAACTATTTTGGTAGGTACAATAACTTACTTGTAACATCGTACACTGTCAACTATTTTGGTAGGTACAATAACTTACTTGTAACATCATACACTGTCAACTATTTTGGTGGGTACAATAACTTACTTGTAATACCGTACACTGTCAACTATTTTGGTAGGTACAATAACTTACTTGTAACATCGTACACTGTCAACTATTTTGGTAGGTACAATAACTTACTTGTAACATCGTACACTGTCAACTATTTTGGTAGGTACAATAACTTACTTGTAACATCATACACTGTCAACTATTTAGGTAGGTACAATAACTTACTTGTAACATCGTACACTGTCAACTATTTTGGTAGGTACAATAACTTACTTGTAACATCGTACACTGTCAACTATTTTGGTAGGTACAATAACTTACTTGTAATATCGTACACTGTCAACTATTTTGGTAGGTACAATAACTTACTTGTAACATTGTACACTGTCAAATATTTTGGTAGGTACAATAACTTACTTGTAATATCGTACACTGTCAACTATTTTGGTAGGTACAATAACTTACTTGTAACATCATACACTGTCAACTATTTTGGTAGGTACAATAACTTACTTGTAACGTCGTACACTGTCAACAGGATAGCATTACCTGTGTTAGGTACAATAACTTACTTGTAACATCGTACACTGTCAACTATTTTGGTAGGTACAATAACTTACTTGTAACATCGTACACTGTCAACTTGTAACACCGTACACTGTCAACTATTTTGGTAGGTACAATAACTTACTTGTAACATCGTACACTGTCAACTATTTTGGTAGGTACAATAACTTACTTGTAACATCGTACACTGTCAACTATTTTGGTAGGTACAATAACTTACTTGTAATATCGTACACTGTCAACTATTTTGGTAGGTACAATAATTTACTTGTAATACCGTACACTGTCAACTATTTTGGTAGGTACAATAACTTACTTGTAACATCGTACACTGTCAACTATTTTGGTAGGTACAATAACTTACTTGTAATACCGTACACAGTCAACTATTTTGGTAGGTACAATAACTTACATGTACTTGTAATACCGTACACTGTCAACTATTTTGGTAGGTACAATAACTTACTTGTAACATTGTACACTGTCAACTATTTTGTTAGGTAAAATAACTTACTTGTAACATCGTACACTGTCAACTATTTTGGTAGGTACAATAACTTACTTGTAACATCGTACACTATCAACTATTTTGGTAGGTACAATAACTTACTTGTAACATCGTACACTATCAGCTATTTTGGTAGGTACAATAACTTACTTGTAACATCGTACACTATCAACTATTTTGGTAGGTACAATAACTTAATTGTAACATCGTACACTGTCAACAGGATAGCATTACCTGTGTTAGGTACAATAACCTACTTGTAACATCGTACACTGTCAACTATTATGGTAGGTACAATAACTTACTTGTAACATCATACACTGTCAACTATTTTGGTAGGTACAATAACTTACTTGTAATACCGTACACAGTCAACTATTTTGGTAGGTACAATAACTTACTTGTAATACCATACAGTTTTAACATTGTGATAGATTCAAAACCAATCTGTCACTCACTAAGATTTAAACTTGTCACTACACTACCTACAGATAATATTGACTGATACAATGTCTTTTTCATAAGTAACTGACCATAGTTTTAGTGGAATATCTCTTTGGTGGTTTGATAAAAGAATGTCCCAGTTGCTGCTAATACAGGTTTAAAATCTATAATTTGATTAATAACTGTATGGCCATATGTTGCCAAGTGATTACACTTTGAAATAAAAATGTATATGTTATGAAATGAAATGAAATGGTCTGTTCTTGTGTATGTCGTTTGCAAGGTTGTAATGTAGTAAATACTGATACCAAAGGATATTCAGCAAATGTCTTTCTCCAACAACAGGGGGGGGGGGGGGGATATAGATGTATACTTTATATTATGCATGAATGTGAATCAGTAAAATTTCAACAAGTGAATGGTAAACACACCTTTTTGAAGGCTTGAAACGTGAATTGGTGAATATTGCATGACTGGTGAATTGTGGTTCTATACACTTTGTCTTCCAGCCATTTGTCCCAGATGCATCCCCCCCCCCCTCCTTTTATATCAACATAGTCCAAATCATCCAGTGGGATTGATCATGAATGTACATTAAGGATTGACTTACAGTCCATGGATTGATCTCGTAAGCAAACTGTCACATTGGTTCTTTCAAAAAATCATTTAAGACAAGTCGGTAAGGGACCGGTCAGTTTCTCCAGCCTGGGGGGGGGGGGGGGGGGGCGCGGTGGATTCTTAAATCGGGCCGACAAAAAGTCACTGACCCCCCCTATCTGTAAAACCAAAAACAGGCTGACCCCCCCCCCATCACTTAATTCATAAACATGATGACCCCCCCCCCCCCCCCCCTATGTAATATTTGCATGACAGGTATTTTTTTTATCGTGACTCAGTGTGGACTGCTTGACTGTCTTGCATCTACTTTATAAGATCCCAGGTTAGCACTATCATATTTATAATTATTGACTACACAGGGTAAATATATTCGCAAAGGAGTTTAATAGCATCTTGGCTGTGAAAGGTAGGAAAGCTTGAGAAGGGAATATGTACATCTGTTATGGGGGTCCTAGGGGGTCTCCCCCTAGAAGCCCAGGAGGTTTTTAACTCTGAAAAGTCAATTTTTAGACTATTCAGATTTCTGAGCTTTACAAGACAGCACCAACATGTAAAAAGCAACTACATAAGGTTGAAATATTTTTGAAATATAGTTTGATAGGATCTTGACAGTAAGAGGTAGGGGGAAGATCTTGAGACTAGGATGTGTACACCTCATGTGTGGGGGGGGGGTCCTAGGGTAATATTTGAGGTAATATTTCCAAGCTTCAAAAAGCTAACGTAAAACGTTTTTAAATGAGTTTCTCATATCACATAAAATGGACACATTACATTAGTATATAGGGGCATTAATATTGCATGTATAATAAAGTCACCGGTATGTTAGAGAACTTTAGGTGGTCATACCCAGTGTATAATAGTAACTGGAATCTGATGAGATGTGGTGATTTGTAGTGTCAATAGCATGACGAGTAGAACAATTTAGATTAACTTCATTTATAAACTATCTATGAAAATTACCATTACGAAACCTTCAAGTTCACTTTTGCCCCAAACTGCAATATAAGCGAAGCATTGATTGTGAAACAGCCAAGCATTTACATGACATGTTCTGTAACTAGTGTGGTAGGTAGGTAATACCGGTACATGTATATGAATATGTATAGTTAGGTTTGAACTAATAAGTAATGTTAAAGAATTCATGTAAGAAACAGGGACAAGAACAAATATTGACATGTACCACATTTCAGACAAGGCTATATGCCATTGTAGAAAGGATTTTTTTCTTCACAATCACAATCTAAAACACAATGACCCCCCCCCCCCTATCCACAATTTTCAAAACAGCATGACCCCCCCAGGCCGAAGAAACTGACCGGTCCCTAACAATATATCAATAAACTGCACGGAAAGCCGGTCAAACAATAATTTACCAAATATCTATCTATCTATCTGTCTGTCTGTCTGTCTGTCTGTCTGTCTGTCTGTCTGTCTGTCTGTCTGTCTGTCTGTCTGTCTGTCTGTCTGTCTGTCTGTCTGTCCGTCCGTCCGTCCGTCCGTCCGTCCGTCCGTCCGTCCGTCCGTCCGTCCGTCCGTCCGTCCGTCTGTCCGTCCGTCTGTCTGTCCGTCCATCCGTATCGATATATCCATCCATCCATCCATCCATCCATCCATCCATTTATAAATTTACTGGCTAAATTTCATTTTCAGTCTCCTCAATGTTTGGCACTCACTAGCAAAATATTCAGTATGCTGAAGGTGGGTAATAGGTCATGTGAGAAGTGGATGAAGAAACTCTTTAAGTCAATTAATATATAATTGTATTGTTTATGGAATTACTGAAATGCTTGTTAGCTTTCCTTCCATGGCCCAGTCTCGTTATAATAAACATATCGACAGATTTCTCCAAACGTAGAGTCCAGTGTTTTGATATTTTGTGGAGTGTACACTTCTTCCCTTCTGATGAGAGACCAGTAACGTCGTCGTATAACCCGTATCCAAGTATGTATAGTGTAATGACCTGTCCACCATTTCAAATGTCCATTGAAAATCAACTCTGGTCCTGGGTACTCGTGACTTGGTTGAACTAGAGAACTTTCCTCAATATGAATTAAATGTGGGTTAATCTTAGCTAATTCATTTGGAAATAAGATGGAATCACAGTTCCAACACTTCCCTTGATAAATGTGATATCCCTCGTAGAAAAGTTTAAGAAAGAGCGACTTTTTACTAGCTACAATGATTCCATTGTTTAGACCGCGGTACGTTTCTCTACCTAACACAAAGTCATAGTATCGCAAAGAATCAAGTGACTGAACTACAATGACGTCCAAATCCATATAGATGCCACCATGTTCCATTAAAATCTCCAATCTTGCAACGTCTGATTTGTGTGCATTGTTAGTAAGGCTATTACCCAATATTAGTTTGGGTGCTTCCCTAAACACCACTTCTAAAATAGGAATAGTTGTCTTTGCTTCGTTCCAATACCGTCCATGTGGCTCGTAATCTGTATGAAACATGATTTTATCTGCCTTCATTATTCTGTATGCACTTAAAACACTTATGAAGTGGTCAAAACGAAACTCACGGTCTCCAAACCATGTATAATGGGCAATATTTGGTACAACTGTTTTGGTGTAGGGTTTGAGTTTATCTTTCTGCCATGTTTGTGGATGCAACGATTGTACACAGTCATAGCCACCTGTTTGCTTTTGATCATCTGAACTGAGGATACCGTGGAGAACGCCCTCACTGGCATAGATGGGATATTTGATGCACTTAACATCTTTGAGTTTGAGATGGCCACTACTGTGTGAAATATCTACGGGTTCTACAGAGCAATTACAATATCTTTTCGTCCTAAACAGAATCGCCTCTGTCTTGTAAGTACCAGTGATGTTGTATGTATTTCGTCTTATGCACAAATTTAGAGTAATACAAATGACAAATACCAATATTGAAGCCAATTTGAAAAGTCGTAGACATTTTTTAAGAGATGTTGTCGTTGTAAGTCTGACGTCCTCCATACTCCAACACTTCCATCTACATTAGTCAGTCAACTGCAAAAAGTAAAAGTTTAAGATTACCTAAAGTTGCAAAAATTACATTAATGCATAAACCCAATTGCAAGTACATCAACGAGCCTTTCTAGGCACGGTTCAATCAGTTTGGGTGGCTGAAATATCTGTCTACTATAGTTGCTAACGGTATGTATACATTGGTTTGATGTCCGTGTGTCAACAGTATGAATAAACAGTCTAAACAATTTGATAATTTATCAACTGATCGTCACATTGTTGGATTATTATAGGCATTTATAAGCAAGTACAACAGAAGAACACAAAAAACGGGGGGGGGGGGAGGTGTGAGATACAGTTCTGAGGCTGTAATATGCTTTGAAATTGCTACACATACTGCTCCATATAGCGGACATGAAAAATAATATAATTTTGTTATATGCTATTTGTAGACAGTGACACCAAACACCTACGAATACACCGAATCATGTATTATGACTTACTCTATAACATACATGTGTATGGATAATTTTATGTACAGTTATGTTTGTACCCTTACATGAAGTAATATTTAAAAAAAATTATGAAAGAAACAGACAAGAACAAATATATATATGTACCACAGGTTAACGAAACTGACTGGTCCCTGTCATGCGCGTTTGAAAATGTTAGTGTCATGATTTGACAAGTGTCCTGGTTGGAGAGGTACGAGCAGACTACAGCCTGCGCAGATACGTCATTTTCACTGTTGTTTATATTATCATATCAAATCTTTGGTCAATAAACAATATACTGGAGACACCACTGATGTATTCCATGAATTTGCTGACTTTATGTCAGTCCTGTATTCAATTTGTAACAATACATTGTAACTTAATCACATATAAACCTGTGGTGAAATAATTATATTAAATTTAGATATAATAATAACCAGATGTTCGGGTTTGAAATACTAGTATAATAATATAATAACAAATATAATAACCTAGCTCCATTCAATAGAACCTAGCTATCATGTTGTCACACAAGGTTCTATTGAATGGAGCTTCAAAATGATGGTAAAAGACGGCAACCAACATGGTCGACGAGGTATATGACTATGTTCAGTACACTTACCTGTTTTCCAAGGGGCATTGTTAATAATCTTTATTAGCGTGTTGGCATTGATTGCACTGGGTTGGACGCACATGTATGAAACTACGTTCGTCGCCGTTGTTGTATATCGCTAAATGCCGTTGTGTGGTGTTTGGTGTAGAAGTAAAGACTACGGTGATTGTCCAGTATTCATTTGTCTGCCAACTACTTGTCATGGTATCACCAACATATACTGATCAGATGACCTTTGGATAAAGATTGACGGCTTATGAATCATTGATTGGTCAACTAGTGTTTGTATGTACCAAGCAGAGTGATACGACTGTGTAATACTTCTATGTTTGCATAAGTACTTTACTTGCTCATGTGCAAGGTATAGTTTGGACTCCGGGTTGAGGCGCCCTCTCACACAGTCTGGATGCCAATTTTGTTATTTTGAGATGGGGGGGGGGGGGTGGTCACATTTTAGAAAAAGGAGTAGGGGAGGGTCACATTTTACAGCTCAGACATACCCTAAATCCCTCCGCGCCCCCCCCCCCCCGTAATTACTGGAGCCTCCTACCGACCCCCCCCCCCCCCCGGTTGCAACCACGTCTCTTTTCAGGTTTGTGTTCAGGCCTCCTCTTGACCCACGCTTCTTCTTCAATGTCTTTGTGTATTTTCACGTAATGGGACGGTGGTATTAAGGTCAGAGTTCAATGTGGTATGCTGAGAGAAGAAGTGAGAGAAGAATCACGACTTGACAAGTCCGGGTTTGTTTGCAGAAACGACAGCTGGTATACAGTCGCTCAGAAGATAAAACACATCAAAGAATGACATCCACTTTCGGTAGAGTTGACTTCTCAGACAGAGGTAATATTGCAAAGCTTCGAAAAGCTAAAGTAAATATAACTTCTTAAAATACGTTTTCCATGTTATAAAAGTGGGCCTGTAACATTGGTATAGGGGCATTGATATTGCATGAATAGTAAAGTCACTGGTATGTTAGAGCACTTTAGGGCTTCATACCTAGTGTACAATAGAAACTTGAATTTGAGTTGTAGTGTTGATACATGTAGTGTCCGAAATAGGAAGTATATTCATCCCTTCTGACAAATTCATACTTAAGAGACTAGAACAATTTAGATTAAGTTCTTCTATAAACTATCTAATACTTAGTAGTATGAAGATTACCATTACCAAACCTTGAAGTCCACTTTTGCCCCAAAGTGCAAGATAAGTGAAGCACTAATTGTGAAACAGCCAAACAATGTTCTGTAACTAGTGTGGTAGCTAGGTAATACATGTGTATGTATAATTTTATGTACAGTTATGTTTGTACCCTTACATGAAGTAATATTTTAAAAAAAATATGAAAGAAATAGACAAGAACAAATATATATATGTACCACAGGTTAACGAAACTGACTGGTCCCTGTCATGCGTTTGAAAATGTTAGTGTCATGATTTGACAAGTGTCCTGGTTGGAGAGGTACGAGCAGGTTGAACAGTATACTCGAACCTGTGCATCATTTCCCTGCCAAGACATTTTTTTTCTAGCAGCAGTGGTCCATCTTTTTTTCCATTACCCACTCATATCCTGATTTTTTTTCGAGCAACTCCATTTGGCTTCCCCCCCCCCCGAAATCTTCCAAGCCCTCCCCAGGATATCAAATGGTTCACCCCTAATAGGGACGCTCGCACAACTTCGAAGTTTGTTAATATTTGATTGATCTTGAGTAACATTGTATTGTGCGGTCGTTCCTTAAGTAAACAATGTTATCTTGTATGATTGCTTGGATCATATAGGGTCTATGTCCCCTGTATAATTTACTCAGGCATGACCTCTTTAGTGAAGCTGCTAAACATATTAATAATTACAGAAACTTGACAGAAGAACAAAAATTTAAAGAAATAATGAGCAACAAAACTCTAATTATCGCACTTGGAAAATATATCAAACTGAGTAATATAAAAAGGGAGCACCACCTACAAAATACTTATAATATATAATTTGAAATGTCTAATTACCCTTCATTATTATTTTTTCATTAATATTATGTTTCAACTCGTTGAATAGTTATTGTTGTTGTTTGTTTTGTTTTGTAGTCTTTATTATGATGTGTAATGCTACTTTTAAAAAGCCTTTAATTTAAGTGTTATTATTATGATTCTTTTTTTCCCAATTTTATTTTATTTGTACCTTTAACAAATCCCCAGGGTTTTGTTACGTGTAATCAATAAACTAAGCTTGGATAGGAGCCAACGGATTGTCGTACTTTTTCAGTGTGCACTGTCGTCATATATCTATTCTTTATCAAATGCACTATAAGATCCAATCTATAACTTATACACACTGTACTAAACATGGCCTCTGAACAGACCCAACAAGAAACTGTGGACGAAACGATATCATCTGCACAGTTCCGGCATAAAGGTGCCTACTTTCCATTCTACTTTGACGAACGACGATTGAAAGCCGATGTCGTCAGCCAATTCTCGTGGCGTGAGACTGACGTAGTGGTTGTTGGATATCCTAAGTCGGGCACGACGTGGTTGTTGTATTTACTACAAAATATTCAGGACTTTGGCTTGTTACATATAGGTGAGAGCCATGAATCCCTTTACTTCGATTGGTTAGTAACCGATTCAGCTTTAGTGCCAGGTTTACGTGGAAAACTAGCAGCTAAATTTCAAGCCGGTGACTTTCACCTTAAATCACCTCGCTTGACCCGATCCCATTTACCCATTGAATTGTTTCCGTGGAAACAAGCTCGAGACAAAAACGTTAAGATGATTTACATTATGAGAAATCCAAAAGATGTTTGCGTCTCATTGTATCACTATTATACGAAGATTGAACATGGAAAGATGGCACTGGAATGGAATAAGTTTGTAGAAGAATTTATAAAGGGACGAACCCTTTATGGTCCATGGTTGCAACATGTCATTCAATGGAAGACAGTCGGTATAGAAGACAACGTCTTGCAAGTAACATACGAAGATGTGAAAGAAGATATGAGCAACGCTATCCGAAAACTTGGAAATTTCCTACAAGTTGATTTGTCTGATCAAGATATTCAGCGAATAAAGATGGCATGCTCTGTTGAAGGTATGAGAGAATCCATCCACAAGTGTATCATACTGGACAAGGCCATCTTTGACGGCGATGCCAAGCAATTTGTTAGGAAGGGAATTGTTGGTGATTGGAAGAACCATTTCCTAGTGGCTCAGAACGAAATGTTCGACAACGAAATCGTTGGTAGATTGGACGAAGCAGGTATTCACTTGAAGTATGAGTTGACATAATTTTAGAAGTCTTAAATGCGCGAGTGCCGAGTCAGTGTAACCCACTGAACTAGTAGACTTTGAACGTTGAAGAAGGTAGGCGGACATGTGTACACCGGACCTGGTATTCTTGTTAAATATCAGTCATCAATCAGAGTATATAAACCCTTTACTATAGAGCCTTCAGTAATTACAAATGGGATGGCGGGACTAAATCACCGGCACCAGTGCAGTGATCCCCGAGGACTAAATCACGCCTGTGATCCTCGGGGACTAAATCACGCCTGTGATCCTCCTCCGATTCCATTTTCAAAATAACCAATTAAAATAGTTTGCATCAACTAGATTAATGATAAGATAGTATCGAAAATTGTAAAACAATTCCCACTCTTACAGAAAGAACAGTAACTGTTAACTAACTAGTAAAAATACAGCCTGAAATAAGAATCGGAATAAAAGTCAAATCAAAGTCGAAATGAGTAAATGTTGCTCTGGTATTATAATATATATATATTTAAGGCGTCGAATAAATGAATAAAATATCAACGTATTACATATGGTGATGTTAAAACATTACTCGGGACCACTTTAAAGCATACATTTATATAATTATAGGTCCATGTGTAAAGCATATGATTTCAAAGGAAATGTGAACGTGTTCAGTTAAAATTCCGTTGTTACACATTGCCTACTTTTGAAGAATTTACCGATATCTGTGTGCTCTGTAAACATGATCTCATAACTTTTGATCACAGGGAAAAGGACGAATGATCAATTTTGTTCTCATGGATTTCTGTTTCTAAAAAAGATTTAAATATTGTTTCCTCTCACTTCGTTTTCCTTTATTTTCTTCTGTTAACTCTGTCTCACTGTCTTATATAAACATATGAATGTGTGATAGGCACATCGATACGTTGCTGACGCTTTAAGGATTGGAAGTAAGTCTGACTTCAGAACTTTACAATCGTTGGTTCAGCTATATATATATATATATATATATATATATATATATATATATATATATATATATATATATATATATATATATATATATATATATATATCTTTGTACATTACATGCTAAGGGTGTGGTCTTGTTGCTATGCATATTTGCATACTTTATTTGAATATTTATTCATTTGTCTGCCAATTTCTGTTATTTTTGCAAAATGAAACACTATTTGGCTGTTACCATGGGCATGGTCTTGTTGCTAGGCGGATATGTATATTTTGTCCTGAACAATACTTAACTAGAGACTGAAATCAACACCCCTGCAAAATATCAAAATAGTCTTTGTTGGACATGCAAGTGAATAAACATTCAAAAAAAGTTTGCATAACAACAAGACCATGCCCATAGCAACAATCAAACACTAGTGCATATTGCATGGGTAACAAATATGGAGTGGCATGTTTTTTTTTAATATCATAAAATTACAGATGTGCTACAACGCCATTGGTGCTTTATTCATTTTTTTCACTCCCCCCCCCCGCCGTAAATAACAACATACCTGAGAAGTTACACTGAAAAACTCTTTTGAGCATAACTTGCATTTCACCGATCTGATCACTTTTTATTTGTCGTGTGAATCATTTTCCATCTACACATGGTGAGCAAACTCCATACCAAAGTGTGCCATACACATGACAGTTTTTGTTCACACACACACACACACACACACAAACATTTCTTGATGTGGAATCCCTCAGTTCAGTTGTGCTACAAGCAGCGTGCGAAATTAACGCCGGTCCTTCGGCCCGAGACCAACAGATTTCCGTTCGGACCGACAGTTTTTCAGAATTACAACAACTTATCGGTCCTTATGACCGACTGAAATTTGGAGTAAATAATAACATTTATTCAAAGATATATCCAATTTCACCTACATGAGTCTGATCTTGTGTTACCTATTTTACTCTCGACATCTCGTTCAAGTCAAGCGACACAGAGCTAGCTCGCTCCGTGTTGTTGTCAATGTTGATATCATGTCTACATATGACGTAGCATACAGCATTTACTTTATGAAATTATGTTAGCAAACACATGATTGGCTGAATTTCTCTAATTATTTTTGTCTTGTCTAATCAGAACGTCTTACACATTCAGACTCATTGTACGCATTCGGTGCATGCGTCTTTTTCCGCCATGTTATCGTAATCATTGTTGTAAAGTTTACTGTTCGAAGTGTATGAAACTTTTAACATGTTTGAGACAGTTCCACGTTGTATTTATAAAGTATGTGGCGATATTTAGAAGGCGGCAATGAGCTTCCGAAGAAGAAGACGAAAGAGACACTGTTTTTTTTAAAAGGCTGGTATTAAAGCCGGTAAATGTTAGCGGGTTTCCCGATCAATTTACCGGAGTTCCCCCATGTGTGTGGCCATGATCAAAACAAACTGACGGAAAACATATAAACTACTCTGAAAATGGCGTTGTAACTAATAAAGAAGGCAGGTACACTTCGTAAAACATCTTCAGTACGATAGTTTTGTTTTTGTAAAAACAGTAAAAAAATGCGTAGTCTGATTGCTTTCAATTTGATGCATATGATGATGTATGTCCTGTCATGTTGTAATCAACGTACTATAAACTTAGAAATGTTGCATTTTGTTGCCATTGTTGTATCTGGAAAATTACTGCATCATGCCAAACACGGGTACATAGTGGATGACACATTACAGTACAGTTACCATATCACGTTCCCACGTCAAAAACAACTCGCACTGTAAGACATGTTTAGCCATGATAGTTCTCTTCATCATGGTCAGATTTCTTAGACAAACAACCAGAGACGATACTCAATACACCACGGTAGGGTATACGGGTAGGGCTTTATGGGGAGGGGGGTGGCTTCTGTACATATTTGTAAAGACTGAAGGAAGACGAAACCGCTCCGTGTCACTGTGTGGATGGAAATTGAAATAAAGCAAATGCACAGTTTTCAAGAGGGATAGTTATGCGACAAAACCTATAGTCTATAGTCTATAGGAACAGATTATGCGAGAATGAATATTCATAGTCTCTGGGTTCATAGTTATACAGATGAAAACTTCTACTCATAGAGTCAAAAAGTACTTGCTTGTGAATCCAAAATTTACTTCCAAGTTATTTTTTGACTCTGTTAGTGGAAATTTTATGAAAAAATAGTGGATAGTAAACAATTCGTTGTACTCTCTTTTACTTTTATATCTAAAGATATGTTGTATCATATTAAAGTTCAAAATCAATTAATCTGTAAATGGGGGGGGGGTGTAGATACAGGTAGTGAACGTGAACTGCATTGAGTATGGACCAGCAGTTTTCCTTAAGGACCAGCAGCATTTGCTACATGTCGGTCCTTATGACCAGTAGTCATTTTCCCTTAAGTTCACACACTGGCTACAAGATCTCTCAAGGGACTAGTGGCAGTCTAAGAAAGGGTCATACTGATAACAGTAGGCTTACACGTATTTAGAGTTGCGACGGTTCATCTGAGAATACATTAAATTAAATCCAAAATATGAGAACGACACACATCTTTATGTATTCTGTTCATATTCATTTATTGTACACATCATTCTTTACACAGCTGGTTGCCATTCAAAAGAATTAATTACAGATTCAGAATCCCATTCACATCCATGGGAAGGTTATAAGAATCAGAATCCCACTGGTATCCACATCAAGGTTTAATATGAGAATCAGAATACCATTGACAACTAAAGACTATGTCATGACAAGGTCTTTGGCTATACATAACTCCATCACCAGGTAAATGTATTTCTACAAAAAAACTAAAGACTACATTCTTGACAAGGTCTTTGGCTATACATAACTCTATCACCAGGTAAATGTATTTCTACAAAAAAACTAAAGACTACATTCTTGACAAGGTCTTTGGCTATACATAACTCTATCACCAGGTAAATGTATTTCTACAAAAAAACTAAAGACTACATTCTTGACAAGGTCTTTGGCTATACATAACTCTATCACCAGGTAAATGTATTTCTACAAAAAAACTAAAGATTACATTCTTGACAAGGTCTTTGGCTATACATAACTCTATCACCAGGTAAATGTATTTCTACAAAAAAACTAAAGACTACATTCTTGACAAGGTCTTTGGCTATACATAACTCTGTTTCAGTTGACACTATGTTAAAAATTTAGACACTTTCAATCAAACAACTATTATTGCCATAATACGTGTGTGTGTCCGTGTCATTCGATAACATTATAATATATGAACCCGAAGTCTATTGCTTACTAAGTTACTTTCAGTTTCACAAAACGGCGGTTCTTTCCAGGTCACTGAGGTAAAATTGAATCAATTGCATTTATAGAAGGTACTGAACATGCAATTGATAAATGTATATCACAATTTCTAGAAAAAAAAATCAAATCCGAACACGACACCTTATGGAAAGCACAAAATTGTTTACTGATGATTGAAGAAAATATAACGCCAATGGGCACTGTAGCACAACTGTAGTTTTTTAAATTTTTTATCCACATGCTGATCCATATACTAGGTATAGGTGTTAATTTCCTGAATGATAGTTGCCTATAATCCAACCCTGTTATCTTTGCAATATATGTGATATTTTGGCCGTTGCTATGGGCGTGGTCATGTTGCAAGACATTATTGCATACATTTTTTGATTGTTTATTCACTTGTCAATTAATCTCTGTTGCTATTGGCGTGGTCATGGTTGCTATGGATATCTGCATACATTTTTTGAATGTTTACTTACTTGCCTACCAGGTAATGTTGTTATTTTTTACTAAATATACTGGGATTTGTTTGTTGCTAAGGTCGTGGTCACTGTTGCTAGGGCCAATTGTGTCAAACTATTTTGAGCAAAATCTCACCAAATTTCAGTTTCATTGACCTAGTACTTTTTGAGATACATTTTCACCAAAATTTAACCTAATTTGCATATTGCTGATGAGATCATTATATACTTAATATTTCTTCATCTATACACCCCTAAATGCATCCCTATTAAATGTCAGTCCAATCTGCTCAGTAGTTTAGGAATTAAAGATTTGTTGACCAAAAAAACACATTTTTAGCCCTGATTTGCATATTACTGATGGAATCACCATGTCATGAACAAATCTTAATCTACACACCCCTAAGAACTTTCTCACCAATCAGAATGATCTGCCCAGTAGTTTTTGAGTTTAAGTTTTTTGACCCAAAATCATGCTTTGACCAAAATCACACACTGGTGGTAAAATCATTTTGATTTGAACAATTTCCCAACTAGACACTCAAGGTAATGCACCTACCAAATATCATGGCAATCAGTCCAGCAGATTTTGAATTTAAGTTGTTTACACACACACACACACACACACACACACACATACACACACTTACACTTTGCCATGCCTATAGCACCAATGTACCTAAGTTCAGTTGTGCTAAAAATGATGACACCTTTTTGCAGACAATTTTCACCTATTGTATTTACCACCTCACGAATAATCCTTGAAGTGACATACGATCCTATCATTAAAATCTACTAGTGAAGGGCAATAACATGGAATGAAAAAAATAAGAAAATACCATCAATGGCATTGTAGCACAACTGTACAGTTTTTAAAAATGTTTATCCATATGCTAGCCCATGCCAACAATAGGTGTTCATTTGCTGAATGACTATCCAGTTGTCTATCCAACCATGTTGCTATCTTTGCGATATATATAATCATTTGGTTGTTGCTATGGGTGTGGTCATGTTGCTAGGCACATTTGCATACATTTATTGAACGTTTTTTCAATTCCTGTTATCTTTACAATATGCTGTACGTGATTATTTAACAGTTGCTATGGGCATGACCAATACTTGAGAGAAATGTTTGACCAAAAATCACATTTTACACCTAATTTGCATATTACTGATGAGATCATTATATGCTTAATATTTCTTCAGCTATACACCCACAGATGCATTCCTGTTACATTTCAGCCCAATCTGCTGAGTAGTTTTGGAATTATAGGTTTTTGACCAAAAAGACACATTTTTAGCCCTAATTTGCATATTACCAGGGGAATCATGTCATGAACAAATCTTAATTTACCCACATCTAAGAATGTCCCCATCAAATTTAATGCCAATCTATCCAGTAGTTGTGGAGTTTTTTTTACCAAAAATCACATTTTTTGACCCAAAACCCACATCTCTGATGCAATCATTTTGATTTGAACAATTTCCCAACTAGCCACCAGAAGTAACATGACCACCAAATATCAAAGCAATTGGTCCAGCAGTTTTAGTTGTTTACACACACACACACACACACACACACACACACACACACACACACACACACACACACACACACACACACACACACACACACACACAGACAGACACTTTGCCATGCCTTCAGTTCAGTTGTGCTAAAATACCGGAAAATATTTAAAAACAAGTAATTGAGTATGACATAGTTTTAAGGAACTGGCAGTTTATGTTGTCATTTTCTTGATATCACTACTTGGATCACACAACAACACTTGTGAACCTACATCAAACAGACTTAGATATGTTGTGTCTGCTCGTTGGAATGGAACATGCCTATTCATGTTATGTCTCCTCGTTGGACATGGGACATGCCTACTCTTCAAGATGGAATAAACCATTCAACAATAAAGGATTGGTTGGGGGGGGGGACCTGTTGTGAGAGACATCAAGTCACAACAAGTCATTGAAAATGACATAGTCCCCACTATGATTGGGTCTT
Source organism: Glandiceps talaboti (assembly GCF_964340395.1). Lineage (NCBI taxonomy): Eukaryota > Metazoa > Hemichordata > Enteropneusta > Spengelidae > Glandiceps > Glandiceps talaboti. The sequence continues at coordinate 21,100,478 of NC_135566.1, read as the reverse complement.
AAGGAACTGGCAGTTTATGTTGTCATTTTCACACTTGTTTGGCCTCATATGGTTGTTTTTGATATCACTACTCTGTTTAAGCATGTCTGAGGTATGGCTTTGGACATGAAAACTGCACCAACAAAATAGCTGCCAGGCAGCCATATCGGATTGTATCACGACGAAAATGGTTATGCACATGTATGTCATAGAACACTGTCCTAATGCCAACTTTGAATGAGATCTGTTCAAGCATGTCTGAGTTATGGCTTTGGACATGGAAAATTCACAAACAAAATGGCTGCCAGGTGGCCATATTGGATCGTATCACAAAGAAAATGAATATGCACATGTATGTCATAGAACACTGTCCTAACACCAACTTTGAATGAGATCTGTTCAAGCATGTCTGAGTTATGGCTTTGGACAGGGAAAATTCGCAAACAAAATGGCTGCTAGGCGGCCATATTGGATTGCATCACAACAACAATGAATATGCACATGTATGTCATAGAACACTATCCTAATGCCAACTTTGAATGAGATCTGTTCAAGCATGTCTGAGTTATGGCTTTAGACAAATCGGTCCAGGCATCTCCAAGAAACGGTTCTGGATGGACGGACGGCCGGAACCCGATCCATAAGTCCCCATCCCGGACTTCGTCCGGTGGGGACTAAATATTCAAGGATTTCAGAATGTATGCAGTTTATGACTATTGGTGATTTTACCCATTTTTAATGATTTCTAGTTTTTAGGGAATATGGTGGCCTCATATTTTCTTTTCAGATTTGAATTAATTGTTATTTATTCTATACACCTGCAAAGTTTTGTTTGTAATCTATGGTCAACATGTAACTAGCAGACCTTCTTAAATCATTTACATACTTACATACATGCATGCACAGACAGGCATTTTTTGATGCCTATGGCACTTCTTAAGTTTTATACCTCTTAAAGTTCAGTTGTGCTACGGTTGGGCAAACAGCCCAACAAAAGTTACCATACTTTACAGGTCATAAATACTTATAAATACATGTAGGGTTGTCTTAACAAGATTCATTACATACCCATTGTTTTCTCTTGATTTGACAGTGTTTCACTATTACTGCTGCTAGTATCGTAATTCAAATAATTACATTTAATTAGTCTTTGTAAACTATTGTATTACAAGTATATTCTTGTTCTAAATACAAACACAAAATTGTAAACTGAAATTTTCAACTGCACACTTCAACACAAACACACGATTATTACTGCAGACGTCAGTCTTTGTAAACAGTCTGACCCTGGCCATTATTCAGAACACACGACCTTAAAGGGGCAAACTGAGTTTATACGTGTTTAGGCGTAGTTTTTGCTGCATATTTAAAAGGTAGTCACTATATTGTACTTACGGGTGAAGCACATAACTCATACACTATCTGATGATGTAATTTATCATATGTATGAAATATTGTTCAAGAAATCCTACAATGCAATCAACTGTTCTAACAATGTCATTACAGTCATAATGCGCCGACATTAACATTATACTGGAATGTGCTTTTACCTAACTATTGTTTCTTGAGTCACAAGATTATAAAGTCATCAGTGACTATGGAGTTTCAATTAGGCAACACAATGTTTGTATGTCTCACACAAGGTTTGTATGTCTCACACAATGTCTGTAATGTCTCACATAAGGTTTGTAATGTCTCACACAATTTTTGTATGTCTCACACAATGTTTGTAATGTCTCACATAAGGTTTGTAATGTCTCACACAATTTTTGTATGTCTCACACAATGTTTGTAACGTCTCACACAATTTTTGTATGTCACACACAAGGTTTGTAATGTCTCACACAATGTTTGTAACGTCTCTCACAAGGTTTGTAACGTCTCACACAATGTTTGTAACGTCTCTCACAAGGTTTGTAACGTCTCACACAATGTTTGTAACGTCTCTCACAAGGTTTGTAATGTCACACACAATATTTGTAATGTCTCACATAAGGTTGGTAACGTCTCATACAAGGTTTGTAGGTCTCACACAATGTTTGTAATGTCTCACACAAGGTTTGTAGGTCTCACACAATGTTTGTAATGTCTCACACAAGGTTTGTAACGTCTCACACAATGTTGGTAATGTCTCACACAAGGTTTGTAATGTCTTACACAAATATAGTAATGCCTCACACAAGGTTTGTATCATCTCACATAATGTTTTTATTTACAAATCATATACAACAAAATACAATATTTAAGTCAATCTTTGACAAAGCTTCAGGCATTATTACTATAACAAAATACATACACTAATAGCACACAAGTATGGCATCTGAGGAGGCTCATGATATCACAAATCAATCTAATAGCACACAAGTATGGCATCTGAGGAGGCTCATGATATCACAAATCAATCCTAATCAAACTTTAAAGTGATGTGTCTACAAGGTTTTGTACTTATTTATTTTTTAAAATCAATTTGGAACTAAGTCATACCAATGTAACAGGTTTAACTTTCTTGGTTGTCTTATTGTAATATTTTAAACACCAGCTACATTCAGTTTATATGGGTAGGTGATGAAACAGCTGTCTTACAACTTATTACATAATCCAGTCATAAACCAAACTGGCCATGCTACACACTTTACCACCAGAGGAAATAGTAAAGTAAACATCATAGCTAATTAACAATGTTCTCACTGTGTCAGCTATTAATGAGGACAAATCTACACATTCTCAACAAAGTTAAGCTCAATCTACTGGGTAATTTCAGAGTTGAAGACTTTTGAGGAAAAGCAATGATATAGAATAACACTTCTAGAAACATCTCACCAAGTTTCAGACTCATTCACTTGGTACTTTTTGAGATATAAGTTTTTGACCAAAATTCACATTTTTACGCCTTAATTCTATATCACTGATGAGATCATTATGTGCTTAATATTTCTTCATCTATACATCCTTAGATGCATCCCCATCAAATTTCAGTCCAATCTGCTCAGTGGTTTTGGAATTATACATTTTTGACCAAAAAGACACATGTTTAGCCCTAATTTGCATATCACTGATGGAACCATCATATCATGAACAATTCTTAGTAAAAACACCCTGAAGAATGTTCCACCCAAATTTCAGCCCAATCTGCCAAGTATTTTTTGAGTTTAAGTTTTTTGACCAAAAATCACATTTTTTGACCCAAATCACAAACCGGTGGTAAGATCATTTTGATTTGAACAATTTCCCAACTAGACACACAAGACAGACAGATGCTGGGCGATCCCTATAGCACTACTGAGCCTCAGTTCAGTTGTGCTTTTTAAAAAGTTTCTTATCAATTTGCATTTGCATTTGCAAATCAATTGCCAATTCATATTCATTTTCAAGTGTAAAATCAAAACGCCAAATGCAAATTGATATGAAACAGACTTTTTTCTTTTTTTAAACTGCCAATTGATTGTGATGATAGAGTATTTTCGGTTCGTAACATGATGTGAAATAAACTTTTTTTCTTCATTTTTATGTCTTTTTTCTTCTATTTTCTTCCTTTTTTTCTCTTTTAAAATTAAATTGATTTGTGATATCACTGAGCCTCCTCGGTTTGTGTACACAAGTATATATAATGATATATTTTATCTCACTGTGAACACAAATCAACATGAACAATCAACAAATCAGATGAAACAAAGAACACTCAAACACAAAACATTTCATTGTGTTCACAATGAGATAAAATGTAACATTTGATGTGTCTGTGTTATCAGTGTCTGTATTTTGTATGTGTGCTATGAGTGTCTGTATTTTGTATGTGTGCTATGAGTGTCTGTATTTTGTATGTGTGCTATGAGTGTCTGTAATTTGTATGTGTGTTATCAGTGTCTGTATTTTGTATGTGTGCTATGAGTGTCTGTAATTTGTATGTGTGCTATGAGTGTCTGTATTTTGTATGTGTGCTATGAGTGTCTGTATTTTGTATGTGTGCTATGAGTGTCTGTATTTTGTATGTGTGCTATCAGTCTCTGTATTTTGTATGTGTGCTATCAGTGTCTGTATTTTGTATGTGTGCTATGAGTGTCTGTATTTTGTATGTGTGCTATCAGTGTCTGTATTTTGTATGTGTGCTATGAGTCTGTATTTTGTATGTGTGCTATCAGTGTCTGTATTTTGTATGTGTGCTATGAGTGTCTGTATTTTGTATGTGTGCTATGAGTGTCTGTATTTTGTATGTGTGCTATGAGTGTCTGTATTTTGTATGTGTGCTATGAGTGTCTGTATTTTGTATGTGTGCTATGAGTGTCTGTATTTTGTATGTGTGCTATCAGTATCTGTATTTTGTATGTGTGCTATCAGTGTCTGTATTTTGTATGTGTGCTATGAGTGTCTGTATTTTGTATGTGTGCTATCAGTGTCTGTATTTTGTATGTGTGCTATGAGTGTCTGTATTTTGTATGTGTGCTATGAGTGTCTGTATTTTGTATGTGTGCTGAGTGTCTGTATTTTGTATGTTTGCTATCAGTGTCTATATTTTGTATGTGTGCTATCAGTGTCTGTATTTTGTATGTGTGCTATCAGTGTCTGTATTTTGTATGTGTGCTATCAGTGTCTGTATTTTGTATGTGTGCTATCAGTATCTGTATTTTGTATGTGTGCTATCAGTGTCTATATTTTGTATGTGTGCTATCAGTCTCTGTATTTTGTATGTGTGCTATGAGTGTCTGTAATTTGTATGTGTGCTATCAGTGTCTGTATTTTGTATGTGTGCTATCAGTGTCTGTATTTTGTATGTGTGCTATGAGTGTCTGTATTTTGTATGTGTGCTATGAGTGTCTGTATTTTGTATGTGTGCTATGAGTGTCTGTATTTTGTATGTGTGCTATGAGTGTCTGTATTTTGTATGTGTGCTATGAGTGTCTGTATTTTGTATGTGTGCTATGAGTGTCTGTATTTTGTATGTGTGCTATGAGTGTCTGTATTTTGTATGTGTGCTATGAGTGTCTGTATTTTGTATGTGTGCTATGAGTGTCTGTATTTTGTATGTGTGCTATGAGTGTCTGTATTTTGTATGTGTGCTATGAGTGTCTGTATTTTGTATGTGTGCTATGAGTGTCTGTATTTTGTATGTGTGCTATGAGTGTCTGTATTTTGTATGTGTGCTATGAGTGTCTGTATTTTGTATGTGTGCTATGAGTGTCTGTATTTTGTATGTGTGCTATCAGTGTCTGTATTTTGTATGTGTGCTATGAGTGTCTGTATTTTGTATGTGTGCTATGAGTGTCTGTATTTTGTATGTGTGCTATGAGTGTCTGTATTTTGTATGTGTGCTATCAGTGTCTGTATTTTGTATGTGTGCTATCAGTGTCTGTATTTTGTATGTGTGCTATCAGTGTCTGTATTTTGTATGTGTGCTATCAGTGTCTGTATTTTGTATGTGTGCTATGAGTGTCTGTATTTTGTATGTGTGCTATCAGTGTCTGTAATTTGTATGTGTGCTATCAGTGTCTGTATTTTGTATGTGTGCTATCAGTGTCTGTATTTTGTATGTGTGCTATCAGTGTCTGTATTTTGTATGTGTGCTATCAGTGTCTGTAATTTGTATGTGTGCTATCAGTGTCTGTATTTTGTATGTGTGCTATCAGTGTCTGTATTTTGTATGTGTGCTATCAGTGTCTGTATTTTGTATGTGTGATATGAGTGTCTGTATTTTGTATGTGTGATATGAGTGTCTGTATTTTGTATGTGTGCTATGAGTGTCCGTATTTTGTATGTGTGCTATCAGTGTCTGTAATTTGTATGTGTGTTATCAGTGTCTGTATTTTGTATGTGTGCTATCAGTGTCTGTAATTTGTATGTGTGCTATGAGTGTCTGTATTTTGTATGTGTGCTATGAGTGTCTGTATTTTGTATGTGTGCTATGAGTGTCTGTATTTTGTATGTGTGCTATGAGTGTCCGTATTTTGTATGTGTGCTATGAGTGTCTGTATTTTGTATGTGTGCTATGAGTGTCCGTATTTTGTATGTGTGCTATCAATGCCTGTATTTTGTATGTGTTATTTGTAACAATAAAACACGTGTGTGAGACATACAAACCATTGTGTCGCCTAATTGAAACTCTATACAGTCTTTCTGGTTTGGTAGCAAGTATGTCATACACTAAAATAATGAAATCATAATTATTAAGTCATATCATAAAACAATATTTTATGTACAGCAGTAGGCACTTATCTGATTTATAATCTTTCATCATCTCTTAATTTCTTGTTTATATCAATTATACGCAAACTGTAAGAAATCTATTTTTTTGGCATTTTAAGAGAGAAATAACAATTTTTGCAAACACACTGCAGAACTACTGATACTAACAGGCAACAAAATATCAATTAACATGTTTCTGTGACAAATTTCTTATTTCTTACCAGTAATTTCTTAGCACTCATTTGGGTGGTGGCCGAGGGGAGGTTTTCTGACATACATCCATCCAAGTATACATGAGTGTGTTAATACACATCCACAGCTAGTATGACATGCAATATCTGATTTCTTTCAAACCATGCACAAAGGTGACATGATACTATATAGGACATATGCATGTCACTTTGATTCCCGATATTATTAATTTAGATGGAATGGTGGCCATATTTGTAGTTAAAAATCAAGATTAGCAATAATAAGTACATAACTCAATAAAGGTGCCAATGATATTGTAGCACAACTGTTAAACTTTAATTTCTATTATAATCATGTGGTCTTGTTGTAGACATATTCTCATACATTTTTTGCCTACCCATCCATGGTATTATATCTGCAATATACACTATCATTTAACTGTTGCTATGGGTGTGGTCTTGTTGCTAGGCATATATGCATTCATTTTTGGAATGTTCATTCATTTACCTACCCTTCACTAGTGTTGGCATTATATGTAATTGTTTATCTATTGCTATGGTCGTGGTCTTGTTGCTAAGGATATGTGCATATCTTAAAATAATGTTTATACAATTGCCTATATACCTATCCCTGTTGTTATATTTACAAAAAACTCTATTATTTGACTGTTGCTAACAGCATGGCCATGGTTGCTGGGGCCAAATACGTAAGTATGACACATTCAACATTTTCAGACATACTTTCAGAATCATTACCAAATTTCATCCCCAGTATTAAATTGAGAGGTAAAGTTTGATACTAAAATCACTTGCATCACCTACAAGACTGACAGACAGGCAGACAGACAGACAGACAGACAGATAAACAGACAGACAGACAGACAGAGACAAACAGACAGATGGATAGATACCACGCCTATAGCACAATTGAACTGATATGGTTCAGTTCAGTTGTGCTAAAAACTGTACTTATATCCACAGAACTCTTAATGATGTCATAGAATACATGTATATCCATAACTGATATCACCAAATGATGTCATAGAATATATCCATAACTGATATCACCAAATGATGTCATAGAATATATCCATAACTAATATCACCAAATGATGTCATAGAATATATCCATAACTGATATCACCAGATGATGTCATAGAATATATCCATAACTAATATCACCAGATAATGTCATAGAATATATCCATAACTGATATCACCAGATGATGTCATAGAATATATCCATAACTGATATCACCAGATGATGTCAGACTCATACAATATATCCATAACTGATATCATCAGATGATGTCATAGAATATATCCATAACTGATATCACCAAATGATGTCATAGAATATATCCATAACTGATATCACCAGATGATGTCAGACTCATAGAATATATCCATAACTGATATCACCAGATGATGTCAGACTCATACAATATATCCATAACTGATATCACCAAATGATGTCATAGAATATATCCATAACTGATATCACCAAATGATGTCATAGAATATATCCATAACTGATATCACCAGATGATGTCAGACTCATACAATATATCCATAACTGATATCACCAGATGATGTCATAGAATATATCCATAACTGATATCACCAGATGATGTCAGACTCATACAATATATCCATAACTGATATCACCAGATGATGTCATAGAATATATCCATAACTGATATCACCAGATGATGTCAGACTCATACAATATATCCATAACTGATATCATCAGATGATGTCATAGAATATATCCATAACTGTTATCACCAGATAATATCATAGAATATATCCATAACTGTTATCATCAGATGATGTCAGACTCATAGAATATATCCATAACTGATATCACCAGATGATGTCATAGAATATATCCATAACTGATATCACCAGATGATGTCATACAATATATCCATAACTGATATCACCAGATGATGTCATAGAATATATCCATAACTGATATCACCAGATGATGTCATAGAATATATCCATAACTGATATCATCAGATGATGTCATACAATATATCCATAACTGATATCACCAGATGATGTCATACAATATATCCATAACTGATATCACCAGATGATGTCAGACTCATAGAATATATCCATAACTGATATCACCAGATAATGTCATAGAATATATCCATAACTGATATCACCAGATGATGTCAGACTCATAGAATATATCCATAACTGATATCACCAGATGATGTCATAGAATATATCCATAACTGATATCACCAAATGATGTCAGACTCATAGAATATATCCATAACTGATATCACCAGATGATGTCAGACTCATAGAATATATCCATAACTGATATCACCAGATAATGTCATAGAATATATCCATAACTGATATCACCAGATGATGTCAGACTCATAGAATATATCCATAACTGATATCACCAGATGATGTCATAGAATATATCCATAACTGATATCACCAAATGATGTCAGACTCATAGAATATATCCATAACTGATATCACCAGATGATGTCATAGAATATATCCATAACTGATATCACCAAATGATGTCAGACTCATAGAATATATCCATAACTGATATCACCAGATGATGTCATAGAATATATCCATAACTGATATCATCAGATGATGTCATAGAATATATCCATAACTGATATCACCAGATGATGTCATAGAATATATCCATAACTGATATCACCAGATGATGTCATAGAATATATCCATAACTGATATCACCAAATGATGTCAGACTCATAGAATATATCCATAACTGATATCACCAGATGATGTCATAGAATATATCCATAACTGATATCACCAAATGATGTCAGACTCATAGAATATATCCATAACTGATATCACCAGATGATGTCATAGAATATATCCATAACTGATATCACCAAATGATGTCAGACTCATAGAATATATCCATAACTGATATCACCAGATGATGTCATACAATATATCCATAACTGATATCACCAGATGATGTCAGACTCATAGAATATATCCATAACTGATATCACCAGATGATGTCATAGAATATATCCATAACTGATATCATCAGATGATGTCAGACTCATAGAATATATCCATAACTGATATCACCAGATGATGTCATAGAATATATCCATAACTGATATCACCAGATGATGTCATAGAATATATCCATAACTGATATCACCAGATGATGTCATAGAATATATCCATAACTGATATCACCAGATGATGTCAGACTCATAGAATATATCCATAACTGATATCACCAGATGATGTCATACAATATATCCATAACTGATATCACCAGATGATGTCATAGAATATATCCATAACTGATATCACCAGATGATGTCATAGAATATATCCATAACTGATATCACCAGATGATGTCATAGAATATATCCATAACTGATATCACCAAATGATGTCAGACTCATAGAATATATCCATAACTGATATCACCAGATGATGTCATACAATATATCCATAACTGATATCACCAGATGATGTCAGACTCATAGAATATATCCATAACTGATATCACCAGATGATGTCATAGAATATATCCATAACTGATATCATCAGATGATGTCAGACTCATAGAATATATCCATACCTGATATCACCAGATGATGTCAGACTCATAGAATATATCCATAACTGATATCACCAGATGATGTCAGACTCATACAATATATCCATAACTGATATCACCAGATGATGTCATACAATATATCCATAACTGATATCACCAGATGATGTCATAGAATATATCCATAACTGATATCACCAGATGATGTCAGACTCATACAATATATCCATAACTGATATCACCAGATGATGTCATAGAATATATCCATAACTGATATCACCAGATGATGTCATAGAATATATCCATAACTGATATCACCAGATGATGTCATAGAATATATCCATAACTGATATCACCAGATGATATCATAGAATATATCCATAACTGATATCACCAGATGATGTCAGACTCATAGAATATATCCATAACTGATATCACCAGATGATGTCATAGAATATATCCATAACTGATATCATCAGATGATGTCAGACTCATAGAATATATCCATACCTGATATCACCAGATGATGTCAGACTCATAGAATATATCCATAACTGATATCACCAGATGATGTCAGACTCATACAATATATCCATAACTGATATCACCAGATGATGTCATACAATATATCCATAACTGATATCACCAGATGATGTCATAGAATATATCCATAACTGATATCACCAGATGATGTCAGACTCATACAATATATCCATAACTGATATCACCAGATGATGTCATAGAATATATCCATAACTGATATCACCAGATGATGTCAGACTCATACAATATATCCATAACTGATATCACCAGATGATGTCATAGAATATATCCATAACTGATATCACCAGATGATGTCATACAATATATCCATAACTGATATCACCAGATGATGTCATACAATATATCCATAACTGATATCACCAGATGATGTCATAGAATATATCCATAACTGATATCACCAAATGATGTCAGACTCATAGAATATATCCATAACTGATATCACCAGATGATGTCAGACTCATACAATATATCCATAACTGATATCACCAGATGATGTCATAGAATATATCCATAACTGATATCACCAGATGATGTCAGACTCATACAATATATCCATAACTGATATCACCAGATGATGTCATAGAATATATCCATAACTGATATCACCAGATGATGTCAGACTCATACAATATATCCATAACTGATATCATCAGATGATATCATACAATATATCCATAACTGATATCACCAAACTCTTATGATCTGTCATAGAATATATCCATAACTGATTTGATATTGAGTTTATGTGTAGCAATCAATGTTTCTTCAAAGTTGCTGCCATCAAAACCACTTGGAACCTTGCCAGTATACAACAATTCCACCAATGCTCTGAGATGTGAGACTGGAAGTTCATATAATTCTACTTGATCCAGTACAGTTGTCCTCCCAGGAACTGATTTGTCAGCTAACAACAAAAACAGATAATGTTAATCATACTGGAAATATTGGTTGTGAGTGAGATGTATAAAATCATAGGAATCTTAAAAATCTTAAAAAGAAACTTTGTTTTCAGAAAGGAGAGTTCGCAGTGTTGTGTTGTCAACCCAAAATCTGCATTATGATGGCCCTATTTCTATCCAATCAATTACAAAGCCTCCTGACCCTTGAACCCCCATTTCTACCCAAGCAATTTCAAAGCCTCCTGACCCTTGAACCCCCTTATTTAAACATAGGAAAAATTGATAAATAAATCAACTGGATAGCATGTTGACAACTAATTACTAATCTATTACATTCTGTACTTAAATAAAACAAAGAAATCCTACCTTTCACAATGAGGGCACTATTTAACAGAGCAAAAAGTATTCCATGAATAGGAACAGTTAATGATGCAGTAACCAGTGTAGTATCACATAGTAAACCCTGAGAATACAGATCATGGAGTCCTTGCAACAATTCCTGTGAATGATTGCAGTTGATGTAAGTTTTATCACAATCAGCAGTAAGGTCAACTTCACTGTCACTCACTGTATTCTGTGTCACATCTTCAGATGTCACTGTAAAAAGACAAACCAATTTCATTTATTTGATTATTAAAATTAGTCTCTCATTTCAAAACTTCATTACTACTGTAATTTCAAGGGTTAGTTATACATAAAATACTGCATCTTTTATAAAAGTCCAACTGACAATATTTTAAATATTTTCTGGGCAAGATAAGCCCATGATAACACTGACTGCATGCAGGTTTTAAGGTCTAGGCAGGGGAATAAAAGGCCCCCTAGATTTGTGGGAGTTATTGTCAAACTTGAATGATTGTTTACTAACACGTACATTGGAAGCAAGCCATCTCCTATTGTCCGAATGTAGCCTTCGGTAAACTTTAATCTACTGTCATGGAAATATTTAAACTTTCCAAAGTGTGAATCTGCCCGAATTCAATATAGTCTCGCATAAATCAACAAGTCATTGAAAATGACATATCATTTTCAAACCTGGTTACGTTGTTTGACCTCATATGGTTGTTTTTGATATCACTACTCTGTTCAAGCATGTCTGAGTTATGGCTTTGGACATGAAAACTGTGCCAACAAAATGGCTGCCAGGCAAATTAAAATGGCTGCCAGGCAGCCATATTGGATCGTATCACGACAACAATGAATATGCACATGTATGTCATAGAACACTGTGCTAATACCAACTTTGAATGAGATCTGTTCAAGCATGTCTGAGTTATGGCTTTGGACAGGGAAAATTCGCAAGCAAAATGGCTGCTTGGCGGCCATATTGGATTGTATCATAAAACAAATTGACGAGCATATGTATGCCATAGTATGTTGCCCCTGTACCAAGTTTGAAAAAAAATCGGCCCAGGCATCTCCAAGAAACAGCTCTGGACGGACGGACAGACGGACGGATGCACAGATGGACGGAACCCAATCCATAAGTCCCCGTCCGAACTTCGTCTGGCGGGGACTAACAAACCACATGATACTACACAATATTTCGATGGGAAAGTTTGCTATTCTACTGACAGAATCATCAAATGTAATAGATGACTTGCAAAACTTGAACTCTCATGCGAATTTGAAGCAGACTCAGATCAAATATCGTTGACATGTAAACACACACTGTCTCATGTTGTATGTTGTTGACCGACACTATATACATAAACATGTATTTGGCATGACGCAGGTAATTTTCCGGGTAGACACAACACTATTGGCAGTATTGCAACAAAAGCTACAACATTAGTGATGCGTCTTTTTACGTTGATTGCGACAGGGGTACATCCATATTATGAATCAAAATAAAAACAATCGACTCTCAGTACCATGTTGGAAAGCAAAACATACAATAAGACGACGCAATGCTTTCCAAGAAAAATTACAATCATACTGAAGATATTTTATGATGTGAAGCTAGCTTGCCTCCTAAAACATCATTTTCAAAGCATTTTGTATGTTTTTTCAGTTGTACAGTTTCACTTTGATCATGGCCACACTTGTACTGCTATGGGGCCGGTGGGAACTCTGCTCCGGTAAATTGATCGGGGAACCCGGTAACAGCTTGTGTGTTCATTTTGACATGGGTGATGAATGCATAGGCCCTCATGTAAATGTCGGACATGTTACGACTGTTGAATAAAGTATGTACTTTTCTTACAAAAATCCAAGTGGGTAGGACAAAAATCCAAGAGTATAGAACAAAACTTGCCCTATCATCAGATTTTGTCATACAGTGTGTAACTAATTCCATATTTCTGCATTTTTAAATCAAATATGTTCATTATATATTCATAATTTTGACCGTTCCAAACAAGCTAGTTTTACAAGGCAACAAGTCATTGTGAATGACATAGTCCCCGCTATAATTGGGTTTTAAGGAATTATCACTACTCTGATCACGCAACAACATTTGTGAACCTAAAACAAACAGACTTAGATATGTTGTGTGTGCTTGTTGGACATGGAATATGCCTCCAACAATAAAGGATTGGTTGGGTATGGGGGATCATATCACGATGAAAATGGAGTCTGAGTTATGGCTTTGGACATGAAAATTCGCAAACAAAATGGCTGCCAGGCAGCCATATTGGATCGTATCACAACGAAAATGGATATGCACATGTATGTCATAGAACACTGTCCTAATACCAACTTTGAATGAGATCTGTTTAAGCATGTCTGAGTTATGGCTTTGGACATGGAAAATTCACAAACAAAATGGCTGGCAGGCGGCCATATTGGATCGTATCATGACAACAATGAATACGCACATGTATGTCATAGAACACTGTCCTAATACCAACTTTGAATGAGATCTGTTAAAGCATGTCTGAGTTATGGCTCTAGACAGGGAAAATTTGCAAACAAAATGGTTGCTAGGCGGACATATTGGATCGTATCATAAAACAAATTGACGTGCATATGTATGCCATAGTATGTTGCCCCTGTACCAAGTTTGAAAAAAATCGGTCCAGGCATCTCCAAGAAACAGCTGCGGACGGACGGACGGACGCACGCACGCACGGATGCACGGACAGATGGAACCCAATCCATAAGTCCCCGTTCCGGACTTCGTCCGCGGGGACTAATAACTCAGCTAAATCTCACTCGATTTTCAAACTGTTTCCACAGAAATTGTCGGCTTCTGGTTGAAAATAACACTATCGAACCTTTGACCCTTACCGATGACACGGTGCTGTTTAAACAACAAAACACCGATAGTATACCCAAAGAGGGACTTCGGTAGCTTTCGGTGTAACGTTGAAAGTGTAAGAGACCCTTGTAGTGTACCCGAGGAAGGGATCAAGCTGTTAATCCCCAGATTAACTCCTCGAACAATAGCCATTACCAATCTGTGTGTTACTTGTCTGTGTGTACAGTGAACAATGCAGCAACTTCTCTATCAAAATCCATGAGCAGCTGGTGATTTTGTTAATAAATTTGATATGTGTAGACATGTGGATGTCTATAGTGAATACATGTGTTGTTACAGAAAGTTGATATTTACAAATGGTATATACAATTTAGGACAAAACATAATCAGACAGTGGTTTTATTCGTACTGAAAAGCCAGTCATTACTCTTAAATTTCAAGACTAGGATGTCAAGATGCTAATAAAAACATATGGGTGGCCAGCTTTGACTTCCCCAGTAGAAATATCACTATGGGCATGTTGACTTGCTATGTTTTTGACTGGAAAATTTTGTGATTTAATGCTTCTGCTATCTCCCAAAGACTCATTTTTTAAAAACTTACTGATACTACTACATTGTGTTTTGCATTTCAGACATTTCACATGTTTGTTTTCCAGGAAAATGAGCAAAAATTAATCCATAACTAATTTGAAATATTTGAAATAATTACAAAAAAATACTTGAGCAGAAATTTATTCTAAATTTGCACAGATTTTTTATACACAATTGGCTAAGTTTTACATAAATATATCATATAGAATGTAATGAAAATTATGGCAATCAAAACTTTCAATGTTAGATTTTTTAATTAACGAGCAAATGGCTAAGTGTCATGTAATCATACAGAGTACAGAGTATATTGGCAATATGTATTCTTAAGATTATTAGAAGACTTACCTTTATTGGTCTGGTAGAACTTATCTCTATTATATTTCAACATGTAGACAGGCATTTTCACTGTCAGTAGAGATTGATAGCCATCTTGTAGCATTTGAGGAGCATCACCCCAAGTGTCTTGTTGAATATCAAAACATCTCAGTCGCTTGCGTACAACAAATGTATCACGTGTTAATTCACCATCTAAACAATAGATTTTGCCATTTTTATAAACACTTCGGTACCCTGCTATCAATGAAGACTGATCATGCACATCAGTGGATGGAACACTTGGACATTTTGACCACTGGTCTGTCTTTGGATCATAGCACTTCAACTCAAATGAACACATGTTTTCATACGTCTGATGATTCACTTCCTGACCACCAAGTACGTATAATTTATCTCCTTCTGTTACAATCATGCTATGCCATGCTATGGGATGTGATGCTGACATGGCATGTCCTTCTCCCCATTGGTTTTTGACTGGATCATAATACTGCAATGAGTTTGAATACATCAAGTCATTGTGGAAATAGCAACCACCAGTGATGTATAATTTATCTTTGTAGACAGCACCTGCCATTGCAAATAGTGATGAAGGCAAAGGTGCAACATAAGACCATGAATTGGTACGTGGATTGTAACACTCAACAGAGTTGATACCAGTCATGTGAAGACCATTCCTACCACCAACTGCATACAAGAGTCCTTTAAGCGCTGCAAAGCAGAAATCAGTTCTTGGTTCTTTCATTGATGCCACGGAATCCCAACGATCATGCAGAATATCATAGCGGTAGACTGTACATGTAGTGAATTGACAACCACTTGGGTCCATCTCAGAACAGTTGTGGTTCTCTCCACCAGCTATGTACACATAATTGTCCAGCACAGTGGCATGGTAGGCCAGTCTTTCAAATGGCATTCTACATATATGATACCACTGGTTTGTCACATCATCAAAGTAACTCAGGTTCTCCTTCCCTTCATCTCTTGTCTGAAGTCCACCTTTATGCACAGAAAAGAACAAAACAGAGAGGATTTAGAAAAAAGTAAAAATTAGAGCTGCGGAGAGTAAAAGCAAACAGAATTGAGGAAACAAAGAACAATAGTCAATAAACTGGAAAGGAATACATGTAGATGATTGGTGCATAACAAGTCACATGGGGTAAATTTGATAAACATGATAATTCCTTTTATTTATAATAATTGATATCATTATTCAGTAGTTTAAGATAATGTACAATTACGACTAAATAATAGTGACTTCATTTCATTACATCTCATCACTGGAGGAGGGTTTAAGTTCAAAATAAAACCCAAAGGTTCCATGTCAGTTCTGACAAACAGTAACACAAAATGTGAAACTTATATGGATTGAAATAAAATGCCTGTTGTATTAGCATATATGAAAAGGGTATAATTTCAACATTTTATGAAAACTTTGGTGAATTGATACTTAATGATATCAGGTACTCTGTTGTGCCAGCACCAATGGGAGCATGTTTTTATACACAATGACAGTTGGAACTTATTAAATCATGGAAATTTCCTCTCAATAATTTCCCCTCCCCATTGCCTGTATTGCATATACCCTGGCCCTGGCCCTGAAGTGTTTTTTTGTTAACCTAAGGACAATAAATAGGCCTTTGCAAAATTTGCCATGGCCGCGCTCTACTTCCTGTCTGTGTGCACCTTGGGGGTATACATGGTATAGGTTACTCAGTTAATCTTAGAGCACTGCTGCTTTCCTCAATGTCTGAACAATACAAAAATCATCCCTGATTTACACTTCTACACAATATCAAGGGACAAAGCTCTTACGAAATGGTACTATGAGTTGATGATACCCCCAATTTGAGTGAGGGCGCTGTATTCTCAATTTCCTGTTTGCAGTCTGCAATGACCTATTGGTAAAATACTGTGAGTTCCTGAGATTCTATTCAAGGTCAAGCTTTATAACATATTTCCTCCATCTCAAACTTGAGAAAAAACAAAGTAAAGTTTTTTTACCTGTTGCCAAAATAACTTCTTCCATTTTCAAGCCAAGTTCTGATGATGTTGATTTTGGTGAATGTTGGTGATGAGGAACAGCATGATACTGCAGCGCATCAAGTAGTAACTTCTGAGCATGCTCATTGAACTTTGACATAAGGTTAGATGGTGCCACAATCTGTAGCAAGTTCTCAGAACTGATAGATCTGAATGGCACACAACTACAGTAATTAAAAGAAAAAAATAAAGCAAAAATCATGAAATAAATAAGTGTTTTACACAATTCAGTTAGTATAAATTCATACACAAATTGCAGGATACTTTGGGCTGACAATCAATTATGGAGAGTCATAACCCATCCTTTGTACCAACACAACATTTGTGGTGTTCTCACTTATGAACATATACCCATGGATTTTGTAAGTTCAGCTTAATTAATATAATAATGAAAAGATAATAAATAAGTTGTTCCAATAAATCATCCATACCAACTGACCAATTCATTAATTCAGCACCTTAAACAAAATATGAATCATTATTCTAAAATCATCATCTCTTTGTGGAAATGGCAAAACACATGACCCATAAGATAAATTTTGCAAGAGCCGTGACCCTAAATATAGTATACAATTATAGCCCACAGATGTGACATTGGTTTTCTAATCCCACATCTAATTCAACATCAAGGCTAATGACAATGATGTAGGATTACCAGTAAACTAATGACAATGATGTAGGATTGATAGTAAACCAATGACAATGATGTAGGATTGCTAGTAAACCAATGACAATGATGTAGGATTGCTAGTAAACCAATGACAATGATGTAGGATTGCTAGTAAACCAATGACAATGATGTAGGATTGCTAGTAAACCAATGACAATGATGTAGGATTGCTAGTAAACCAATGACAATGATGTAGGATTGCTAGTAAACCAATGACAATGATGTAGGATTGCTAGTAAACCAATGACAATGATGTAGGATTGCTAGTAAACCAATGACAATGATGAAGGATTGCTAGTAAACAAATGACAATGATGTAGGATTGCTAGTAAACAAATGACAATGATGTAGGATTGCTAGTAAACCAATGACAATGATGTAGGATTGCTAGTAAACTAATGACAATGATGTAGGATTGATAGTAAACCAATGACAATGATGTAGGATTGCTAGTAAACCAATTACAATGATGTAGGATTGCTAGTAAACCAATGACAATGATGTAGGATTGCTAGTAAACCAATGACAATGATGTAGGATTGCTAGTAAACCAATGACAATGATGTAGGATTGCTAGTAAACCAATGGCAATGATGTGGGATTGCTAGTAAACAAATGACAACGATGTAGGATTGCTAGTAAACCAATGACAATGATGTAGGATTGCTAGTAAACCAATGACAATGATGTAGGATTGCTAGTAAACCAATGACAATGATGTAGGATTGATAGTAAACCAATAACAATGATGTGGGATTGCTAGTAAACAAATGACAACGATGTAGGATTGCTAGTAAACCAATGACAATGATGTAGGATTGCTAGTAAACCAATGACAATGATGTAGGATTGCTAGTAAACCAATGACAATGATGTAGGATTGCTAGTAAACCAATGACAATGATGTAGGATTGCTAGTAAACCAATGACAATGATGTAGGATTGCTAGTAAACCAACGGCAATGATGTAGGATTGATAGTAAACCAATGACAATGATGTAGGATTGCTAGTAAACCAATGACAATGATGTAAGACTACCAGTAAACCAATGACAATGATGTAAGATTGCTAGTAAACCAATGGCAATGATGTAGGATTGCTAGTAAACCAATGACAATGATGTAGGATTGCTAGTAAACCAATGGCATTGATGTGGGATTGCGAGTAAACCAATGACAATGATGTAGGATTGCTAGTAAACCAATGGCAATGATGTAGGATTGCTAGTAAACCAATGACAATGATGTAGGATTGATAGTAAACCAATGGCAATGATGTAGGATTGCTAGTAAACCAGTGACAATGATGTAGGATTGCTAGTAAACCAATGACAATGATGTAGGATTGCTAGTAAACCAATGACAATGATGTAGGATTGCTAGTAAACCAGTGACAATGATGTAGGATTGCTAGTAAACAAATGACAATGATGTAGGATTGCTAGTAAACCAATGACAATGATGTAGGATTGCTAGTAAACCAATGACAATGATGTAGGATTGCTAGTAAACTAATGACTATGATGTAGGATTGCTAGTAAACCAATGACAATGATGTAGGATTGCTAGTAAACAAATGACAATGATGTAGGATTGCTAGTAAACCAATGACAATAATGTAGGATTGCTAGTAAACCAATGACAATAATGTAGGATTGCTAGTAAACAAATGACAATGATGTAGGATTGCTAGTAAACCAATGGCAATGGTGTAGGATTGATAGTAAACCAATGACAATGATGTAGGATTGCTAGTAAACCAATGACAATGATGTAAGATTGCTAGTAAACCAATGACAATGATGTAAGATTGCTAGTAAACCAATGACAATGATGTAGGATTGATAGTAAACCAATGACAATGATGTAGGATTGCTAGTAAACCAATGACAATGATGTAAGATTGCTAGTAAACCAATGACAATGATGTAAGATTGCTAGTAAACCAATGACAATGATGTAGGATTGATAGTAAACTAATGACAATGATGTAGGATTGATAGTAAACTAATGACAATGATGTAAGATTGCTAGTAAACCAATGACAATGATGTAGGATTGCTAGTAAACTAATGGCAATGATGTAGGATTGCTAGTAAACCAATGACAATGATGTAAGATTGCTAGTAAACCAATGACAATGATGTAGGATTGCTAGTAAACCAATGGCAATGATGTAGGATTGCTAGTAAACCAATGACAATGATGTAGGATTGCTAGTAAATCAATGGCAATGATGTAAGTTTGCTAGTAAACCAATGACAATGATGTAGGATTGCTAATAAACCAAAGACAATGATGTAGGATTGCTAGTAAACCAATGACAATGATGTAGGATTGCTAGTAAACCAATGACAATGATGTAGGATTGCTAGTAAACCAATGGCAATGATGTGGGATTGCGAGTAAACCAATGACAATGGTGTAGGATTGCTAGTAAACCAAAGACAATGATGTAGGATTGCTAGTAAACCAATGACAATGATGTAGGAATGCTAGTAAACCAATGACAATGATGTAGGATTGCTAGTAAACCAATGACAATGATGTAGGATTGCTAGTAAACTAATGACAATGATGTAGGATTGCTAGTAAACCAATGACAATGATGTAGGATTGCTAGTAAACAAATGACAATGATGTAGGATTGCTAGTAAACCAATGACAATGATGTAGGATTGCTAGTAAACAAATGACAATGATGTAAGATTGCTAGTAAACCAATGACAATGATGTAAGATTGCTAGTAAACCAATGACAATGATGTAGGATTGCTAGTAAACAAATGACAATGATGTAGGATTGCTAGTAAACCAATGACAATGATGTAAGATTGCTAGTAAACCAATGACAATGATGTAGGATTGCTAGTAAACAAATGACAATGATGTAGGATTGCTAGTAAACAAATGACAATGATGTAAGATTGCTAGTAAACCAATGACAATGATGTAGGATTGCTAGTAAACCAATGACAATGATGTAAGATTGCTAGTAAACCAATGACAATGATGTAAGATTGCTAGTAAACCAATGACAATGATGTAAGATTGCTAGTAAACAAATGACAATGGTGTAGGATTGCTAGTAAACCAATGACAATGATGTAAGATTGCTAGTAAACAAATGACAATGATGTAGGATTGCTAGTAAACCAATGACAATGATGTAAGATTGCTAGTAAACAAATGACAATGATGTAGGATTGCTAGTAAACCAATGACAATGATGTAGGATTGCTAGTAAACCAATGACAATGATGTAAGATTGCTAGTAAACAAATGACAATGATGTAGGATTGCTAGTAAACCAATGACAATGATGTAAGATTGCTAGTAAACCAATGACAATGATGTAGGATTGCTAGTAAACAAATGACAATGATGTAGGATTGCTAGTAAACAAATGACAATGATGTAAGATTGCTAGTAAACCAATGACAATGATGTAGGATTGCTAGTAAACCAATGACAATGATGTAAGATTGCTAGTAAACCAATGACAATGATGTAAGATTGCTAGTAAACCAATGACAATGATGTAAGATTGCTAGTAAACAAATGACAATGGTGTAGGATTGCTAGTAAACCAATGACAATGATGTAAGATTGCTAGTAAACAAATGACAATGATGTAGGATTGCTAGTAAACCAATGACAATGATGTAGGATTGCTAGTAAACCAATGACAATGATGTAAGATTGCTAGTAAACCAATGACAATGATGTAAGATTGCTAGTAAACAAATGACAATGATGTAGGATTGCTAGTAAACCAATGACAATGATGTAGGATTGCTAGTAAACCAATGACAATGATGTAAGATTGCTAGTAAACCAATGACAATGATGTAGGATTGCTAGTAAACAAATGACAAAGATGTAGGATTGCTAGTAAACCAATGACAATGATGTAGGATTGCTAGTAAACAAATGACAATGATGTAGGATTGATAGTAAACAAATGACAATGGTGTAGGATTGCTAGTAAACCAATGACAATGATGTAGGATTGCTAGTAAACCAATGACAATGATGTAGGATTGCTAGTAAACCAATGACAATGGTGTAGGATTGCTAGTAAACCAATGACAATGGTGTAGGATTGCTAGTAAACAAATGACAATGGTGTAGGATTGCTAGTAAACCAATGACAATGGTGTAGGATTGCTAGTAAACCAATGACAATGATGTAGGATTGATAGTAAACAAATGACAATGGTGTAGGATTGCTAGTAAACCAATGACAATGGTGTAGGATTGCTAGTAAACCAATGACAATGATGTAAGATTGCTAGTAAACAAATGACAATGATGTAGGATTGCTAGTAAACCAATGACAATGATGTAGGATTGCTAGTAAACCAATGACAATGATGTAAGATTGCTAGTAAACCAATGACAATGATGTAGGATTGCTAGTAAACAAATGACAATGATGTAGGATTGCTAGTAAACCAATGACAATGATGTAGGATTGCTAGTAAACAAATGACAATGATGTAGGATTGATAGTAAACAAATGACAATGGTGTAGGATTGCTAGTAAACCAATGACAATGATGTAAGATTGCTAGTAAACAAATGACAATGATGTAGGATTGCTAGTAAACCAATGACAATGATGTAGGATTGCTAGTAAACAAATGACAATGATGTAGGATTGCTAGTAAACCAATGACAATGATGTAAGATTGCTAGTAAACAAATGACAATGATGTAAGATTGCTAGTAAACCAATGACAATGATGTAGGATTGCTAGTAAACTAATGACAATGATGTAGGATTTCTAGTAAACCAATGACAATGATGTAAGATTGCTAGTAAACAAATGACAATGATGTAGGATTGCTAGTAAACCAATGACAATGGTGTAGGATTGCTAGTAAACCAATGACAATGGTGTAGGATTGCTAGTAAACCAATGACAATGATGTAAGATTGCTAGTAAACCAATGACAATGATGTAAGATTGCTAGTAAACCAATGACAATGATGTAGGATTGCTAGTAAAGCAATGACAATGATGTAGGATTTCTAGTAAACCAATGACAATGATGTAAGATTGCTAGTAAACCAATGACAATGATGTAAGATTACTAGTAAACAAATGACAATGATGTAAGATTACTAGTAAACAAATGACAATGATGTAGGATTGCTAGTAAACCAATGACAATGATGTAAGATTACTAGTAAACAAATGACAATGATGTAGGATTGCTAGTAAACAAATGACAATGATGTAGGATTGCTAGTAAACCAATGACAATGATGTAGGATTGCTAGTAAACCAATGACAATGATGTAAGATTGCTAGTAAACAAATGACAATGATGTAGGATTGCTAGTAAACCAATGACAATGATGTAAGATTGCTAGTAAACAAATGACAATGATGTAAGATTACTAGTAAACAAATGACAATGATGTAAGATTACTAGTAAACAAATGACAATGATGTAGGATTGCTAGTAAACCAATGACAATGATGTAGGATTGCTAGTAAACAAATGACAATGATGTAGGATTGCTAGTAAACAAATGACAATGATGTAAGATTGCTAGTAAACCAATGACAATGATGTAGGATTGCTAGTAAACAAATGACAATGATGTAGGATTGCTAGTAAACCAATGACAATGATGTAGGATTGCTAGTAAACCAATGACAATGATGTAAGATTGCTAGTAAACCAATGACAATGATGTAAGATTGCTAGTAAACAAATGACAATGATGTAGGATTGCTAGTAAACAAATGACAATGATGTAGGATTGCTAGTAAACCAATGACAATGATGTAGGATTGCTAGTAAACCAATGACAATGATGTAGGATTGCTAGTAAACCAATGACAATGATGTAGGATTGCTAGTAAACAAATGACAATGATGTAGGATTGCTAGTAAACCAATGACAATGATGTAGGATTGCTAGTAAACAAATGACAATGATGTAGGATTGCTAGTAAACAAATGACAATGATGTAGGATTGCTAGTAAACTAATGACAATGATGTAGGATTGCTAGTAAACCAATGACAATGATGTAGGATTGCTAGTAAACCAATGACAATGATGTAAGATTACTAGTAAACCAATGACAATGATGTAGGATTGCTAGTAAACAAATGACAATGATGTAGGATTGCTAGTAAACCAATGACAATGATGTAGGATTGCTAGTAAACCAATGACAATGATGTAGGATTGCTAGTAAACCAATGACAATGATGTAGGATTGCTAGTAAACAAATGACAATGATGTAGGATTGCTAGTAAACCAATGACAATGATGTAGGATTGCTAGTAAACCAATGACAATGTTGTAGGATTGCTAGTAAACAAATGACAATGATGTAGGATTGCTAGTAAACCAATGACAATGGTGTAGGATTGCTAGTAAACCAATGACAATGATGTAGGATTGCTAGTAAACAAATGACAATGATGTAGGATTGCTAGTAAACCAATGACAATGATGTAGGATTGCTAGTAAACCAATGACAATGATGTAGGATTGCTAGTAAACCAATGACAATGATGTAGGATTGCTAGTAAACCAATGACAATGATGTAGGATTGCTAGTAAACCAATGACAATGATGTAGGATTGCTAGTAAACCAATGACAATGATGTAGGATTGCTAGTAAACCAATGACAATGGTGTAGGATTGCTAGTAAACCAATGACAATGGTGTAGGATTGCTAGTAAACCAATGACAATGATGTAGGATTGCTAGTAAACCAATGACAATGATGTAGGATTGCTAGTAAACCAGTGACAATGATGTAGGATTGCTAGTAAACCAATGACAATGATGTAGGATTGCTAGTAAACCAGTGACAATGATGTAGGATTGCTAGTAAACCAATGACAATGGTGTAGGATTGCTAGTAAACCAATGACAATGATGTAGGATTGCTAGTAAACCAATGACAATGGTGTAGGATTGCTAGTAAACCAATGATAATGATGTAAGATTGCTAGTAAACCAGTGACAATGATGTAGGATTGCTAGTAAACCAGTGACAATGGTGTAGGATTGCTAGTAAACCAATGACAATGGTGTAGGATTGCTAGTAAACCAATGACAATGGTGTAGGATTGCTAGTAAACCAATGACAATGATGTAGGATTGCTAGTTAACAAGTCTAGATTGTCAAAAAAGCCTGCTAACCAGTTGGAATTTCAAAATATAACCCCAGTCACTAAATAGATAAAGTAACTACAGAATATCAGCCTGGCATTATATGCAGTGTTGGGAGTTGATTACACATATTAGAAAATCTACAAGAACAGCAAAAATAACATACTTAAGGAGCCTTTTGATGTCTTCAATCTTTATCATGCCCTTTTTGTGTTCCACCCATTCATTCAGAATGCAGAAGATCTGTAATGGCTGATAAGCAGCAATATATGAACTCTGTAGAAACACCAATAACTGCTCTGCTGTAAGTTCATACAATTCACTGCTCCTGCTATCTGTGGTTGCCATGGTAATAAAATGATCAATGACATTCTTATAGGTGGCAAACCTCTCCAGTAAACCATAGGTAGTTGTCAAGGTAACCAATTCCAAAAAGTTATCATCTCGCAGCTCCTCTTTAAGAAAGTCGGTGCAGAATTGAAGAAGGGATGAAACTTGTAGATAACTTGCAGCATTCAAGATACTGTCAAAGTTCTTATGGTTGAGGGTGACTTTACTAGTATACATGAACTCTAGAACAGATTGTAATCCTTCTACACTGACTCCCTGAAGTTCTATTTCCTGCATTATGCGTGTTTGTTTACTTTCTCTCATTCCTCCAGTAAACATTGCTTTGAAGAAGTCACTAAAAGTGGCCAGTATTGATTTGTGAGCTGAAAATCTTTCTCCATCAACCATTATTGTGACATCACTGGCCTGACCACTTTCCTGCAACTTCTTTAATCCTGCTAAAATCTTCTCACAATATGTGTTAAACTTGTGTTGTGATGGTTTGTCAAATTCAATGTCTGTGACTGGATACTCTGACAGCATAGGTAGAGGTGTAACAGACATTTGTAGACTTGTATCTTTTGAATGACGACCTACAGCAAAAAAAATAAAGTAATATTGGAAGTGATAAAATGACAATCCCTAAAGTAATAGTTCAAACTGGCTTATCGTCAATGTTTACATGACTGTATCAGATTTTAGGTATACAACAAAATAAAACAATATTGTTTATATTAAATCTAGTAATTAAACTATATATGTCAATATAAACATCAATAGGAATATCCTATAGGGCCAGCACGGTTGCCCTGTGGGACATTACTAGGAATATCCTATAGGGCCAGCACGGTTGCCCTATAGGACATTACTAGGAATATAATATATGGCCAATATGGTTGCCCTGTGGGACATCACTAGGAATATCCTATAGGGTCAGCATGGTTGCCCTGTGGGACATCAATAGGAATATAATATAGGGCCAATATGGTTGCCCTGTGGGACATCACTAGGAATATCCTATAGGGCCAGCATGGTTGCCCTGTGGGACATCACTAGGAATATCCTATAGGGCCAGTAGGGTTGCCCTATGAGACATCACTAGGAATATCCTATAGGGCCAGCTGGGTTGCCCTATGGGACATCACTAGGAATATCCTATAGGGCCAATATGGTTGCCCAGTGGGACATCAATAGGAATACCTTATAGGGCCAATATGGTTGCCCTGTGGGACATCAATAGGAATACCTTATAGGGCCAACATGGTTGCCCAGTGGGACATCAATAGGAATACCTTATAGGGCCAATATGGTTGCCCTATTGGACATCAATAGGAATACCTTATAGGGCCAATATGGTTGCCCTGTTGGACATCAATAGGAATATCCTATAGGGCCAATATGGTTGCCCTATGGGACATCAATAGGAATATCCTATAGGGCCAACATGGTTGCCCTGTGGTACATCAATAGGAATATCCTATAGGGCCAATATGGTTGCCCTATGGGACATCAATAGGAATACCTTATAGGGCCAATATGGTTGCCCAGTGGGACATCAATAGGAATATCCTATAGGGCCAATATGGTTGCCCTATGGGACATCAATAGGAATACCTTATAGGGCCAATACGGTTGCCCTATTGGACATCAATGGGAATATCCTATAGGGCCAACATGGTTGCCCTATGGGACATCAATAGGAATACCTTATAGGGCCAATATGGTTGCCCTGTGGGACATCAATAGGAATACCTTATAGGGCCAATATGGTTGTCCTGTGGGACATCAATAGGAATACCTTATAGGGCCAATATGGTTGTCCTGTGAGACATCAATAGGAATACCTTATAGGGCCAATATGGTTGCCCTATGGGACATCAATAGGAATATCCTATAGGGCCAATATGGTTGCCCTGTGGGACATCAATAGGAATACCTTATAGGGCCAATATGGTTGCCCTATTGGACATCAATAGGAATACCTTATAGGGCCAATATGGTTGCCCTGTGGGACATCAATAGGAATATCCTATAGGGTCAATATGGTTGCCCTATGGGACACCAATAGGAATATCCTATAGGGCCAATATGGTTGCCCAGTGGGACATCAATAGGAATACATTATAGGGCCAATATGGTTGCCCTGTGGGACATCAATAGGAATACCTTATAGGGCCAATATGGTTGCCCTGTGGGACATCAATAGGAATACCTTATAGGGCCAATATGGTTGCCCTGTGGGACATCAATAGGAATATAATATAGGGCCAATATGGTTGCCCAGTGGGACATCAATAGGAATACCTTATAGGGCCAATATGGTTGCCCTATGGGATATCAATAGTATTAGCCTATAGGTTTCCTTAGGGTATATTCCTTCTGAGCTTTATTTGTGTTATGACATCATCTACTTAGCTTTAATAATTATTTTCCTTGGCTAATAATGCATACTAAGTGTTTTATTGACATACCAACAGATTCTCAGATCTCAGACTGTCATTTTTAAATCAATAATCAGTTGTCCATTTATAAGTTATGACAATAGACATAAAGTATATCTTACCTTGTGATGTCATCCATTTTGGTACCTTCAGTGAACAGCCTGCAGGGGCTAGTCGATTCCCAAGTTTTCCAACAGTTTTCCATCTTTTAGTAGTTGTATCATAGCATTCCACATTTGTATTATCATGGAAACTATGACCTTCAGGCATGTACTCTTTCTCGATTCCTCCACAGATGAAGATCTTATCATTGTGTATAGCAGCAGCAGTGTTTGATAGCTTTTCAGACCTCATCAATGGGATCATTGTCATCCAAGTATCTGTAGTTGTCTGAAAACAATTCATTGCTGTCACTATGTCTCCTTCGGTGGTTCTTCCACCAATGACATATATTGTATCACCAATGACACACATAGAGTGACCAGCTCTTTCTCCGTGTGGTATGGGTGGCAAGGAGGTCCAACTGTTGGTTTCAGGACTGTAGGATCTCATGTCTGACATACACTGGAAAGTTTGCCTCAACAGATACAAGCCAACCTTGTCACGGCAAACTTCATGACTACCACCAGATACAAACAATCTACCCCCATGTGTCACACCTGCATGCATGAAGAGAGATACTCCAATTGATGCAACATAAGTCCAGGAATTTGTGACTGGGTCATATGATTCTACTGTTCCTGACAAAACATCTGGTGAACTAGGTGAAGACCACATCTTTGGAGTTCTACCACCAACTGCATACAGTTTACCATTCAGAGCCGACAGTGTAAACAGGCATCGTTTTTCCATCATTGGTTTAATGAATGTCCACTTGTCTTGCTTGACATCATATCGATGTACCTCACGTACTATTTGAGGATGATCTAACGTTTGATAATTGCAGCCGCCAGCAACATACAAGAAGTTATTGAGAACAGCTACACCATGCTCAGACAATGGTTCTGGCATTTCTGTCAGGTTTTTCCAGCTCAAATTCTTTTTATCAAAGTATTCAACTTTACTTTGGGTGATGAGCTGCCCTGGGCCCATCCATTCAAATCCTCCAAGAATGACAAATTTCTCTTCCATTTCTAATTTTGCATGATGGTTTTGTTCACCAAAATTTGGTTGGGTGAATTGTGAAGCATGGTATGTCATTACTTTCATCAAGAATTCAGTGATGCTGCTATCATGACCTAAATCTTTGAGATCTCTTAATCCCTCACAGATGTTGTCAGCAGGAACACAAGTGAAATCAATCAGTTTCAATAATTTAACAATCTGAGATACACTTTGTTTTTGTTTGGAATTATGTCTGATCCATTCTAGGAGTAGCTCAAACCTCCTATTCATAGGAATTCTGGAAGATTCTTCATCAGAAAGAAAGTCCTGCAATTCATCTGAAGTACACTTCTCAATGTCAAGTTTGATGACACATGTGTAATCATCGATTTCATCACTATCAACCATTGCCAGATCATCATCATTATCATCATTATCATCACTATCATGATCGTCATCGTCACCATCGTCATCATCATCATCATCACTTGATTGATCACCTTTCATATCTTCAGGTTTTGATTGGTCAACTTCCATATAATGTGCATGATCAGTATCATCTGATTTGTCAGTTTCCATGGTATTTCTACTTTCCTCTGATTGGTCAGGTTTTACTTCATCATCATTGGATTGGTCATGATTAGTTTTATTTTGTGGTTGTCTTTCCGCCATTTCTTCCAACTCACAAATTGTGATCAGCTGCTTTCAAATAAAAGGTAAAATTAAGAAATTGAAACAGCTCATTAAGTTGAAGACAAAAATCTTAAATAACTGACAAGCCGTTGTTTTTCTACTTTGCTATAATTTCTTATTATGCTTTAGTAGCTGAAAAATAATATTCATTTTTGGAAGCAGGCCCGTTGCCCCCAACCTTTTGCCCCTCGGCATTTTGACCCTAGCCTTTTGCCCCCGGCCTTTTGCCCCTTGGTCATTTTCCCCCTCACCTTTTGCCCCCTCGCCTTTTGCCCCCTCACCTGAATCAAAAGTACTTTTAGAAAGTTCAATTTTAGTTTTACTCGCAATGGCAACAGTAAATGGCAATAGTTATTGCACAATTCAAATGTTAGAAATTACAGCAAATTTGAAATGACTCATCGTTCTGTTTGTTCCAAGGAAATTTTGTGTTTGGATGCCTTGGATACTTTACTGCAAATCATGTAAAAGACTATAGTGAAAATTTTGGATGTCATTACATGAAGGAAGTGATGTGTTCACAAATAAAGAGAATATATAACAAAAATCAGTCTGCACCTTGTCCTTTGGCTAAAGGAATTGCCGTTGACGATGATAAGTTCCTTTAAAACAAAGAAGCATTCTATCTAATTGTTTTTGTTTGATAAGAATAGTGCATTTTATCAGTATGAAAGGAGACATGTCGGCAATACAATGAGCTCTCGTAGCAATATGACTTGCCATAGCATAGGTGTTTACTTGGTGCAAAGACAAGGAACTTGTCTGAGCTCAGGGTAAAAATGATGACACCGTTTTGCTGGCAATTACACCTAATTTGTTCTAATATTCACCACATCACAGACAGTCTTTGAAGTTCGACAGTATAACAGTACTAGATTCGATAACCTCGAAGAATCATAAAGGATTCCTTTGAATGAACCGATGTGACAATTAGTATGCATCATGTGAGATCAATCCATGGACTAGTAAGTCACTCTTATCTACATTCATGATCAATCCAACTTGACGATGTGGAATATGTTGATATATAATGGGGGGGGGAGGGCAACGGGCCAGGGGGCAAAATGTCAGGGGCAACAGGCCAGCGGGCAACGGGTCTAGAAACTTATTTTTTATGACAAGATTTTAAAAAGTTATTTAGCACAATGATGACTATCTGAATGATCATATATTACTCATTCAAAAGAATGAAACTTGTCAAATTTTTGTTCCCAAGTTACTACTTTTCAAATGACATGTAGGTCACTTGTTTATATAATTATTAAATACCATAAGTTTAGGACTATCAGAAAAATTTAGGCGTGAAAAACAGTTTTCTGACAGAGTTATTGAAAAAGTTGGTCCAAAACTGAAGAATAATCCTATATAATCATCAGCACAGGATGCTCAGACTAAATATGGCATTTTTATGAGAACAAACAAACAAATAAACAACAAACAAACAAACAAACAAACAAACAAACACAATAAATAAATAAATAAACCCTGGCAAACATCAACAGCAAAGTCATTACAAATAAGTAGTTATAATGTTTTTTATGCAACAAGAATTACTATATGTTTTCCAAAATGGGAAATGGTCACAATTGTAAATACCCCACAAGGGATGTGACTGATCCCTTCCAAATGCAATACAGTATATTTTTCAAGTCATTAAATAAATGATTGCTAATTTGACTTCTGATCAGTAAAAATCTTTCTAGAACAAACATGCTTGGAACTCTCATATTTACCAGCTGCAACTGACATCATAGTCAATGGGAAGGCAACAATTCTGCCAATATTTCTTTAGTCGTACCACTCACACTGAAGAATCTCCTTAGATGTTAATTCCCATTACTCTATTTTAAGTGGACCTATCATGTAACCCATTTTGACCATCATGTCTAATGCATTTCTTGTGATTCAGTGGCTCATTCCATCTTTTGTGTATGATATTTAGTAACTGTGTGTACTTCCAGGTTCCTATGTTTTTAACAGTATTTCCAGCCTTGCATGACAAACAGCAGTAGCCATATTGATCAAAAAGTGTTATGTGATTGGTCCATTCAAATAGAGCACCCAGGAATTATGAACATTTAACGAGATTACTAGTCCTTTTTTGTTCAATTCATATGAGGTTTTATGAGGTCATATGAGGTCACATCACTCATCAGGACCAAATGGCAATTTAGACCCCCTCACATGTTTCTCCTCATAAAGCCAAGAATTTGCTTGTCTCCTCACCTGTTGCTCCTCGAAATGTCCCCCCCCCCATTTGCTGTTCCTCATGGTATCTGCCAAGAAAACTTATATTATGACCTATTTTACTTTCAACTCATTGTTAATCCAAAAATTTCATAGTTGGAGTTCCCCGGAAGTGTTCACAATGAAATCCGTTTATTTTGACTGATTGTAAATCTTTAACTTCTTAAAGTATATTTCTCATCACATCTGATTGAGATTGTTGGTACTTCCTCATTCGTTTGAACATATTTACCTTATATTTTATAATATGTCACCCATCAAATCTCAAGATTCTTTTTGAGTCGCAAACTCAAAAATAAGAAAAATGTATGTTCATTAAAAGCTACTTATATACGAAAGGTGATTTTATGTTTTGCTTTGTTTACCTTGCAATCTTTCCAAG
Organism: Glandiceps talaboti; assembly: GCF_964340395.1. Classification (NCBI taxonomy): domain Eukaryota; kingdom Metazoa; phylum Hemichordata; class Enteropneusta; family Spengelidae; genus Glandiceps; species Glandiceps talaboti. Next base: position 21,067,872 of record NC_135566.1, on the reverse strand, counting down.
GAAACACTGTCTTCAGCACCGTTCGTGTACGCGTACTTAGTACCTGCGACCAAAGCAGGAAGTAGTCAGAAGGCTGGCAATATCTCGGGTGATTCCATTCCTTATTTAGAGGCTGTCATTTCCCGTATTAATGGACAATTCTGACAAAAGTATGGATTAACAAGGACCTCTTAAAATTAGTTTACTGTTGATATGTGTTTGGCAGACGTGCTGTCGTCAGTTCAAATTCTAATCAAGAGCTGTCACCAGTGCAGTGGGATCACAACATAATTATCGTTCTGAATATATTAATGGATTATCCCAGGTCAGGTGATGGTAATGAATGTCAAAGGTCACATGGTAACATGGCGCAGGTATCGGTAGTACATTATCAATATCATCGGTGTTAACTGTGTTTTGTATCGCCTCAGTTGGTCTTCAGACAAATGAGTATCTATTTCGACAGAAGCGAAGAACTAGTAAACGTTAACGACCTTGAAGAAGACCTAGGTGACACGATGGACGACCCGCAAAGTAATGGGGACGAGAAGGAGGAACTTATTCCCCCATCGTCAGACGACAGTGAAGTACTGCAGAGTCAAGGCGTAGAAAGTGATGCCGGCAAAAGAGCGTACCTTTCAGTTTGTGTTCTGTTTTTCGTAAATCTTTTGAACTATATGGACAGATTTACAGTTGCAGGTGAGTGTGATGATGTAAGATTTTGCTCGTTGTGAAACACAAATCCATAAACACTTGACAACAAAATATAATCATGTGATGATGACGTCAGAACAGAATGGGCTGGCCCTGAAATGACCTCCGAGTCTGAAAACAACATAGATTTATTAGATACTTTGTTGTACCTGTGATATTATGTGAGACTTTTCTTTTAAAGACAACATTAATGTTAGCTTTAGCTTGTAAAAAATTATAATGTTACAGTACGTAATAATATAATTAGATTTATCTCACTTTTCAGTTTGAACTTTGATGATACACGGTAAACAAGTTTGTACAATTAAAAAATAGACAGACTTAAAACTTAACAACAAATAACCATGTTATGATGTCACAATGTGTATTTAAAAAATGAATGTAATATTTAGATTTTCTAATTCTTCTCAAAATACCGTAAAGTTTGGATTATATCATCAGAATGATTGTTAGTAGTAAAATAGATCTCATGATGGGTGTATCAAGAATGTGATAACTCAACAAAAGGATAACTCAACTTTTGTTTGTCAATGGTAGAATTTAAGAGTTCAGTAGTATCAAAATGGCTGTTTCTTTGAATAGAAGTGTTTTTGCTAAAGCTTGGTAACCCTGGTAACAGAAAGTGGGAAAGGGCTAAATGTGGCATTGCATGTGTCCATGCAATCTACCATAATTGTGTTTGGGAACCTGCAGTAGATTTTACCTACTTGCTGAATAGCCTAGCCCAGAGACTTACCTGTCTAACCATATTCCAATGTCTATGATCTAACTCAACATACACAGTGTCTTGGTGATACAACATTTTCAAACCAGATAACCAAGTCTTTGGGCTCTTTTAATAATCTAGCTAAGATATCAACAGTGAAAATTAAAATATTATGGTACTGTATATAAGATTGTGAGTGTATTTTTAAATAAGCATGTTGTATTGTGTGTTTATGAAAAGATTGGTGAGAGCTGAGCAGCATATAAACTGGAAGATAAGTCATCTCACTTTGCCCTAACCAGTCTCCTCTCTCCCGCTCTTCTTCTTTTTTAAAAGTACAGTCCTCAGAATGAGTAATGTCGTACCGCTCAGACTGATTTATGAGGTGAAAGGTGTTGACCAATGTGTGAGGGCTTCCCATCACAGTGTACCTTACAGACTAAGAAGCATCTTAGACAAAACTATATAAAGGGAGTCTGGTGAGAGCTAATCAGTGTTCACCCCCCCCCCCTCCACATGGTAGGAACTGTTGCATTTGCATAACTGTCTATGATTTGCATAACAAAGAATCAATCATACTATTACATAACACCTCTGTATAAAGGCATTCATATGGTCTCGACATTGAATAGAGGAGGCATGGTTCATGATTTGTAGGGTCTGTGCTTTCTATTCTTTCTTTTGTCTACATGCAATGTACATTATTTTTCCTGTAAACACATGGTTTTGAAAAATGTTGTTACACATATTATCAGCTCACAATAATTATTGTAGACAGCAAGCTATACTTATATGTTACTGTATAATTTAAAATGTTAAATTTAAACTCTTGTTCATGAATACAATATAGACATAAGCAGTGCATAGTACAATAAGAAGTGATGACATGAAAAACTATTCCATCATTGTATTTTGCTTTGGATCAAAATGATGAAAACTGGGAGTGGTCAAAGTTTAACTTTTATGGTGGTATGGAACATCTAATTTTGTTGCTTCACAATAAATTGTTTCACATCACATGCATCAGTGACAATTCAAATTTGCTTAGAGCTCATGCAGTGTTATGGATCCTTTAGGATTATATACCATTTTCAGATCAGTGACAGTTGATTACATTCCATACAATGGAAAACTCTCACATCATGTGTCCATTCATTGATCACATGTTTACATATGTTGTCTGTCACATGTCTCTTCATCACAACAATCAGTCAATCTATGGCACTGATCTATGACTGTGAGCTCTCATTAGTTCCCAAGGGCCATTGCATGGAGGGGACTTATACATTGGGTTCCGTCCTTCCATCCGTGTGTCCATGCATGCATTCACCCTCGTATCTCTGGCATGCACCAACTGATTTCAACAAAACCTGACACAAATGTAACATAGTGAGAAATATGCACATCACGTTGTTTTACTACCAAATATGTTATTAAATCTCACAATATGCATCATAACTTTGGAGGTATAATACATAGTGACTCCATAAAATGCCAACACCCATATTATCAAATATGAGTGAATCCACACCTTGTGTTGTTCATTATTCAAATGAGCATTTATAAGGCGAGACACACCCCATTCGTGACACTTCCAGAATGGGCACCTTGCCATAGGTAGCATCACTCAACTGTTACTAGATTCAGCCAACATGCAGTGTAAGAGTTCATGTAGTTATAATTCATTATACTTGTTACTTTCAATAGTCCTATTTAAAGAATCTTTGTCATATTCGCCTTATCATGTATCTACTTTGAGCTGTGTAAACTTTCGTATGCTTTTCCTTTTTAGCACAACTGAACTGAGGTTCAGTAGTGCTATAGAGATCGCCCGATGTCTGTCTGTCAGTCTGTCTGTCTGTGTGTGTGTGTGTGTGTGTAAAAACAACTTAAAGTCAAAAACCGCTGAAACGATTGCCATGATATTTGGTGGGTCCATTACCTTGGGTGTCTAGTTGGGAAACTGTTCAAATCAAAATGATCTTACCACCGGTTTGTGATTTGGGTGTGATTTTTGGTCAAAAAACTTAAACTCAAAAACTACTGGGCAGATTGGGCTGATATTTAGGTGAAACATTCTTCATGGTGTTTTTAGTAAGAATTGTTCATGATATGATGGTCCCATCAGTGATATGCAAATTAGGGCTAAAAATGTGTCTTTTTAGTCGGACTTATGGATTGGGTTCCGTCTGTCTGTGCGTCCGTCCGTTCGTCCGTCCGCAGCTGTTTCTTGGAGATGCCTGGACCGATTTTTTTCAAACTTGATACAGGGGCAACATGCTATGGCATACATATGCACGTCAATTTGTTTTATGATACGATCCAATATGGCCGCCTAGCAGCCATTTTGTTGTGAATTTTCCCTGTCCAAAGCCATAACTCAGACATGCATGAACAGATCTCATTCAAAGTTGCTATTAGGACAGTGTTATATAACATACATGTGTATATTCATTGTTGTCGTGATACGATCCAATATGGCTGCCTGGCAGCCATTTTGTTTGCGAATTTTCCATGTCCAAAGCCATAACTCAGACATGCCTGAACAGATCTCATTCAAAGTTGGTTTTAGCACAGTGTTCTGTGACATACATGTGCATATCCATTTTCGTCTTGATACGATTCGATATGGCTGCCTGGCAGCCATTTTGTTTGCGAATTTTCCATGTCCAAAGCCATAACTCAGACATGCTTGAACAGATCTCATTCAAAGTTGGTATTAGCACAGTGTTCTGTGACATACATGAGCATATCCATTTTCGACTTGATACAATCCGGTATGGCTGCCTGGCAGCCATTTTGTTGGTGCGGTTTTCATGTCCAAAGCCATAACTCAGACATGCTTGAACAGAGTAGTGATATCAAAAACAACCATGTGAGGCCAAACAACATTAACCAGGTTTGAAAGTGACAACATAAACTGCCAGTTCCTTAAAACTCAATGATAGCGGGGAGTATGTCATTTTCAATGACTTGTTGGTCAAAAATATATAATTCCAAAACCACTGAGCAAGATTGGGCTGAATTTAATGGGAATGCATCTAGGGACATTTGGATGAAGAAATATTAAGCATACAATAATTCCATGATTGATATGCAAATTAGGTGTAAAAATGTTCATTTTTGGTCAAAAACTTATATCTCAAAAGGTGCTGGTCAATAAGTCTGAAACTTGGTGAGATGTTTCTAGAAGTGTTATTCTGCAGATTTTCTTCAGAACATTTTGACAAAATTGGCCCTAGCAACCATGACCACGCTCTTATAGCAACAACCAAATGGCAGTATATTTTGGTCTAATAACATCATCTGGTAGGCAAGTGAAAAAACATTCAAAAAATGTATGCAAATACACTAGCAACCATGACCACGCCCATAGCAACAGCCAAACGATATATTTCACAAAGAGAACACAAGGGATTCCTAGACAATTGAATAAACATTCAAAAAATGTATGTAAGTTTGCCTAGCAACAAGACCACGCCCATAGCAACAGCCAAATCATCACGTATATTGGAAAGATAACAACAGGAATAGAAAGATAAATGAATAAACATTCAAAAAATATATGCAAATGTGCCTAGCAACAAGACCATGCCCAAGGCTACAGTCAAATGATCACATATTGCAAAGATAACAACAGGGATTAATAGACAATTGAATAGACATTCAAAAAATGTATGTAAATTTGCCTAGCAACAAGACCACACCCATAGCAACAGCCAAATGATCACATATATTGCGAAGATAACAAGAGGATTAATAGACAAATGAATAAACGTTTTAAAATGTATGCAAATCTGCCTATCAACAAGACCATGCCCTTAGTTACAGCCAAATGATCACATATATTGCAAAGATAATATCAGGAATTCATACACAAGTGAACGAAAACATTCAAAAATGTATGCAAATATATCTAGCAACATGACCACACCCATAGCAACAGCCAGATGGTAGCATATATCACAAAGATAGCAACATGGTTGGATAGGCAACTGGATAGTCATTCAGCAAATGAACACCTATTGTTAGCATGGACTAGCATATGAATAAACATTTTTAAAAACTGTACAGTTGTGCTACAATGCCATTGGCAGTATTTTTGTATATTCATTGTAGGTTTGTTTCCTGTGTGACTAAAGTCTTGTATAGAGTACAACATGTCTCTTCACTGCAGTCATTTAGTGACCCCGGTCACATTTTTGAAACCATCAAACTGATTAAGTTAGCCACCCCCTAAAGCCATTATTAGAATATCAGTATGTTTATATTTATACAATTACATGTAAATTGTGCGTCCCATATTGCCCTTATTGCAATTACATGTTCTCATGAAGACAATGACTTTATTTGAATAAAATCATGAAAAAATAAATCTGTTCAACTTTCAACCTTGCCCATCACTTTTGGAAGGTAGGTAGGTTGATTGTTTTGTAAAATATCAAACCATGCACATGATGAAAGCCTTACAATACTTGAATACTGTAGTTGAAGCAAATTTGCTATCCAGTACATATTATCTGGCTCTGAAGTGTATTTGGTTTTGGCAAAGCAGCAAGCAAATTTGCAAATGTATACTTTGTAAACAATTCGTTCTGAAGTTTAATTTGGTTCCAAAAAATCACAAATAAAAAAGCTAGATATTTCAAGTTCCTCTTTCAAACTATCAGAATTTTCATGGCCCTACTGATTTTCTTCTCTCATGTTAGTGTTTTTCTTCTCAGAATTTGTTTGACCATAAATAGATAAATAAGTAATGTTCATTTATTTATTTTTTGTGTATATTTATTTATTTATTTATTTATTTATTTATTTATTTATTTATTTATTTATTTATTTCAATAGAAAGTTCAAAGAAGTAAAAAACTACAGCCTTAATTTATATAACTATAAACAAGTTGCAAGAATCTGATATAGTTTCTACGTCATGGGCAAAGAATTGAATGGCTCTTGCTCAGGTTTTTGATCTCCAAATCATACAGCCAGTCATCAAAACCCAATGTCAAGTGCAAATACTTTCTTGCAATCCTACATCAATGCCTGGACTCATGAAGCACAGAAATCAGTTTTGAATTTGAAATTACAAAAATCTAATACATAATCATATTTTGAGTCCTACTCATGCGCTTTCAGCAAGCTACCCTCATAATGTAAGTCATGGCAAAATAGATATCTTTGCTACAAAGATCATAAGCCATGGTATTGATATGGGAATATTAGATCAGAAAGAGAATGGTAAGTCTGTGGGCCATCAAAACCAAGGCTAAAACCATTAGTTAAATATCCCATGATGCTCAAATGTACTTATTGTATTATTTATTGGAACCATAGTATTTATAGTATTTGTGTCAAAAGTTAGCAATGAATTTTATATACAGTTACATTGTTGTTCTAATGGCTCCTTTTTATTTTCTCAGGAAATCTAGAAAAAATACAAGATTATTACAGTTTAGATGATGCAGAAGGTGGCCTTTTACAGACTGTTTTTATCATCATGTATATGATAGCAGCGCCATTGTTTGGTTTTCTTGGTGACAGATATAATCGAAAGTTTTTAATGTGTCTTGGTATTTCACTTTGGTCTATATTCACCATGGTTGGGTCATTTATACCAAATCATGTAAGTGTTTTTGTCAGTTGATTATTGGTGTAGCAGTTGTTTTAATTTAATAGAAATAATACATCTAAGTATATCCAATTAGCAGCAGTTTAAACTGGTTGAAACCAGTTTGATCCAGATAAAGAAACATATCTGTTTGTAACAGATCTATCAATTAATCCAGATAAATCCACTTACTGATATCTATAATATATTGATTCACAAATAGTAGAGTAACGGTCTTTTATCATTGTAATGTATGGAGAATGACACCAGACACATTTCCTTGTCTAATGTGTTTTTTCTTGTTTGTTATTTTTAATGTATTAGACCCAAGCAAATCAATATTTACATACTTATTTTTTACAGTTAGCACCACTCTTTTTTCTTGACCGTGGACTGGTTGGTATAGGAGAAGCCAGTTACTCTACAATAGCACCTACAATTATAGCTGACTTATTTAGTAAAGGGCAGAGAACACGAATGTTAGCAGTATTTTATTTTGCCATCCCAGTTGGCAGGTAAGAATTGACTAATCAGGGATGTAAGTCATTTTTTAGAATAGCTGGTAAAATGTGAAAAGTATACAGTATTATATACAAACAAGACCCATGAATGTGGTCAAAGATGGAAATACACTGGTTGAAACAAATAATTTTTAAACAAACTCCTGTAAAGGTAGCTGGCAAAACATTGCAGAGTAGCCAGTTCTTTTTGTGGGCTTCCAACCCCAGTCCTTAGCTACATGCCTGCTCATAGATTTGTTCAGAGTCGGATTCCATATGCCACATTTGGTCATCTTGTTTGAGATAAACTGAAATGTAATACAAAAAAAGCAATTAAGAGTTTCTCTTTTGATTTTGTTCCAAAAAATTGATGATGTTGTAACATGGTTTAATTCTGTTCTTACTTGACAGTGGTATGGGGTATGTATTAGGTACCTATGTTGGCCAAGCAGCTGGAGCATGGCAGTGGGGTCTGAGAGTAACACCATTTCTTGGTGTTATTGCAGTTGCTCTAATTGCCCTAGTTGTCAAAGAACCCAAAAGAGGTGCATCAGACACCACAGCTCCAGTTAGAAATACAACTTATATCCAAGACTTGACAGCCTTGTTTAAAACGTAAGTAAAACCAAATTATTTGTGAGGTGTTTTCTTGTATCTTTAAAAGAAGTGATTTTCAGGATCCTTCCCAACTGCAAAGGATTGCAGGCCAACCATTCATATACTTGAGTAGAAATATTAATTTGGCAAAACCAATATAAAAAATATTGCTGCAATGACTTTCACATGTACAATGTACTTAAAGTACATGTGTAAGGATGATTGAAAACATGTTGTGAAGACTACTTGTTCTGTCTGTGCTTCCTGCCACCATGGGGAAACCATAGTCTTTACAAATGATTATCATATACCCAATATTGCTTCCAATGTAATTCAATGAAACACATTCACATCAAACCCATGCAATGATTTTCTGTATCACGCCCTGGGACACTTATGTGGTGAACTTGTCCATATCCATTTGCTCAGTGGTTCGGTTATGATTTTTACTGTATTATATCTTTACATTTTTCAGCATGAAACCTAGTATACAGAAGCATTGACTTAGAACCTAGTATATAGAAGCATTGACTGAGAACCTAGTATACAGATACATTGACTGAGTACCTAGTATACAGATACATTGACTGAGTACCTAGTATACAGAAGCATTGACTTAGAACCTAGTATACAGAAGCATTGACTGAGTACCTAGTATACAGATACATTGACTGAGTACCTAGTACACAGATACATTGACTTAGAACCTAGTATACAGAAGCATTGACTGAGTACCTAGTACACAGATACATTGACTTAGAACCTAGTATACAGAAGCATTGACTTAGAACCTAGTATACAGATACATTGACTTAGAACCTAGTATACAGATACATTGACTTAGAACCTAGTATACAGATACATTGACTGAGTACCTAGTACACAGAAACATTGACTTAGAACCTAGTATACAGATACATTGACTGAGTACCTAGTACACAGAAACATTGACTGAGAACCTAGTATACAGATACATTGACTGAGTACCTAGTATACAGATACATTGACTTAGAACCTAGTATACAGATACATTGACTTAGAACCTAGTATACAGATACATTGACTGAGTACCTAGTATACAGATACATTGACTTAGAACCTAGTATACAGAAACATTGACTGAGAACCTAGTACACAGAAACATTGACTGAGTACCTAGTATACAGAAGCATTGACTTAGTACCTAGTATACAGATACATTGACTTAGAACCTAGTATACAGAAGCATCGACTTAGTACCTAGTATACAGATACATTGACTGAGTACCTAGTATACAGAAGCATTGACTGAGTACCTAGTATACAGATACATTGACTGAGTACCTAGTATACAGAAGCATTGACTGAGTACCTAGTATACAGAAACATTGACTGAGTACCTAGTATACAGATACATTGACTGAGTACCTAGTACACAGAAACATTGACTGAGTACCTAGTATACAGAAGCATTGACTTAGAACCTAGTATACAGAAACATTGACTGAGTACCTAGTATACAGATACATTGACTGAGTACCTAGTACACAGATACATTGACTTAGAACCTAGTATACAGAAGCATTGACTTAGAACCTAGTATACAGATACATTGACTTAGAACCTAGTATACAGATACAATGACTGAGTACCTAGTATACAGATACATTGACTTAGAACCTAGTATACAGAAACATTGACTGAGTACCTAGTATACAGATACAATGACTGAGTACCTAGTACACAGATACATTGACTTAGAACCTAGTATACAGATACAATGACTGAGTACCTAGTATACAGATACATTGACTGAGTACCTAGTATACAGATACATTGACTGAGTACCTAGTATACAGAAGCATTGACTTAGAACCTAGTATACAGAAACATTGACTGAGTACCTAGTATACAGATACATTGACTGAGTACCTAGTATACAGAAGCATTGACTGAGAACCTAGTATACAGAAGCATTGACTGAGTACCTGGTATACAGAAGCATTGACTTAGAACCTAGTATACAGAAACATTGACTGAGAACCTAGTATACAGATACATTGACTGAGAACCAAGTATACAGAAGCATTGACTGAGAGCCTAGTATACAGAAGCATTGACTGAGTACCTAGTATACAGAAGCATTGACTTAGTACCTAGTATACAGAAGCATTGACTTAGTACCTAGTATACAGATACATTGACTTAGAACCTAGTATACAGAAGCATTGACTGAGTACCTAGTATACAGATACATTGACTGAGTACCTAGTATACAGAAGCATTGACTGAGTACCTAGTATACAGATACATTGACTGAAAACCTAGTATACAGAAGCATTGACTGAGTACCTAGTATACAGAAGCATTGACTTAGAACCTAGTATACAGAAGCATTGACTGAGTACCTAGTATACAGAAGTATTGACTTAGAACCTAGTATACAGAAGCATTGACTAAGAACCTAGTATACAGAAACATTGACTGAGTACCTAGTATACAGATACATTGACTGAGAACCTAGTATACAGAAGCATTGACTGAGTACCTAGTACACAGAAACATTGACTGAGTACCTAGTATACAGATACATTGACTTAGAACCTAGTATACAGATACATTGACTGAGTACCTGGTATACAGAAGCATTGACTGAGTACCTAGTATACAGATACATTGACTTAGAACCTAGTATACAGAAACATTGACTGAGTACCTAGTATACAGATACATTGACTGAGTACCTAGTATACAGATACATTGACTGAAAACCTAGTATACAGATACATTGACTGAGTACCTAGTATACAGATACATTGACTGAGTACCTGGTATACAGAAGCATTGACTGAGTACCTAGTATACAGATACATTGACTTAGAACCTAGTATACAGAAGCATTGACTGAGAACCTAGTATACAGATACATTGACTGAGTACCTAGTATACAGATACATTGACTTAGAACCTAGTATACAGAAGCATTGACTGAGTACCTAGTATACAGAAATATTGACTGAGTACCTAGTATACAGAAGCATTGACTGAGTACCTAGTATACAGATACATTGACTGAGTACCTAGTATACAGATACAATGACTGAGTACCTAGTACACAGATACATTGACTTAGAACCTAGTATACAGAAGCATTGACTGAGAACCTAGTATACAGATACATTGACTGAGTACTTAGTATACAGATACAATGACTTAGAACCTAGTATACAGAAGCATTGACTGAGTACCTAGTATACAGATACATTGACTGAGTACCTAGTATACAGAAGCATTGACATAGAACCTAGTATACAAAAGCATTGACTTAGAACCTTGTATACAGATACATTGACTTAGAACCTAGTATACAGATACATTGACTGAGAACCTAGTACACAGAAACATTGACTGAGTACCTACATGTAGCAAACAGAAACATTGACTGAGTACCTAGTATACAGAAGCATTGACTGAGAACCTAGTATACAGATACATTGACTGAGAACCTAGTACACAGAAACATTGACTGAGTACCTACATGTAGCAAACAGAAACATTGACTGAGTACCTAGTATACAAAAGCATTGACTTAGAACCTAGCAAACAGAGGCATTGACTGAGAACCTAGTACACAGAAGCATTGACTGAGAACCTAGTATACAGATACATTGACTGAGAACCTAGTATACAGAAGCATTGACTTAGAACCTAGTAAACAGATACATTGACTGAATACCTACATGTAGCAAACAGAAATATTGACGGAGTACCTAGTTACATGTAGTATACAAAAATATTGACTGAGTACCTAGTATACAGAAGCATTGACTGAGAACCTAGTATACAGATACATTGACTGAGAACCTAGTATACAGATACATTGACTGAATACCTACATGTAGCAAACAGAAATATTGACGGAGTACCTAGTATACAGAAGCATTGACTTAGAACCTAGCAAACAGAGGCATTGACTGAGTACCTAGTATACAGATACATTGACTGAGAACCTAGTATACAGAAGCATTGACTTAGAACCTAGTAAACAGATACATTGACTGAATACCTACATGTAGCAAACAGAAATATTGACGGAGTACCTAGTACACAGAAACATTAACTGAGTACCTACATGTAGTATACAAAAATATTGACTGAGAACCTAGTTCACAAAACATTAACTGAGAACCTACATGTAGTAAACAGAAACATTGACTGAGAACCTAGTGTACAGAAACATTGACCGAGTACCTAGTACACAGAAACTTAGTGGTGGTAAAAGAAAAGATGAAATCTAATCTGAACTAATTAATTTATTAAACATTAAAGAATAATTTTGGTTGTAATCCCCTCAACCTGACTCAAACTCAAATCATTAAATAAATGTATCCATTTTTAGCACAACTGAACTGATAAGGTTCAGTAGTGCTATAGGCATGGCAAAGTGTCTGCCAAAGTTAACAACAGGGATTAATAGCCAAATGAATAAAGATTCCAAAAAATATGTGCAAGTACACCTAGCAACAATGCCATGCCCATACCAACAGCCAAATGATCACTTGTATTGTAAAGATAGCATCAGGGATTCATAGATAAGTGAACAGACCTTCAAAAAATGTATGCAAATATGTCAAGCAACATGACCATGCCCATAGCAACAGCCAAATGATTGTGTATATTGCAAAGATAACAACAGGGTTGGATGGGGAACTGGATAGTCATTCAGCAAATGAACACCTATACCTAGCATCATGGATCAGCATGTGGGTAAACATTTTTTTAAAAATGTACAGTTATTGTGCTACAAGGCCATTGGTGCTATTTTTCTTTTCAGACCTAGTTATGTATGGTCTTGTTTTGGTTATGTTGGTGTTGCATGGGTTGCAGGTTGCCTTTCATGGTGGGCTCCTAAATTTATCCAGAATGCATATCGTCTAAGAGGGCAAAGTGGAGAAAGGTAAGTGTAAGCCTCCATGGGGCAAGGCTCAGCAGCTGTAAATGTAACAAAGTTATAGACAGTCCAAAACTGAGCAGTTGTATACATTTTTACCCACTGAGAACATCAGCATTTTCTCTTGTAGCTCTTTACTTACCCAGTAGTCTGTATTCAAACACAGATTATATTTTGTCATATTACTGAAAAACCTTCTGAAATATGTTTTATTTAAATACTAATTGTGTGCAAATACATAACCTATGACATACAATCTAATAGTCAGCATGCACAATGCACATACTACTCACTCACTGAGGATTCAAACACATAAATCATAATCTAGTGTCTGTACTGTCTCCTCCGAAACACCCTCTAGTGGTTAACTAGGTTTCCAAGTTAAAGACATTTGATTCATGATTAACATATATTTTACTTGGGCCTAACAGCTATTGATGTGCAATCATGCATGTGACTTTTTACTATCCATGGATAGACCTAACATTATCCCTGAACTGAACTGAACATTTCTAAGGCTATAAACCATGAATATTCATAGAAATGAAAATACGGTGGCTTATCTTGACTTCATGGAACGTCATGGATATCACCAAGTGCATCACCAACATACTATGCCATTACTAACTCACCAAGTGCATCATCAACATACTATGCCATTACTAACTCACCAAGTGCATCACCAACATACTATGCCATTACTAACTCACCAAGTGCATTATCAACATACTATGCCATTACTAACTCACCAAGTGCATCATCAACATACTATGCCATTACTAACTCACCAAGTGCATCACCAACATACTATGCCATTACTAACTCACCAAGTGCATCATCAACATACTATGCCATTACTAACTCACCAAGTGCATCATCAACATACTATGCCATTACTAACTCACCAAGTGCATCACCAACATACTATGCCATTACTAACTCACCAAGTGCATCATCAACATACTATGCCATTACTAACTCACCAAGTGCATCACCAACATACTATGCCATTACTAACTCACCAAGTGCATTATCAACATACTATGCCATTACTAACTCACCAAGTGCATCATCAACATACTATGCCATTACTAACTCACCAAGTGCATCATCAACATACTATGCCATTACTAACTCACCAAGTGCATTATCAACATACTATGCCATTACTAACTCACCAAGTGCATCACCAACATACTATGCCATTACTAACTCACCAAGTGCATCATCAACATACTATGCCATTACTAACTCACCAAGTGCATCATCAACATACTATGCCATTACTAACTCACCAAGTGCATTATCAACATGCTATGCCATTACTAACTCACCAAGTGCATTATCAACATACTATGCCATTACTAACTCACCAAGTGCATCATCAACATACTATGCCATTACTAACTCACCAAGTGCATCATCAACATACTATGCCATTACTAACTCACCAAGTGCATTATCAACATGCTATGCCATTACTAACTCACCAAGTGCATTATCAACATACTATGCCATTACTAACTCACCAAGTGCATCATCAACATACTATGCCATTACTAACTCACCAAGTGCATCATCAACATACTATGCCATTACTAACTCACCAAGTGCATCATCAACATACTATGCCATTACTAACTCACCAAGTGCATTATCAACATACTATGCCATTACTAACTCACCAAGTGCATCACCAACATACTATGCCATTACTAACTCACCAAGTGCATCATCAACATACTATGCCATTACTAACTCACCAAGTGCATCATCAACATGCTATGCCATTACTAACTCACCAAGTGCATCACCAACATACTATGCCATTACTAACTCACCAAGTGCATCATCAACATACTATGCCATTACTAACTCACCAAGTGCATTATCAACATACTATGCCATTACTAACTCACCAAATGCATTATCAACATACTATGCCATTACTAACTCACCAAGTGCATCATCAACATACTATGCCATTACTAACTCACCAAGTGCATCATCAACATACTATGCCATTACTAACTCACCAAATGCATTATCAACATACTATGCCATTACTAACTCACCAAGTGCATTATCAACATGCTATGCCATTACTAACTCACTAAGTGCATCATCAACATACTATGCCATTACTAACTCACCAAGTGCATCATCAACATACTATGCCATTACTAACTCACCAAGTGCATTATCAACATACTATGCCATTACTAACTCACCAAGTGCATCATCAACATACTATGCCATTACTAACTCACCAAGTGCATCATCAACATACTATGCCATTACTAACTCACCAAATGCATTATCAACATACTATGCCATTACTAACTCACCAAGTGCATTATCAACATACTATGCCATTACTAACTCACTAAGTGCATTATCAACATACTATGCCATTACTAACTCACCAAGTGCATCATCAACATACTATGCCATTACTAACTCACCAAGTGCATCATCAACATACTATGCCATTACTAACTCACCAAGTGCATCATCAACATACTATGCCATTACTAACTCACCAAGTGCATCATCAACATACTATGCCATTACTAACTCACCAAGTGCATCATCAACATACTATGCCATTACTAACTCACCAAGTGCATCATCAACATACTATGCCATTACTAACTCACCAAGTGCATTATCAACATACTATGCCATTACTAACTCACCAAGTGCATCATCAACATACTATGCCATTACTAACTCACTAAGTGCATCATCAACATACTATGCCATTACTAACTAAGAGTAAGTACGCATGCGTGAGGAGTAACGCATGTTTTTGAAGTTGGGCAGAAATTTCTCCGGTATTTGCGTGCCTTTTTGTAACGAATAGTGACTATTTGATGCAACATGTCGGGAAATAAACCTCCCCAGACTAAGTTGACCAAAGGTGGCATGGAAACTCGTGCTAGAAGTACCTCCGCCAGTGTTGCTGCCACTGACGAAGGAGCTGGTGAGCAGAATAGTGGTGTCATGGCGGCTATTGAAAAGCTGAGTTCCAGACTTGACCGCATTGACAGCAACCAGGCAAAGTTATTATCGGAAATGAGGAGTTCTACCAAGGAGATTAAAGATGAGCTTATGCTGGAGATAGCTGGTCTACGCACTCGGGTTGAGAGGTTAGAACGTAAGGTTGAAGATAGCCTAGAAAATAATCTATCACGTAAAAACGACAAGACGACCTTTGACCCAAACCGTTCAATCATTGTTGTGAACTTGGACGCGGACGGCGACGAAGAAGACCTTGATATGAAGGTGGCGCAGCTAATTCACTCCGGACTTGAACTTCCTGATGTTCAGATTGACCATTGTTGTAGAATGCGTCCTCGAAATAATCGTCCAGGCATAGTGAAGGTTGAGTTCGCAGACTTAGCGACTAAAGTGAAGGTCCTACGGGCGAAATCCATGTTGAAAGACGCCGACGGCTTTGACCGAGTATATATACATTCGTGTAAGTCCCATGCTGAGCGGCTAATTGAACTAAACATGAGAGCCATTCTGAAGGACCTGCCGAATGGAGATCAGTACAAATTCTCTGGCAGTGGGCGACTTATGAAAGGTGAAGATAGAGGCAGAGCGGATATGAGCAGAGAAGGGTGAGAAACAGGACAGCCCCTTGGATCCACCATTACGATACTCCATTGGAATATTAATGGTTGGACCACAAAAAATAAGGACTTAATTGAGAAAGTAATTCTTTGTAAAAACCCGGACATTGTTAGTCTTAGTGAAACGCATCTTAAACAACATAATAGCATTGATATTGCAGGTTATAGTTGGTATGGTTCTCATAGAAAGTTTGTTCACAAAAAAGCCTTTCGTGCCTCAGGTGGTGTAGGTCTCTTGATAAAAAATGATTTATTTGAATTGTACAACATTTCTATTTGTGATAGTTCTTTTGATGGTATCTTAGGTGTAAAATTTGTTCATAAGTTTACACATTATGAGTTCATTGTATTTACATGTTATCTCTCTCCAGAAAACTCTACATGGGGTAAAGATGCTATTTCTTTCTACAGTCATTTAATCTGCCAAATGTATGTTAATAATCAAAGTGATAATATCATTATTTGTGGCGATTTTAATGCACGTATTGGAACAGCAAATGACTTTATCGGGGAGATTGATCACATTCCAAAAAGAGTACATATAGACACATTTGTAAACAACATGGGGAGACCTTGATTGAATTCTTAAAAGATTCTAAGATGGCTGTTTTAAATGGCAGAATCTGTCCTCTTAATGACAATTTTACTTCAGTCTCTCATAGAGGAAAAGCCGTTGTTGACTATGTTATCTTCCCTCATGAGTGTATAGACTTTTGTCAGGATTTTAATGTACAACCTATTTCTTCCTTGATTGATATGTATAACCTACACGGTTACATTGGTGAATGTGCTTTACCAGATCATTCTGTATTGTCTGTCACTTTTACAGTTTATGATGTACATTCTGAAAGCAAAGACAAAAGTCATAGTACACAGCCCACTCCTGACAAGAAAAGGAGATACAATGTTTCAAATATTCCCACAAATTTTTTAGATTCAGAGATAAGTAGACGTGCTACTCTGGAAATAATTGATTTGCTTGAAAGTAATAAAAACACTCAAAGGGATGTGGATGATATATATGACAAATTTTGTAAGTGCTTTTTTACAGAAATGGATTCTTTGCTAGACTATTCAGACTCCCCTACTTGTTCAAGGTATTCTAAAAGTTATAAACCATTCTGGAACTCTGAACTCACAACATTGTGGAAAAGCATGAGGTCGAAAGAAAAATCCTTCCTACATTGTAAAGGCTCAAAGTCACAAAGATTAAAAGCTAGACTGTCTTTTATTAATTCCAGGCATTTATTTGATCAGCGATATAGACAGCTGAAAAGGTCTCACTATAGGAAACTTATGGAT
This sequence comes from Glandiceps talaboti, assembly GCF_964340395.1. Lineage (NCBI taxonomy): Eukaryota > Metazoa > Hemichordata > Enteropneusta > Spengelidae > Glandiceps > Glandiceps talaboti. Next base: position 21,049,898 of record NC_135566.1, on the reverse strand, counting down.
GACATTGAGGCTTTGAATACAGATAACCCAAATGAGTTTTGGAACCATGTGAATAAATTGGGTCCTAAAAGAAATAAAGATGTCCCCATGGAAGTTTACGATAATGATGGTTCTATAGTTTATGATACTGATGCAGTTCTAGATAGGTGGAAAGTTGATTTTGAAGGCCTTTACAATATACCGGAGGGGGTTCACTCATTTGACAGTGCTTTTTTCCAACATGCTGTGAGTAGTAAGATTCATCTAGAAAGGGATTGTACTGATTCTCAAAGTTACAATGTTTTTCTGAATCGTGATATTTCAATTGAAGAGGTTTATCAAGTAGTTAACAATGCAAAGAATAAAAAAGCAGTGGGTTTAGATAACCTCCCTAATGAAGTGTTCAAAAATGATTTATCTATAGCATTGCTTCATAGGTTATTCCAATATATATTTTGTTTGGGTATTATGCCAAGCATATGGGGGAAAGCTATTATTAAACCTATTCCAAAGAATTTGCATAATGACCCACGTATCCCTTTAAATTACAGGGGCGTCAGTCTTCTCTCCACTGTAAGTAAACTTTTCTCAGGTATTCTAAATAATAGATTGGTGACATTTCTCGATTCAGAAAATCTAATAGTTGATGAACAAAATGGCTTTAGGAAATCAAGGGCTTGTGTAGATCACATATTTGTTCTAACATCCATAATTAGAAATAGAAAAGCTCAAGGTTTGTCAACTTTTGCTGCATTTGTAGACATGAAAAAAGCCTTTGATTGGGTTAACAGAGATATGCTATTTTATAAGTTACTTCACTATGGCATTAATGGTAACTTTTACAATGCTATTAAGAATATGTATCACAACCCATTTTCTTGTATCAATGTCAATGGTCTTTTGTCTCCATGGTTCAGTACAAGCTCTGGGGTTAGACAGGGGGATGTTCTTTCTCCCACTTTATTTTCGGTATACTTAAATGATTTAGCAGTCGAAATTAATGACCTTCACATTGGCATTCCAGTGGGTGATCGGATGATTAGTGTCCTACTTTATGCTGATGATATAGTGATTGTATCAGATTCCGAAGATAAACTTCAAGGAGCAATCACAGTACTCGCCCACTGGTGTCAAAAGTGGCGTATGGTCGTTAATGAGGCCAAAACACAAATTGTACATTTTAGGGGTCCAAATATTGAGAGAACAAATTTTGTTTTTCAATACAACGATAAAGCATTAGTTATGGTTCCTAGTTACAAATATCTTGGGGTTGTACTGGACGAATTTTTAAATTTTGATGTAACAGCAGGTACACTATGTGATGCAGCGGGCAGGGCGTTAGGAGCTGTAATCTCAAAAATACACAAATACAGGGATTTTAGATTTCGCACTTTTACCACTTTATTCGACTCTTGTGTTATACCAATTGCAGATTATTGCTCTGGGATATGGGGTTATGTTGATAATATGAAATGTGAATCTTTACAAAATAGAGCAATAAGATATTTTCTTGGGGTGCATAAATTTGCACCAAAACTTGCCATAAATGGTGACATGGGTTGGACTTCATCTAATGTAAGACATAAACTGAATATTCTCAGATTTTGGAATAGAGTGGTTAAGATGTCAAATGATAGAATCACTAAAGCTGTCTTTTTGTGGGATTACAATTTAAGAGATAGATACAAGAATTGGTCTTATGACATAGCTAATGTATTCAGAAATATTAATTTACAAAATAAGTTTTTCAATCTTGAAGCTTTAAATTTGGATGATGCCTCTTGTAAGTTAAAAGAGACTTTTGAAAGGAAGTGGTTTACTGATGTATGTAGAAAACCCAAGTTAAGAACTTATGTTTCTTTCAAGAAAAAATATGAAACAGAAAATTATTTACTACAACCATTGTCAAGACCGAAACGCTCTATTCTCGCTCAGTTTAGAACTGGCATTTTACCTTTAAAAATAGAAACAGGTAGATTTCAACAGCTACCAGTGGAGGATAGAACCTGTAATTTTTGTTTAGGATCAGAAATTGAAGATGCGAAACACTTTCTTTTTGATTGCTGTCTGTATAATTCTTTAAGAGATACCTTATTTAGTAGAGTGTGTGCTTTATACCCAGATTTCAGTGCTTTTCAAATTATCGATAAGATTGAACTATTGATGATCAAAACACCTGACCTGTTGGCAAACTTTATCTTTGATGCTTATAATAAGGGAAAGGAGAAAATGTATAATTTGTAAGATATACTCCTCACACTTGAAAAAAAAAAATGTTTCTTTCTTTATGTATTTATTTATTTATTTATTTTGCAAAAATTGGATTTGTGTCTTATAAGCCCAAGGGGCTGGATGTGGCAAGTGTTATGAACAATTGTACCAGATCATATAAACAAATGTATACTTTAAGTCCACATAGGATACGTTAATAAATAAAATACAACAACAACAACAACTAACTCACCAAGTGCATTATCAACATACTATGCCATTACTAACTCACCAAGTGCATCATCAACATACTATGCCATTACTAACTCACCAAGTGCATCACCAACATACTATGCCATTACTAACTCACCAAGTGCATCACCAACATACTATGCCATTACTAACTCGCCAAGTGCATCATCAACATGCTATGCCATTACTAACTCACCAAGTGCATCATACATTTTCAATGATGCCATGGTTGTATTGGTTAGATCTTGCTATGACAGAATAGATTCAAAATGTGCAGTGTTTATTGTAAGCGACCACTATTTTGTGTTCTATATTCTAGTGTAGCATTAATATTTGGTGGTATCACCGTAGCAACAGGAGTACTTGGAGTAGCTTTAGGTGCTGAATCTGCCAGACGATGGAAGAAAACCAACCCTAGAGCTGACCCTTTAGTCTGTGCAATTGGTCTTATCGGTTGTATGCCCTTCCTTTATTTTGTTATTACTCTAGCACACAGACAAGAAATCCTATCATGGGTAAGAATTGTATTTTTGTGATTACTCTAGCACACACACACACACAAACACACACACACACACACACACACACACACACACACACACACACACACACAAACAGACACACCAATGAAATCCTATCATGGGTAAGAATTGGTTTTAGTTTTAGTGTATTCATGTACATATGTGTGCCTTTACAGTTAACATTTCCAATCATGATGATTTGTATCAAATAGTGGCTAGTTAGTAGTTTATTATTTATAAGTTACTAGGTCACAGGTCAAGTCATAGCACACCTATTTGTTATGGAATGGCTAAAGGCCTTAAGCAAGATTTGTGATGTTCCTCATGTTTTTAGTAATCGTGTTTGGCCATTGTGTCCTCTTGTGTGTATGTATGTGTTTGGTCATTGTGTCCTCTAGTGTGTATGTATGTGTTTGGCCATTGTGTCCTCTAGTGTGTATGTATGTGTTTGGCCATGTGTCCTCTAGTGTGTATGTATGTGTTTGGTCATTGTGTCCTCTAGTGTGTATGTATGTGTTTGGTCATTGTGTCCTCTAGTGTGTATGTATGTGTTTGGTCATTGTGTCCTCTAGTATGTATGTATGTGTTTGGCCATTGTGTCCTCTAGTGTGTATGTATGTGTTTGGTCATTGTGTCCTCTAGTGTGTATGTATGTGTTTGGTCATTGTGTCCTCTTGTGTGTATGTATGTGTTTGGTCATTGTGTCCTCTAGTATGTATGTATGTGTTTGGTCATTGTGTCCTCTAGTGTGTATGTATGTGTTTGGTCATTGTGTCCTCTAGTGTGTATGTATGTGTTTGGTCATTGTGTCCTCTAGTGTGTATGTATGTGTTTGGCCATTGTGTCCTCTAGTGTGTATGTATGTGTTTGGTCATTGTGTCCTCTAGTGTGTATGTATGTGTTTGGTCATTGTGTCCTCTAGTATGTATGTATGTGTTTGGTCATTGTGTCCTCTAGTATGTATGTGTTTGGCCATTGTGTCCTCTAGTGTGTATGTATGTGTTTGGTCATTGTGTCCTCTAGTGTGTGTGTATGTGTTTGGTCATTGTGTCCTCTAGTGTGTATGTATGTGTTTGGTCATTGTGTCCTCTAGTATGTATGTATGTGTTTGGTCATTGTGTCCTCTAGTGTGTGTGTTTGTGTTTGGTCATTGTGTCCTCTAGTGTGTATGTATGTGTTTGGTCATTGTGTCCTCTAGTGTGTATGTATGTGTTTGGTCATTGTGTCCTCTAGTGTGTATGTATGTGTTTGGTCATTGTGTCCTCTAGTGTGTATGTATGTGTTTGGTCATTGTGTCCTCTAGTGTGTATGTATGTGTTTGGTCATTGTGTCCTCTAGTGTGTATGTATGTGTTTGGTCATTGTGTCCTCTAGTGTGTATGTATGTGTTTGGTCATTGTGTCCTCTAGTGTGTATGTATGTGTTTGGTCATTGTGTCCTCTAGTGTGTATGTATGTGTTTGGTCATTGTGTCCTCTAGTGTGTATGTATGTGTTTGGTCATTGTGTCCTCTAGTATGTATGTATGTGTTTGGTCATTGTGTCCTCTAGTGTGTATGTATGTGTTTGGTCATTGTGTCCTCTAGTATGTATGTATGTGTTTGGTCATTGTGTCCTCTAGTGTGTATGTATGTGTTTGGTCATTGTGTCCTCTAGTGTGTATGTATGTGTTTGGTCATTGTGTCCTCTAGTATGTATGTATGTGTTTGGTCATTGTGTCCTCTAGTGTGTATGTATGTGTTTGGTCATTGTGTCCTCTAGTGTGTATGTATGATAGATATTTGCCTCTTCTTACTCCCTATTGTGTAGCAAACTTATTTTATATACATTTAATCAGAATTAGATTTATGAAGAAGTTCGTACATTTTATTTAAACTTTTAAAACTTTGTGATAAATTTAGAGGATATTATACACAGAAGTGAAACCCATAAATACACATAGGATAACATGTCACATCCGTATATCATTACCAAAAGTTACCAAATTTTTGACAGTTTTGCCCCATTAGCAGTTCAAGTGCTACAAACCCGACTTGGTGAGTGAGCAAGTCGGGTATAATAAACATTGTCTATTGTGAAACCTCACTTGCTTGGTCAATGGCTTCATTCCGTAATGGAAGGGTCCTACTAATTACTGCCAAAGACAACCAGAGACTGCGAGGTTGGTGAACACTAGTATATCAAGAGTCTGTGTACTGTTGTGTTGTGGACACTAGTATATCAAGAGTCTGTGTACTGTTGTGTTGTGGACACTAGTATATCAAGAGTCTGTGTACTGTTGTGTTGTGAACACTAGTATATCAAGAGTCTGTGTACTGTTGTGTTGTGGACACTAGTATATCAAGAGTCTGTGTACTGTTGTGTTGTGGACACTAGTATATCAAGAGTCTGTGTACTGTTGTGTTGTGGACACTAGTATATCAAGAGTCTGTGTACTGTTGTGTTGTGGACACTAGTATATCAAGAGTCTGTGTACTGTTGTGTTGTGGACAAGTTTCGGTACATAAAAGAGAGTAATCAAGGTCTTGAATTATTCTGTTTTAGGATCAGTATATACTGTTTATGATTTATAGGGTATTTAGATATCAACTTATAACAGTAGTTGAATCCCTGGTTTTACATTGGGCAGTCTATTTTTTTGTCTCAGGCAGTTATTAGTAGGACCAAAATTGAAGGATAGATCACATCTCTATATCATTACCAGTATTTACCAAAATTGAGAGATAGATCACATCCCTAGATCATTACCAGTATTTACCAAAATTGAGAGGTAGATCATTATCAGATGTAAATAGTTTATTGACTCTTCCTGAGTTCTAGTGTTGTTCTTGAATCCAAATTCTCTGTTGATATAATTGTGTACATTCAATTAATAAAATACACAATGTAACCAAAAAATGAAATGACTTAACAACATAATGAGATATACAATAAAGTTCTTCAAATTTGTTTATCACATCTTAGCCAGCAGGTCAGAGTTATAATCAGTTTGCTTCATTGTACATTGTACACATATCATGAAAAGTTGAGAACTACATGTCTACATGTACATTGTAATACCGGTCGACGTAAACATGTGCATTAGTACACAGGCTGTGGTTAGTACTGTGCCTTGACCAAGTTTCCCACCATACCCCAACACTACTTAGTACTGTGCCTTGACCAAGTTTCCCACCATACCCCAACTCTACTTAGTACTGTGCCTTGACCAAGTTTCCCACCATACCCCAACTCTACTTAGTACTGTGCCTTGACCAAGTTTCCCACCATACCCCAATTCTACTTAGTACTGTGCCTTGACCAAGTTTCCCACCATACCCCAACCCTACTTAGTACTGTGCCTTGACCAAGTTTCCCACCATACCCCAACCCTACTTAGTACTGTGCCTTGACCAAGTTTCCCATCATACCCCAACCCTACTTAGTACTGTGCCTTGACCAAGTTTCCCACCATACCCCAACCCTACTTAGTACTGTGCCTTGACCAAGTTTCCCACCATACCCCAACCCTACTTAGTACTGTGCCTTGACCAAGTTTCCCACCATACCCCAACCCTACTTAGTACTGTGCCTTGACCAAGTTTCCCACCATACCCCAACCCTACTTAGTACTGTGCCTTGACCAAGTTTCCCACCATACCCCAACCCTACTTAGTACTGTGCCTTGACCAAGTTTCCCACCATACCCCAACCCTACTTAGTACTGTGCCTTGACCAAGTTTCCCACCATACCCCAACTCTACTTAGTACTGTGCCTTGACCAAGTTTCCCATCATACCCCAACCCTACTTAGTACTGTGCCTTGACCAAGTTTCCCACCATACCCCAACCCTACTGAGTACTGTGCCTTGACCAAGTTTCCCACCATACCCCAACCCTACTTAGTACTGTGCCTTGACCAAGTTTCCCACCATACCCCAACCCTACTTAGTACTGTACCTTGACCAAGTTTCCCATCATACCCCAACCCTACTTAGTACTGTGCCTTGACCAAGTTTCCCACCATACCCCAACCCTACTTAGTACTGTACCTTGACCAAGTTTCCCACCATACCCCAACCCTACTTAGTACTGTACCTTGACCAAGTTTCCCACCATACCCCAACCCTACTTAGCACTTGCCATTTTATGTGTATTTCTATTTGGAAAAAACACAAACTATCACACGTAAATTACATGTTACAGTTTTGAGGATGAAATATGTTTGGTCAGTCAGTTTCAAGGGTAATAAGAATGTGTGTTTGACACAGAACCACACAATTGATGCTGTGTCAAAGGTCACTCCTGTCACCAGCCCATCGTGCTAGTGACAGTCACCAGCATGCCGTACTGGTGACCGACACCAGTCAGCAGACTCAGCCAATTTGTAAAGATAGCAACTTTGTTGGACAAGCCAGTGAATAAAAATTCAAGAAAAGTATGCAACTATGCCTAGCAACAGGACCGCATCCATAGCAACCATCAAATAATAGTGCATATTGCATGGGTAACAAATATGGATTGGCATGTTGATAAACCTTTTTTTTTTTGAATATCACAAATTTTACAGTTACTGAAAACAGTTTTCTTGTCATAAAAATGGAAGGAAGGTATGAGTGTGTCATAATTCTGACCCATCACCATAAATTTGGACAATTGTAAATATTTATTGTTTTCTTCATTTCTTTCCAGATTCTTATATTTTTTGGAGAAACCTTTCTAAGTTTGAACTGGGCAGTAACAGCTGATATACTTTTGGTAAGGAATTGATATGTATGATAGAACTTCAATTGTTTGAATAAGACAATGAGAGTCCATGGGTAATCAAGACTAATGATTTGCTTACAATTTCATCAACTAAGTTTTCACTCTCTTCAATATTTCTCATGTTTTATTTACAGTATGTTGTAATTCCAACAAGAAGGTCAACAGCAAATGCGTTACAGATGTTATTATCACATTTATTAGGTGATGCAACCAGTCCTTACATTGTAGGCCAGGTAAGTCTAAGGGTAGTCTACAAGACCTATGCAGTAGTCAGCAAAAGATATGTATTTATGGAAGCCATGATGTCATTACAAATCTGCATATCCATAATATTATAGAGAAAATCTGCATATACCGTAATTCCTCGGGTTTGCGCCCTCACACGGGCAAGCGCCCAGGCCTTTCTTTTTTACAATGTCGACTTTTGGCAAAGTTACGGGAAACCGCCCCCCCCCCCCCCCCCTACCTAAACTTTGAATAGATGATTGTGTATGTGTGAGCTAATAAAAGAAGAACGTAAATCCTGGTATGTGACGAATGAAATTTTTGTTCTTCCGCATTCATGCGTCTAAAAATTCATTCACAATCTGACCTTGCATTGTTTATTCATCGTTATTTTGACGTACCGCCAAAGATGTTTGCCCCCTTTGAGACACCGCCAGTGCTAATGTGTGTTGGGGGCAATAATGAGACTGCATTGTAATGAGAGTTGAATGATTGACAAGCACGTAATTTATTCACGTAGTTCTCAAGACAAGACAAGACAAGACTGTCGCAAAAGTAGTCAGTCTACTACAGAGGTCTACTTGGCAACAAGTTAGCATTTGTATAATATTCATACCAATGATAAGGCAGTATGATACCTAAGCTAATAAATGATTGACAAGGTATACTTTTAATCAAAATTCATGTAACTCTCATGGGACAACAGCTGGCGGTTTCCCTCACAATAAATTTGAAGTTGTGCAGGCTACATACAAATGACAATACGCCTTATACTGATTGATCCCCCCCCCTCCTTTTGCATAAAATTTTTGAGGATTTAGTTCAAAATAGGTGGGGGGGGGGGACAACTAAAGAATTTCATTTTTTAATCTATATTATTTTGGAGGATTTAGAAAATGACTGACTTGGCATGCATTGGTATATTTTGTAGTACATGTACATACAACGATGTGTAACTGTAAACATATTCCACGTGGGTGGACTCACATCAACATACGTAGATTCAATTCTTCCTATGACGGTATGTCGTAATTCCATCTGCTATTTACATCACAGAAACATCAGTATTCTTTCTAGGAATGTAACATTGCTAAAAATGTATATTTCCCTTCATAAGATGACTGTATACGGCGCATTCCAACCTCCAAGTGTGATTGCTACGCTAGTCTTTTTACAAGTCGCCATGTTGTGAAATAATTAATGTAATTAGGTCACTACGTCATATATGACCAATAGGATCGCAGCTTACAAAAAAGTGAGCAATTTCACCCAATCACGTTGGGTATATGATACTGGCAGAGCTATTCACTGACCATGCATTGAAAGTTGTCAACACTTACATGTATTACATCTTTATCGTCATGGGACTGGGTACATCATACTACATGTACAATATCATGTGTCACGATCCAATATACATTAAAAACAGCTGTGCTTGTCACAGAGGAGAAGCCATTACCAATTCCTGCATTACCTAATGTAAATTCTAATTTTCATGTCTTCTGAAAATGTCTGGTACTTTTTACTTGGAAAATCGTTTTATCAATGTTAACAAATGCAGAGATTACATCAAAGGGACCGCTCATGGTTTTTATCAATGTGTGTTGGTTTGATAGTAGAATTGAGTGAAAATGAAAGATTGCAACATTGTATGTTTCCAGCACATGTGTATTCTGTTTCAAGACATCTATCATCCAGTCAGAATTGTCAGAGCTTTTGATCAGTGTATTCAGACTGCACATTTGCAACACTCATAGTATGTATGAGGCATTGTTTTGGTCACAGAGAAAATAGGGTACGCAGGAAACCACCCAACCCCAACTTGGGGGTCTGGGGGGCTTGAAACCACCCAGGGCGCTAACCTGAGGAATTACAGTATTTGATTTCACTAGGAAAATCTGCACATCCTTGATGTCATCGTGAAAATCTAATTCCATCGAGATCCAACCATGTCCATGTCCACAGACAAAGACTTTATGTTTTGTGAGTTATTGATTGTCATCAAACCTTGTGTCAATCATAACCATTATAGTACATAGTACTTGATGTTTGGACTGTCAGTAAACCTTGTGTCAATCATAACCATTATAGTACATAGTACTTGATGTTCGGACTGTCAGTAAACCTTGTGTCAATCATAACCATTATAGTACATAGTACTTGACGTTTGGACTGTCAGTAAACCTTGTGTCAATCATAACCATTATAGTACATAGTACTTGACGTTTGGACTGTCAGTAAACCTTGTGTCAATCATAACCATTATAGTACATAGTACTTGATGTTTGGACTGTCAGTAAACCTTGTGTCAATCATAACCATTATAGTACATAGTACTTGATGTTTGGACTGTCAGCAAACCTTGTGTCAATCATAACTGTTATAGTACATAGTACTTGACGTTTGGACTGACAGTAAACCTTGTGTCAATCATAACCGTTATAGTACATAGTACTTGACATTTTGACTATGTTATTGTTAGTATTAAATAATGTCTCCATTTACACTTTCAGTTTAAGTCATTCTAGGCAGAGTGTTTAGTTGCTATCATTCATGTGATTGTTTTACTTTAAACTTACAGCTTTCAGACATATTTCACAAAGGAAATGACAGTGCCATGCAAGAGTTCACCGCATTGCAGTTTGCTTTGTATTTGAATTGTTTTATTGCTGTTCTTGGAGGTGCTTGTTTCCTGGTTGTCTCTTTTTATGTGGTTGAAGACAAGGCCAAAGCTGCAGAGGAAACAAAAGGTAGTAGAGAATTATCAACTCAGTGTTCCTTCCATGACAAGGATGGTACTCTTGCTGGCAGTGAAATGACTCCCTATCCTGGTGGCAAACATCACAGTTCCATTGCTGGTAGTGAAATTACTCCCTATGCTGACAACAAATATCTCAGGTGTGTATTATGCCATGGCAGAAAGGAGAATTGGAAATTATTTTATTGCAGTATAGACACTAATACTGAACACTGCACACACAGTAGAGAAAGGAGACTCAAAAAATTGAACGTTTGGTTTAAAAATCTGACATTTGATATAAACTTGTCAGCCTTTGTATTCATACAGAAGATCCATCATATAAAGTTATTTACACTCAAGATTAAAATTTGATGTCATCTTCAATTTCATAATAAAGTCCAATGAATCTTTATACTTGATTAGTAGACATGAAAGTTTACGTTTATAAATTTATAAATGGCAATGTATCCATAAAATGGGATTTCATGTAATAGCAAAATATAACAAATACATTAATACATATGAAGATACAAACAAAGTATGATTAGTACTTAACACTTTATGTATCCAGTTTTAAAAGTTTGGTGAAAACATCAGAATACAGGACTTATATCTGTCATCTAGGATTTTAGTTTACATTGTTTCTGGCATATCTGAGATACTGAGAGGTTTGATTACCAGGTGGTAAGTATCACTTGTTTTATTGCCTGCTTCCATCAAAAACAAATCAAAGCCATCATACCCACACAGAAAAAACTAAACTTGCATTTCTAAATTAGTGTGTAGTTGTAAGTCCTGTGCAACTTGTAAATTTCTTGTGATCAATGTTTTGGTGTAAGTTTATAAATCAGTTTGATTGGGTAGTGTCATCAGCAAAGCCAGCCATGGATACATTTCACACAGCATCAGTGCCATCCTATCCAACTGATTACGGTAGCTACGGTCACTTCTGCTTTATGGTAAATATAACATTTCCTTATGCATTTCTTTCTACCATAAATACATACATACATACATACATACATACATACATACATACATACATACATACATACATACATACATACATAACATTTAACATTTAACATTTATTTCATTTCTAAAAGCGCTTCCTCTATTTAAAAGAAAATATTCAAAAGCGCTGCACAATATTAAGTTAAAAGAGACATTTGATAAGTTAAAAGAGACATTTAAGAAATACTGTAAAAAAATAAATAATAATAATAATAATAATAATAATACACATCAATAGCATATTAAAACCATTCCTAAAAGTGTTTAAAACAGAAACATGGCTAAAATCAACAGTTACAAATTGTAAGAAACTTTAAACATACATACATACATACACACACACACACACACAAATACATACATACATACATACATACATACATACATACATACATATATACATACATACATACATGCCAAAGTTGCCCACATACAATTATAGAAGACTATATTTTCTGATTTTAGATTTAAAAATTTATAACAATACCTTCATCTTCCCCTCATCGCCTGGATCATGCAGTTTATCTAGAGCAATTGTGTGAGTCTTCTGTTGTTTCCAGGCTGATAATAAACTTTCATTGAGTCATACTGGAAAACTGCCATAAAGGCTTTCATCTAGTAAATCCAAGTAGTAGATAGCTTCTTTTTTTTTTATAGAAGTGTAAATTATCACTTGTCATTGCCCATTGTGACCAGTACTAATGATATCAGGGGTATCCTTCATTTTGCAAGTCAGCCTCTGTAGAGCTGATAATATTTTACATCAAATGACAAATTCTTCTCAATTATTGCATTTTTGGAATAAAAGAACAAGATGATGAAAATTATGCCTTGAATATATCAAATCTTTTTTTATCTCTTGGCCATATTTTTCAAATTGTTATAAGTGAAGAATATTTCTCAAACATCAGATGATTGTTTCATGTCACATGATCATCATTAAACTGGTGTCATTACTATTTCTGTAAGTTAATCGATGACACAGGACATGTCCATATGGCATATAAACATGGTTGGTGTTCACTAAATGTGTGTTGTTTGATATTAATATCCTATGATCATTACATGGTTGGTGTGTGTGTGTGTGTGTGTGTGTGTGTGTGTGGCACATGACTATCACATGCTCATTCTCCACAACTGTAAGTTATTTCATCAAAGCTTAGTACAGCATTTCATTGTATATTCTACCAAATCAATACTGGTTCAAACCAAGTATCTTCTATATGAAGTGTTCAAACCATGAATCGAATGGTGCAATAGTCTTCAGAGAACAATAGCCAGAAATGTTTCACAGTGTCACATTTTCCTTTCCATTCTTGTTACAATATGGTGAAAATCTACCAGAGTTCACATTGTTTATTTTTTTTTGTTTTTAAATTATATAATATTTATGTGAACTTTGAAAGAAAACTTTGCAATGTATCAATTTATTATTGTGTGTGTGTGTGTGTGTGTGTGTGTGTGTGTGTGTGTGTGTGTGTGTGTGTCAACATACATTATTGGCATGTAGCATTTGAAGACTTACATTGGGCCAACCCTAATAACTATGAAATTATTTTTAAATGACTATTTCAAGATAATTTGCTTATTTTTAAGCTCATGTAGTATAATGATCATTACTTGTGAATGCAGTCAGAAAGGTAAAACTACAAAATTTACGTAATGTACCATAAATACTTCTAACGTTACTTGATACTCAAATGAGTCCACACAGTTGTTAGTTTGTAGAACAAACTTAAAATACTAGTACCAAATCCTATGGTAATCCAATCTGTGTTCATTCTCATTATATACTTTGTTAGATTTGTCTTGTATCAGTGAACAAAATAATGAGACTAGTAACTTCTCCTTTTTTTTGTAGACCTCGGAGAGACAAGAGTGATTAATGTACAGCAAGTAAATGTTGTCTCTGAAGTGGATGTATCTGATTCTTCAGGACATGCTGTGATTGCCTAGTTTCTTTAAACATTGTGTCAGTCAGTCTGTGAATCAACAATTGCTTTTGTGTAAGACCCCATAATTTCCAAAACTTGGTTACATTTATTTTTCTTTGATATTCCAGTGTATGCATGTCAGTGTCTCTTCATCATTTACTCAAGTTTTCTTGTAAAAAAAATGTTTCTGAATTTATGTTAATATTTGTATGATGTTGTTGTTGTTGTTGTTGTTGTTGTTGTTGTTGTTGTTATTGTTGTTGTTGTTATTGTTGTTTGAGGTACTGCATATTTCTATAAGAGTACAACTGAGTTAAACTATTTTGATAAACCACCCATTAAAAGCTGCACTACCTGTAACTTGAGTATTATTTTTTTTTATTTGACGACCAAAAGTGTATTCTCTGAAACAGGTTAAAATACCAATATTTAGACATTACTGGAGGTCTGTGTAACAAGTTGTACAGTAACAGGTTGAGATAGTAATAAGGTTTTAGATAGGATGTATTGTACCATATCACATGTACAACTACACAGAATCTGATGTGTTTACTCACTGGTGATTCAATTCTGTTCAGGGTGTACAGTTTATACAATATACAAGAAAACTTCATTATCTCTCAAAGAGAAATTACAGTCACATGGTTCCATACATTAAACATAATATTGAAATAGAGATGAAGATACAATATGAATATATACACGCGGTTTATGTCTTAAAAATGAAATACGAACTTTAAAAGACTCCCAATACACAACACATTTAAATAACACACTACAAATGACAAAGGTTAGCATTAAAATCTTCTAAATATTACACTGTTTAGACCTCTGTAAGTCAGATATTGAAACAAAGCAATGTCAAAACAGTTTTTTAAAAATGTAGTAAGTATAGCTTTAAGTATGAAGTAATTATAGACACAAGTCTTAAAAGTGACCAAAGCTGTCATTTTTGGAATTTTCTTTTTCAGAATTAATTTTAGAAATATAATGTTGATGTTCTTCCACAATTATGTGTTATTACACAGTGGCATACTCCTCACAATCCACAATTTATATGTACTGTATGTATAAGAAGCATACGAAGGAACAATATAAAAAACATTTAGCAGCAGATCATATTTAAAATTCTAAATTATGAGTTATTGAATGATTTGATGCCCTCAGGAATTTACCGATGTGTAATAGGGGGAGGGGAGGGGAAGGTAGACAATATCACCATGATTTGTATTTCTTTTTGAGAAAATAAACTGATTTCAAAAGAAGTTTTGGTTTGCATTTTTCTGTGTCAGTAATGCTACTTAAAAGAGTAATCCTTAAATTTAGATGGTTAGATAGATATGTCAAGTGTTTCTGCCAATGTACTCAAAACTTAAATTTAGATGGTTAGATAGATATGTCAAGTGTTTCTGCCAATGTACTCAAAACTTAAATTTAGATGGTTAGATAGATATGTCAAGTGTTTCTGCCAATGTACTCAAAACTTAAATTTAGATGGTTAGATAGATATGTCAAGTGTTTCTGCCAATGTACTCAAAACTTAAATTTAGATGGTTAGATAGATATGTCAAGTGTTTCTGCCAATGTACTCAAAACTTAAATACATTTCCAAATATTATGCATTACTAATTGTTGTGGGGAAGCTCACAGTGTAATGTCATGGGAATTCACACCATAGTTAAACAAACCAAAGATCACATCAAACTTATCATTTGTAAAGTTATCTTTTAATGTGAATCTTTGCAAAACATCTTTAGGCATAGATAATTGAGCATACCAAAACATTTCTAATTGTACATGTATCCTGTATCTAGTTTTATAGGGGAGACATAGGCAGATAGTCATTGACAGAGAGAAGGGAAGGGCATATTAACTGAAGGGAGGGACAGATATTAACAGAAGGGAGGGACAGATATTGACAGAAGGGAGGGACAGAGTGATATTGACAAGGGAGGGACAGAGTGATATTGACAAAAGGGAGGGACAGAGTGATATTGAAATGTGACTGAGAGAAATGGAGAGAGGTTGATTTATGACAAAATAATCTTGGCTAGGGTCAGACTACAACACAGATATGAATGAATGTGTTGTTCCTGTATTTTTTGAGGTCTGGGTCAGTGGATTTTTCCATTCGGCTGACAAAAGATTTCTGACACCCCCCCCCCCCACCTCTGTAAAACCCAAAACAGACCCCTATCACCCTTTTAGCACAACTGAACTTCTTAGGGTCAGTAGTGGTATAGGCATGGAAAAGTCTATGTCTCTGTCTGTGAGGATGGATGTGTGTGTGTGTGTAAACAATTTAAAGTCAAAAACCGCTGAACCAATTGCCATGATATTTGGTAGGTATATTACCTTGGGTGTCTAGTTGGGAAATTGTTTAGATCAGAATGATCTTGCCACCGGTGTGTGAAGAAAATGGGGTTTTGGTAAAAAAACACAACTCAAAAAACTACTGGGCAGATCAATCTGAAATGTAGTGAAAACATTTTAGGGGTGTTTGGATTAAGAATTGTTCATGACATGATGATCCCATCTTTGATATGCAAATTACATATAAAATTGTGTCTTTCTGGTCAAAATCTTTAAAACGTAGGTACAGGCCAGGTCAGGTCAGTTTATTTTTCGTATTCGAGAGAAAAAAACAAGTAATATCACAAATATTGTGGATGCGGAAACTGACATCAACTTAAAAAGACAATATAAAAGTGTTCCTCCAATCTATAATGGCTATACATTTGATGGGAAGAAACCAATAACATAGAGCCCATATGGAAAAAATAGAAAAAATGACTACCTGAACTAAACACTCCCACATAAAAAAAAATCTACCTACCCCACGTATTCTAATATTAAGCGTAATCGGAACTACACAATTTTTTTAGGCCTTAAGACACTATCTCATGATTTCAATTCTTGAATGCTGATCATGACGAGCTGTGACTGTCTGTGTAACATCAACAGTTGAATCAAAACCATCAAAACTTGTATCTATAGCAATATTTATAGCAACACTGAGAAGAGTTATAGATTCTAAAACAGTGATATACAAGAAACTCGTTCAAACCATAGACCCTCCACCAACGGAGGTCCATGTTCAAACCAATACAAATTATATATAATCAATGGTTCGAAATCTCATTGAATAAAAGACATGAAATTTGTCTTTACTTCATATTACACAGCTTGTAAAGTATTATCTACAGTTTGGTTTAGTGATTGGATCAGTCATTATTATAACATTTTACCAAATTCGTTTTGTATAGTTTGTGTCTTATAAACGAGAGGTCTAGATGTGGCCACGGGATGTGGCGCTTTCTTTGAATACTGTACTAAGGGACCGGCCAGTTTCTCCAGCCTGGGGGGAGGGGGCGGTGGATTTTGTCATCGGACCAACAAAATGTCACTGACCCCCCCCCCCCCCCCACCTGTAAAACCAAAAACAGGCTGACCCCCCATCACTTAATTCTAGAACATGATGACCATATACACATAACAGGTATTTTATATCGTGACTCAATGTAGACTGCTTGACCGTTTCACAAATACTTTACGAGATCCTATGATAGCACTATCACATAAGTATTGACAAAATAGAATACATATAGTCAAAAAGGAGTTTAATAGCATCTAGACCGTGAAAGATAGTGGGGTAAAGCTTGAGAAGGGAATATGTACACCTCTCATGGGCGGGGGGGGGGGGGTCTCCCCCTAGAACTAGCAGAAGTCTTGGAGCTTTTCATTTTGAGACTATTCAGACACTTTCAGTAAATAATTATCAAGCTTTACAAGACAGCACCAACATGTACAAAGCAACTATACATACAAATGTAGGGTTGACATATTTTTCAAATAAGGTTTAATAGCATCTTGACAGTAAGAGATAGGGGGAAGAGCTTGAGACTGGGATATGTCCACCTCTTGTCTGGAATTGTGGAGGGGAGGGGGGTCCTATGGGGTCTCCCCCTAGAAGCTCTACAGTTGTTTTTTACTCGTAAAGCCCATTTTTAGGCTATTCAGACACTTTCAGGCAATAATTTCCAAGCTTTACAAGACAACAATAACATGTAATAAGTAACTTCATAGGGTTGAAATATTTTTTAAATAAAGTTTAATAGCATCGTGACAGTAAGAGGTAGGTGGAAGAGCTTGAGACTGGGATGAATTATGTCCACCTCATGTGTGTGTGGGGGGGGGGTGCTAGGGGGTCTCCCCCTATAAGTTCTGGAGTTTATTTTTTACACTTGAAGCCCATTTTTAGGCTATTAGTATTACGACACTTTCAGGCAATAATTTCCAAGCTTTACAAGACAGCACCATCAAGTATCAGAAACTATTATTTATAACTTACATACTTGCATAAAGTTGAAATATGTTCTTAATCATTATAGTAAAGGTCAGCACATCTAATGGTAGTATCATTGGTAAGGGAGATTTGGAGTTTTAAGGCAATTTTTTTACTATCTTGGCAAACATTTCACATCTTAAAAGACAATATCATCTCAGATTAGCATAACTGAAAGCTGAAAATGGTTAAGAAAAGTTTTTTTTATATAAGTTCTTTATTCGCAATAACACAAATTAATAAATAAAAATGAAATGAAAATAATGAAAATGACAAATGCAACTGGGTGCTGGAAGATAGCTAATGAAAAGCTAGTAGGTGTCCAGTCATCCCCCCCCCCCGGGGGGGGGGGGGGCTCATGAAAAGTATAAATTAATCAGAAAAAATGAAGAATACGTAGGTATATACTTTTCGGGTGTGAAAAATACATTAAATACAAATAAAATTACATTAGAATAATACAATCTCTGAGGGCACGCTTGAAATGATTTCTTATCTGGATATGTTTAATTGATGCAGGTAAGCTATTCCAAAATTTAGCTCCATGGTAACTAAGTGAAAATTGACCCAGACGAAGATTTCTTTTTGGAATAAGGACAAGAGAGTGTGCTGTAGATCTAGTGTTATAGTCATGACTTGGAAAACTGAAATAGTCTGTGAATTTGTGAGGTAATCTGTCTGTTAGAGGTCATACATGAATATCCCAACCTGGTAATTAAATTGTTGGTAAATGTTCAAAATATTTAATTCCTTGAATAGTGGTTCACTAGGAGTTTGTGGAGGACTGAAGGTCATTACACGCACTAACCTCTTTAGGAGCTTATGAAGAGGGACTAAAGCAGAGGGGTAAGTGCTTCCCCAACTTCAAGGCAATATGAAATATGGGGAAGGACAAGAGAGTTAAACAATACAAGCAGAACATGCCTTGGAACAAAGTGTCTAAGTTTGGCAATTATTCCAATTTTGGGACTGATCCTTGCACAGATATCGTTTATGTGTGATTTCCACGTCAAATGGCAGTCAAGGGTAATGCCTAAATGTGATACCTGTTTAGTCTCTTTAACTTCTTTTGTGTTGATAAAAATTGACCCGTTCCGATGAAATGAGCTTTGATGTGTAGTAAGGAAGATCGTTGATATAAAGAAGGAAAAGTATGGGACCCAGAATAGATCCCTGGGGCACTCCATGACTAATAAGTTTATGCGAGGAGCTGTACCTGCCAACCTTAACAAACTGTTTTCTGTTGGAAAAGTAGCTTTTAAACTAGTCTATCTGCTAGACCTCGGATGCTCTTCCGATACAATACGACACACGGCCGAACATCGCTATCGAGGATGGAACATCCAAGTTCGGGCAAGCCCTCACTACGAACTTCGTTCGCTTATAGTATCGAAAGAAAGCCCGAACGTCTAGCAGCAAGACTACTTTTAAACCAGTTATGTGGGACACTCCGCACTCCATAGTAGTTGAGTTTATCTAAGAGAATTTCGTGATCAATGGTGTCAAATGCTTTAGCCAGATCAATATAGACTCCTAATACTACATTCCCATTATCAATCTTTTGTAAAATATCTTCAAGGAGATTAATCAATGCTAGTTTAGTGCTATATGTTTTTCTGAAACCCTACTGATGGGGGTAAATCAAGGAATGTCTGTCAAGAAAAGAAATTAGTTGCCTGTAAACAACTTTTTCAAAAACTTTGCTAAGTTGTGGAAGGAGGGAAATTGGTCGATAGTTACCAGTGTTATATGGGGACCTTTTTTATAAATTTGAGTTACTCGAGCAATTTTAAGACTATCAGGAAAAATACCACATGAAAGTGAAAGATTTATGATATGGCAAAGTGGTGTAGCAATGGCACTAGCGCCATCACGAAGCAATCGGGCAGGTAAGTTATCGTAACCAGTTGCTTTAGAGGGGTTTAGTAACATGATTTCATTAATGACATCTTGTTTTGAGATAGGGTGAAAATAAATGGATGAGTTGCATGACGAATGAATAAAGTTCCTATAATTAGAATTACTATTTACATTGTCAGCTAAGTTTCTACCTATGTTTGAAAAGAAATCATTGAAAGTTTCTACAATATGGCGAGGGTCTGTTATAGTGTTGTCAGGATGACAGGTGTGATTAACATCTTAATCGATATTAATTTTGCTAGGAAGATGAGACTGGGGTCCATGAGTTTTACCTAACAAGCCATTGATTTCTTTCCAGAGCTTGGTCGAGTCACCACGGCAAGCTTTAAGTTTGTTACTATAATACAACTTTTTTGATTTCCTCAGAAGGGTAGTCAAAATATTTCTGTAATTCTTGTATTTGACCTTCAGTCCGTATTCAAACTTTTTAGCTACAAGCTTGTGATAGAGTTTATACTTGGTACTGATTGATATTTTGAGACCAAAATTTTTTAATACCATTACCATAATGACATTAAAAAGGTTGGTTCGTCTGATTGTTGGTTGAATGCATGAGTGACCTCTTGGGGTGAGAGAGTCTTGGGGGTCTCCCCTAGCAGATCCGGGGGATTTTTGGTTCTAGAAACTGGAATCTGATGAGATGTGGTGATTTGTAGCTATAGTGTTAATAACATGTAGTGCCCAAAATAGAAAGTGCATCTACTATCATACTGAAGAGTAGAACAATTAATTGTGAAACAGCCAAGCATTTACATGACATTGTCTGTAACTAGTCTTACGTGAAGTAATATTAAAGAATTTATGTAAGAAACAGGGACAAGAACAAATATTTACACGTACCACATTTCAGACAAGGCTATATGCCATTGTAGAAAATGGTTTTCTTCTTCCATCACAATCCAAAACAAAATGACTCCCCTGTCTACAATTTTCAAAACAGCATGAACCCCCCCCCCGCCAATTTCAAAAACAGGGTGACCCCTCCCCCTCCCAATCCACCCCCCCCGGCCGAAGAAACTGACCGGTCCCTAAAACAGTACTTAGTGGAAAGTAATGGGTACACAGTGTCTCACTATATACATTTGTACATGTAAGTGAAATCATCGACGTACATTGGAATACAAAAGAGGGACCGGTGTGTTAGTTTTATATTCCAAATGAAATTTTGCAGGTGTGGATCCAAATGTGGAAAGTAAAAAGGGGTCGCCACAGGCATATATGTTTGCATTTTTCGATTCCCATGTGGCCTGTATGGATTAGTTTCAACATTTGTTGTTGTAATGACTTTGGAATTAATAGTATTCTCTCCGCACCTTTGAATATAGACTATCGACAGTCGCTGGTTCATTTCCATGCGATCGTACTCGATGTGGTACATGTCGTTTCATTATTAATACTAGTGATGTTTTGGCCCTAAGAACAGTGTGCCTGTTACGAGTAGATTTACTTGTCTTAGTACTAACGTAGTGTATTGCATTACATGCCAGAAATGTGATTTTT
Source organism: Glandiceps talaboti (assembly GCF_964340395.1). Taxonomy (NCBI): domain Eukaryota; kingdom Metazoa; phylum Hemichordata; class Enteropneusta; family Spengelidae; genus Glandiceps; species Glandiceps talaboti. The sequence goes on along the minus strand of NC_135566.1, from coordinate 21,028,514 downwards.
TTAATATATAGGTTCGACATTACGTCGTCTTGGTGATCGTTTTGTGGAACATCTCCGTCTGGCCAGACACAAGAATCGTAACTATCCCGTATCTATGCATTTTATTACCAACGATCACAGTGTATCAGATATGTCTATTTCAGGAATTTGTAAGGTTTCTGGCGATGAGAAACTATTGGTCATTTTCCGTCTCGGAACGCTGGAACCCATTGGAATTAATAGATTATTCACGTCATTCCCTAATCACGCTTATTTTATATTTCAGGCGTGTTCATCCACTAAACAAACCAACCCCACCTCCTCTGACAAACAAAAAAAAACACTGCCCCCCCCCCCCCCGCCCATCTGTTGACAAGACACATTCTTCTTGTTCTTGCAAAAGACACTCTAGATTCTCAAGGTACAATACAGCACACTGCACAGTTAATTGTACATGTTACATTTATAATTTTAAGTGTATCTGGTATAATTGCCAACCAAAATCCATTGCTTCACATGTATAAAGCTTTTTAGATAGGAACCCTATGAGAAGTATGATTGTCTGTTCACTAACATACAAAATATTCATGGTTTAGTAACCAAAACGTCTAGGTTATCTCTCTGATTGAACTATTACCATAGAGTAATTATCAAGTACAATATTAGAAATAGAGTTAATATACTTGTAAACCTATGTCAATAACTGTCAATGCATGTACACACACTGTACTGGCCAGTTTGCACTCTTCAAGGCACTTGTTTGTCCTGTTTATAATTGTTCAGTTTAATCATGGCACTGACTCAAAACTCCCCTCCCCTCCTTCATTAAAACGTTTTACAAAGTCATTTTATCTCGACACTGTGTGAGAAGAGCCTTTGGCTCAACAGTCTATCGAGTTTAAATAAAGTCTAATAATAATTACTCTAGCACAGAAATCTGTGCTCACCTCTGACAGCGTTCATATAAACATGATAATGCTATCGCGTCCCCAAATGAGTTAGTTTCAGGTTGCAGGTACAATTCCGTAGTGCATATTATTGCAATTAACAATTGTCTGAAGGAAATAACCGATTACAACTGCCTGTTAGTTGTGATGGATTTCTACTGACATGTGCTGTTTACCCTTGGCCCACCAGCAGGCTTAGCCAGATTAGGTTTTTTTGGTAACTTTGACTATACGTGAGTGGAGATGATCGTGGTAATCGTAACGCGTATGTACAAAAATGTATAGGAACTAGACTAACTATATACATGAACATTGAATATCCAATATCTAGACACAGGCTGGGTCAGGCACTTTCAGTCACAATGTTTGCCACATATTATTTCAAAGTGCATCTCACCCTAGATTGGTTATGTTCTGTTCGCAATTCAACATATTCAGGTCAATGAGGGCACAGATTTTAGCGTCAGTCAGTCCAGTAAATTTTAAGGTATTTAATTTCTTATGTGTTACATGAACAACTACACATACAAGATTTTATACCACAAGATGATACAATGCAACTCATGACGTGCAATACTAAGAAGTCATTTCTAACAAATAACTGTATTAAATGTGGCCATAGTGTAGTGTTGTGACTCCATGTCATATGAATGGGATGTATCAAGAGACAAAGAGTTTATATTATATTATATTTGAATGTATATTAATAGCTATTTATTGTTTATGGCTTATTTTATGCACATACATTTGTTGTTTAATAAAGGTATGGAAATTTAAATACAGCAGCGTGGCTCATGATTTCGTTTTGGTTGTTGAAAATAAGGTGACCCAGATTGAGGTGACCCCCCCCCCCCCGATTTGCCGGCTCCCCGTTCTAAAAAAAAGCTGATCGCTCCATTAACACAGAACAATGCCCAATGCATTAAGCTGGAACATTCTGTGTACCTGTCTGATCTTGTCGCCGTCAGTTACTATTATATTTAATAGGTATCCCATTCAATGAAATAAAATATAATGTACATTTGTGCAAATCAAAATACAATGACAACTATTCCAATTAACTTAAGATTACATTTTATGATAAATCACTGCATGCTTCATGTCTCTATACGACTAAAATTACAAACATTCTATACTTGTTTCATCTTGTTATCTGTCATTTCATTCAATTATGGTCATGGGTTGGCAAAGAGACGAGACAAATTTTAAAACAATTAAATCAAATACTAAGACGAGAAATTATCCCCTAAAAACCCGTAAGTCACAAACCAGTTTCTATGAATCACGATGTGGGGGCACAACTTTAATCCAAAATGGCGGAATCCATCGAAGGGAAGTCTTGTGTTAGTTTTCTTCCGAAAAGAGCATTCAGTTTTAGATATATATCTTAAATTAAACCCCAAGAAATGTAAAGAAATGGTTATGTGTTTCGCAAAAAGTGTTACTGATCCCCAGCCCCTCATGCTCGATGGTATTTCCTTGTCATCAGTTGAAAATTTTAAATACCTTGGAATCACTATTAATAATCAGTTAAAGTGGGAAAACCACGTTAATTAAATTGTTACCAAAGCTTCCATGAGGTTACATATTCTACGGATATTATGTCGGTTCGGTGCTAGCGTAGAAGACCTCAAGCTCATTTATGTATCCTTAGTTCGTTCAACTCTTGAATACTCATGTGTTGTGTGGCAGGGGGGTCTAACAGAAAAGTTAAGACGCAAATTGAGCGCATTCAGAAACGGGCCTTGCGGATAATATATCCCTTTTACAGTTACAATGAATCACTGTCCTTGTTGAATCTCGACTCACTTGAATCTAGGCGGAAAAAAATCTGTCAAAAATTTGCTAAGGATGTAATTCAGTCCAACCACAAACTCAACTATCACATCCCAACTCCAAGTAATCATAACTATGCAACCAGAAATCGTAACCGTGTGAATTTTTAATTTCGCACAAAACGCAAAGAATGTAGTCCGATAGTGTACTGTGTAAATTTGTTTCGCAATAGGTAAAATGTTTACTACATGCTTTTCCTTGCGTTCTCGTGTTTTGTGTATTTCTGTAAATTGTGTTTTGGAGTTCTGTGTCAATTTTATGCTGTTGTGGTTTTACCTTGTGAGAGATACCTTTTTAAATTGGTTTTGTGTAATTCTGTAATTTGTGTTTTGGGTTCTGTGTAAATTTTATGCTGCTGTGGTTTTACCTTGTAGAGATTCCTTTTTAAATTGGATTCAATTGTATATGTTTTTTTTTTGTAACTCAGTGTAATTTGGCCTTTTGGCCACAATGGCTGGGATTAATAAACCATTATAATTATTATTATTATTATTATTATAAATGTGTCCCATCCAGTGTCAAAATACATGGAGAGTATCAATAATTACTAGGTTAATTAATTACTAGGTTCAAGCCTATTTTGAAGAAAAACAGAATTAAAATTGTTGTACCGTACTGAAGTCTACATGGTGATTGCATGTGCATAGTACACATAGTTTCATATTTGACCAATATCTCAAACGAAAACGAAATATATCAGCAAGGCCATTCCTACAGTACTATGCATACACGTACAAGATCCAGTAAGTCACATGTTGGGGCCTACAGTTTTTCAGAATTCTTCAAAATAAGATTTATGAAATGAACCCAAATTTTTTCGTAGTTCCCCCTCTCGGCTACACATTTTAATGTGTAATTAATATACAGTAACCCCCCCCCCCCCTCCACTTCAGAGATGTATATAGTATGGTACAGTGGAAACCAACTTCAACGTCCATACATAACAATGAGAGATTTTTTACAAATATATGTGGGTTTTGCGAAAAAGGTCTCATTGGGCTGTACTTTGAGATACTTAGCAGCAGGGTTTCCCATGACAGCTAGTGGGATGGCTATATTACCTACACTTTAGCTTACCTATTCAGAGATATTTTGGCAGGCACACACACACATTTGCTTGGCTATTGACTGCCTCATAAATGTATGGTAGGTAAATGAAGTGAACAATTTTGCAAAGTACAAGGTAAACGACTGCTCCTGAGGTTTGGATGTTCAAAAAAAGTCTCCAGAGAGAGAGAGAGAGAGAGAGAGAGAGAGAGAGAGAGAGAGAGAGAGAGAGAGAGAGAGAGAGAGAGAGAGAGAGAGAGAGAGAGAGAGAGAGAGAGAGAGAGAGAGAGAGAGAGAGAGAGAGAGAGAGAGAGAGAGAGAGAGAGAGAGAGAGAGAGAGGGGGGGGGGGAGGGGGAGGGGAAGGGAGGGAGGGAGAGGGGGCATGGCTGTCACCCAACTCATCGCTCAATATAGGTTGTAGATTAGGTATTGCGTCGAAGCCAATTACTCGGTAAACGACCGCTCCTGAGATTTAATTTGGTTCAAATCACGAGCAAAATATTTCGGGGCCCCTTTCAGACCCCCCAATATCTCCCCATGCCCCCTACCGTAAATTCTGACCCCAGTCTAATATGAGGTAAAAGTTGAATAAAAATGCAAGGGAGCAAGTGTGAGGGTATAGAATGTTTTTGATTTAAGAACTAAAGTAATGCTTTCTGATGCTCAAGGTGGCAATAATACTACATAAAGCTAGAGAGCAGTGTACGCCTTTAAAAATTTTAGGACTAAAAGAGTGCTATCTGGTATTATTTTAAAATGTCAAGATGAAAACAATACCCTTTCCTTGTTATGAATTATCGAATCTACAAGTTTAGTATTTTAAAATTAAAGATAGCGTATCTGAAAAACACTTGTCCCCATGGCGTCCCTTTGTTTCAAATTCACAGACGGTCATTACTTGTAAGAGCCATTATGTAATTGACATGGATGATATAGTCATGTTTAACGTTTAGACAATAGACATTCCAAATTTTCCTGTAAAGTGATTTGTAAAATTTAGTCAATCGAATGCTGGCGATGGCCTTGGGGTGAGACCGTGAGGCCGAACTCGTCGGGGCTCTGATAAATTTAGTCTATGTTCCAGTTACGCCATACATCGTCTGGTATGCAGTTCGTCATTTCACTACACGCCTTGTTGATTAGAAAGATTTGGTATCCTGATCACACGTGAAATGTGAATTCTGAAAACTAAGACCGAGAAATAATTATTTTATCATTATGAAAAATTACAGGATTCATTCAAGGTAGTAAGGCTGCTTTCACAAAAACTTGTTAGGGGGGGGGGGGGGGTCGGGAGATTTTTTGTAAAACCCTAATTTTTTTTCAAGTACCCCCCTGCCATATTCCAAAATTTTTCAAGTACCCCCCCTGCCAAAGCCCCAAATATTTCAAGTACCCCCCTACCCGAATAAATTTTCAAGTACCCCCCACCCGAATAATTTTTTGGGGGAATACTCTTCCTGTGCGTTAACATTCCATACCAAGTACAAAACTGTACATAATACACTTAATACCAACTTTGTCCATTATATAGATAATCAATTTGTATATTGTGTGTGTGTATATATATATATATATATATATATATATATATATATATATATATATATATATATATATATATATATACACAAAAACAAAATGTTATGTTAACCAGTGCATTGCCTTTCCAAAAAACAACATATACTTGTAAATGAATTACACTTTGAATAACTCTTGTAAAATGATCAGCAGACCAACTGAGTCTTTGTTTTCTGTTCAATATTGTATTAGTAGTATACTAGTAGTGTTACAGTTGAATGTCATTTTAGTTGTATTTGCAAATATTGTGATGCACATGTTATCTAAAGAGAGTTTTATACTGTATTGTTCCAGTTCAGTTTCCTAAATGTGTGCTAAAAGAAGTCAAATTGGTCTAAATAACACTGAAAAAACTGTTAATAAAATGCATTGCCATGCATCCCGTTCTTGTTTGATGTAAATTAGTTCAATATAATGTCAAAAGAAAATAAATGTATGATTCAAAAATACCAGCCACATTTCATCTAACAGAATAGGAATCAAGTGATATATATTAGTGGTAATGATAATAAAGATGGCCCTATTATCATAGTAATTGTATATCTTAATGAACCTGGTAATACATTTACCTTGTAAGAGCCTGATTATTGCCGGGACTGGTTTTGACGTTAGATTACAAAGGTGAATGCAGGATTTTAAACAAAGTCTCAGAATGTGTTTATTTAAATTTTTGATTTCCAAGTGGTAGCTCTCCTTCCAGATCTTGTGTATATAAACATGGCATTGTCATCATCATCATCATCATCATCATCATCATCATCATCATCATCATCATCATCATCATCATCATCATCAGACCCAATTTCTCCTTCAACTTCATCAGAGTTTGAACTAGCTGTATCATCATTCTCATTGTCACTGTCATCAGATGACAAATCACTCTCACTTTCTTTAGATTGATAATAGTGGCATCTTACAGCCTCAACTTTGTCTATTTTGTGCATTCCTGCCACAGCTGGAATTTCATAGTTGGAAAGGTACTTATCAAGTTCTTTCACTTTCAATTTGGAAATGTCACCATTTCTGACAAGCGCATCCCAGTCATATTCATCAAATTTTTTTTCAGCACGTTGCTCCCTTTCTTTCATTCGTTGCTCAATTCGTCACCCCTTCAAGTTTCTCAACATTTTTACTTGACGCTAACCCTTTACTATACAGGTGTTTTAGTTGTGCACAGGGTTGGAAGTCATCTGGTGGTCTTTCACTACCATCATCTCTTGTTAATGGTGTTGAGAATACATCCATATAGTGTCAAAGTTTAGTTATTTATCTTTATATTTACAAGTAATAGTATATTCGTGCAAAGTTGAAAAGTATGTGCAAAAAACTTATTTTACTTTTTCTCTGTTAACTCGGCTTGTGAGATATTGTCTTCTGTTTCACATGTAGCAGACGTTGCCAATATGCTAATTTTAGGAAATATTTAGAATGTGTTATTAAAAGTTTGTGTTGAAAATTATAGTTATATCTATAGGATGAAAAAATACCTTGCACAGATGTTTTTGATACTTGTCAAGTATGTTTTAGAGCAGGTGCATCTTTTACATTTTGATGGCAGGCTGAGATGAACCTTTTCCAACTCTTTTTTTTTAACTTCCAAGAGCTGCAAATGTAAAATGTTGTCTGTCATATTTGTCTGTCATTTAATACTAGTAAGAATTTACATGAAAAAGTTACATAATATCATTGTGATAACGGTTATTAACCACAAACCCAAACACAGTCATGTCACAAAGAATATTTTCAGTACAGTGTAAAGGTAATTTCACACATTAAATGAACCAAATTTCAGTAGATAGTAGTAGTGTACATGAAAGACACTGGTATTTTCAGACAAAACAATCTGTACCATTCAATTCGCCCATTTCAATTTATCATTACATTAACAGTTTATTAAAAAGAAAATTAAAATTTGACTGTTTTTGTTTTTCATTTTACTAACTTGTGAGCAACTGTTTGTAGCCGCCGCCGCTGCCGCCGCCGCCGCTGTTGTTGTTGTTGTTGTTGTTGTTGACAAAGGAAGACCAACATTTTAAAAGCTTATTTTCCCATGTTTGAAAAGTCATGATGTCAATTTATTTTCAGGTACCCCCCCCCCCCCCTACAACCCATAACATTTTTTCAGGTACCCCCCACACACTACCCATATATTTTCAAGTCCCCCCTAAAATCTCCCGACCCCCCCTAACAAGTTTTTGTGAAAGCAGCCTAAGTCAGGTCAGTATAGACTGCAATACCATGTCATTGATTTGATGGTGTAGTAGTGTTTTTGGTTTATTTCACCATTTGCGAACACTTAGTATTCACCTTTGACAAGAAATTTTTTTTAAAAATAGGTGCCGCCGCTGCAGTTGGTGGCGCCAGAAACACATGAACCTGGGAATTTGTGGCTAGATTCTGTACCTGTAGCACAACAAGTTTTTTAGCTCATACCCTGGAAACACATTTATTTTTCTGTCTTGAGTTGGTCAGCAATTTTTTTCCTGTACCCCTTGACATGGTATTAATTGCAGTCTATCGGCGTTCAGTATCGCATGGTAGGGTTTGTAGTTGACAATATATACGTATCACAGACAATGTATGTTTATATATCAAAATTACCGTATCCTTTTAATAGGTTATACAACACGAACGAAGTGACCTCCAAACTCTGCTGTTGTGAAACCACGCTGTTGTGTAAGTTTAATGCCCTCTAAGTTATTGATTTTTAACATGTGATTCTAATGTCGCAGCAAGCATTTGCCATCCCGAATTTGCTATGCTTTTTATATTGGTTAGGGACCGGTCAGTTTCTTCGGCCTGGGGGGGGGGGGGTGGTGGATTGGTGGGTGGGGGTCACCCTGTTTTTGAAATAGGCAGTGGGGGGTCATGCTGTTTTGAAAAATTGTAGAGGGGGGTCATTCATTGTGTTTCGGATTGTGGTGGAATCAAAAAATCCCTGTCTACAATGACATACAACCTTGTCTGAAATGTGGTACATGTAAATATTTGTTCTTGTCCCCCAACTATACATATACATATACATGTATTACCTAGCTGATAGGGGGGGGGGGGTCAGCCTGTTTTTTTGGTTTTATAGATGAGTGAGTTTTTGTCGGCCCGATGGAAGAATCCACCGACCCCCCATGCTGGAGAAACTGACCGGTCCCTTACATTGCAACTGTATGTCTGTTAAGAGTTACAGCTTCAATGAGAATTTCTACTTCTTCGACACTGTCTGTCTGTCAGTTTTTCAAAAGATAAACGTTATTTTGTTTTAGTTTCGATATGCTTAATAATACTATATATATAAAACGTTCTCTGAATAACTCGTACTATCATGTCAGTCGCTTTCACTCTGTGCGATTTTGTACCATAATACATTTGCAATCAGACTATGCAATGCTTTAGTCACGTGGTCAAAAAACAAAAAAAACACGTAATAGTAATCGGGGTGGGGGTGGGGTGGGGTGGGGGAAGCGCCTTTGGTGGAATACAGAGTGTGAAATACCAATCTGTGGTTCATTAGCATAAGTAAGGTACCGCCCCCGCATGCCCTGCCCGTGCCATAGGTCCTCGGTGATAAAATGCAAATAAAGGGCCACCTAACCCACTAAATATATGTCCACGCCCAAATGTGAGTTTAACAAGTACACGGATCTAGAGACAGTGCATGCAGTGTTGACACTTAAAATATCGCCTGTCAGCGACCATGGACTCGGTACAGAATCCTCCAAGATATCATTACGTTGGCGATTCGCCATCGCTTGTAGGAAGCTATGCCGTGCTTGTGGTGGTGGGTGCAGCAGCTACCTTTCACTGTGTTAATCTTGCGACGACTTTAGTGCCCGTTCCGGAGAAGATGGCCAAAGCACAGGACAAGTGGAGGAATATTGCTACATCATTCGTACATGCAATGATTGTAGGGACATGGTCGCTACTTTGGTGAGTGGCATTTACAAAAGTATTTTTGTGTATAGAATTGATTGTTATCAGTCAGGCAGACATTGGTTATATCATGTATATTGTTGCTGATAGCATAGTTACGTAATCCATAGTACCACACAATCATGTGATATATCGTACGACATAACACACTAAAATAAATAGTCACGTACTGAGTGTATCAAAAACAATTCAAGTTTATCTATTCGTTTCAGACCATTCAGAATTTTCCTTTGCTATATATAACGCTAATACATGTATATTATTCATGTGTGATACATTTTTTTTCAAAACTTATCAAAGGATCAACTACATGTATTAAGAAGACCCTGTGCTGCATGCTGTGTTCATTCATGATGTCTCACTAATACGTATTAATCCATGGTTCATTGCTAACAAATGGTAGTATTGTAAACTCTAACCCTGTTGTTGTTATTGTTATTGTTGTTGTTGTTGTTGTTGTTGCTGTTAATGTTCTGTAAGTTAGTTAACATGCATATTATAATACTTGCTGTTTACTTCGTCATCGGTGTTTTTTTGGCCATGGACTACATATACAAAAAAATGTATTTCATACATAGTTTTGTGTCAAATAAAATAAAATATACCATATATGTGTGTGTATGTTACTTGCAAGGGACAACACTCAAGGGGGTGGGGGAATAGCTGGAGGAATCGGAGCCAACATAAAAACTTTTTTTTGGCATTTTTTTTTCTGCCAAAATTTACCAGGATTTTTTTCGCCAAGTAGAAAAAAGCAATTACAATCCTGTTTCTAGAATCTGTCAGCTTGTTATGATTCTGTACAGTTCTATGCAAATAAAAACAGGCACCAATCCAATAAAAGAATCCCATGTGTGCTTCTGTTTTGAAAATGCAGTTTTCACAAAATGTCAGGATTGGTTAGCTGACAACTTCAGGAGTGTACTTCTATTAATCAAAGTAGTGGGTAAAATCATAAAAGTAAGCAGAAACTACAAGGGAGCAGAGCAACTGGGGGAGGGGTGGGGTGCCTTCTTGCTATTGGAACATCTTGAAATTTTAGAACCAAAAGTATACATGCTGGTGCTATATAGATGTGTTACCCTGATTGAAAATATGTGTACATACTCCTGTATTCAATAGAACAATAATTGATGAAAACATAGTCTGAAAATAACATCGTAACATTTTTGCCTAACTGTGCTATACCAATTATTCTACGTACTCTAAAAATGACCTAAGATCACCACTGAGGGCGCTAGCCCAGACAGAGCTAGAGGTACCCATTACAGCTTTATTCTGCAACCCCAGATCCAAGGTCTTACCACAAGATTAACAAAGCTTTGAGTTATATTTTTATTTTGAGTCATGCAAAAACCATTTGCCAAAGTTTGCCTTTCCAAAGTCACTTTCAATACATGCAGGGCAGCATTTTGTTCTTGTTTCTTCCAACAAAGACTTTCTGTGATGAGACAATTCTTTTCCTCTCTTTGGGCTGGCAACATTTTCTGTGGAAAATCGTGCAGCCCAACCTGTCATCTAGATAGCTACATGTAGTCATGGTTGACTCCTAAAATTGGTATCTTTAAACACAAAGAAGACAGGAGTGTAAGGGGTGCTTAACTCTGTTAAAATGAACAAAAGCTAAACATTGCTATGAAAATGTAAGCACATGATGTAGAGACAAGAAAATGGTGATTAATGCAGATAAAACCAAGACTATGCTAGTAGGTACCATGCAAAGACTTGCCAGACTTCCTAAAGATACACTGGATGTGAGATACAATAATAGCCTGCTTAAATCAATCAAATCTGACAGACTTTTTGGCATTACTACAAGTGTTGCAGCCAGCCTAGGCCTTTTGAAAGAGTGGGACATAGTGTCCCAAGACTTTCATTTTTCTGGGTATCATAGATTTTTTTGGGACATTATAAAAAAAGCACCAATGGCGTTGTAGCACAACTGTACAGTTTGTAAAAATATTTATACCCACATGCTGATCCATGCTAGATATTTGCTGAATGATTATGCAGTTGCCTATCCAACCCTGTTGTTATCTATGCAATATATGCAATCATTTGGCTGTTGCTATAGGCGTGGTCATGTTGCTAAACACATTTGCATACAATTGTAGTGTGGGTCATCTATGACCCGTCACTTCCAAAATTGTGGGTCAGGTCCAAAAAATGTGTGTCAAATGACCCCAAAAAATGTTTTACAAAGCTTTCATTCAACCACACATTGACTAATACTGTCTGGAGTAATTCTTGCAATATTGTGAGAATTACTGTATTGCAAACCAGAGATGAACTGAAAATGCTCCCGTTCAGAGATATACATATCCCTTATTGCAAAATTTCATCAAATATGTAATTTAGCAATTAATTGACTAGATACCACCATATCTTGGCTCAATTGATATCTTTAGCAATTATTATCAAATTTTGGGCAGTCTTTCTTGGTATAGGCAGAGGTTGCGGTCACTTTTTTCTAATGCATCCCTGGGATGTGTTCCTGTCAAAATTAACGTCAAAATCTCATTATGGTGCGTCTTTTCCAAATTTGCATGCACACTAAATGTATTTCAGATGTACACTAAATATGTTACAAATGTTTACATGTAGCTACATGAACACGTCATTCTCCCACGCACTGCATACACATACATAGTGTGCACTTCCAAAATGTCACAAGAAAACATTTATATACTTTTTCTAGACTTTCAATTTTCTATGGTAATCACTCTAAAAATATGTGCTCTGAGAATGAACTCTGGATGAATCTCTGTTAGGACGGTTCTTGGAGTTGAACCATACAGAGTACATAAAAATCTACACTACAATACAATAGTCAATACTGCAGTGCACAAACTAACTTTCATGACATGAACGACGGCGTGAACTTTCAATTTGACAGAGACACAGTTGTAAAGGTATTTGGTATAAATTTTGTGTCGCTGAGAACTGTTAACTCAGTATACACCAAGATATTTGTTTATTCTTGAATGATACCTTAACAACATGTGAACCTATAATGTTCACCTCAGATGAAGAGCATGCACATATAGTGAACGCTAAATTCACGTAATGCGTTCGATCTAGTAATGAAGCTCAAAAAGAAAACGTTTCCGTTTTAATGAGAATGAAATCTGATGTGGCAGTATGAATTTATCTAAGTGAAGTTTTCAGCATAGACTGTCCACCAATGTGGTCTATTTGATCATTGCTTCGCCCGTGAAAGGGAAGATGCTTTGCCGTAATGGCTGTGGTATCGATGGAAACCCTTTCTGATTTGTCTGTTAATAAGTAACCAATCACATGGATAAATAATAATAATATCACATAGTTTCTAAACTGGCCATGACGTGCTCTCCACGTCAGGAAATGGTCATGGGGCACATGAAACTGTTGAAACATTTTGCATATGATAGGTCATATTCAAATTTGACAGGTCACACTGAACTGACAATCCTACATGTACATTGTAAATGTCTTGGTCTACTACTTCGAAGCAAAGATGATAGTTCATTAATTATGCAAATGACAAATTAATTGACAGCACTAAATTGGATTAAGAACTATCAATCTCTGTATGATCAATATCTGTGGCAAGTTTCATCAAATTTTATAAAGCCCTTCTAGATGGATAACCTGAGTTTAATACAAACATTCATTAATTATGCAAATTAGCCCTTAATTAACTTGACACAAGTTAACGACTTTTAGTGCTTTATATCTTTGTATGATCTGTTGATGTAGCTAGTTTCATTGAATTTGGTGCAGCCATTATGCATATATAGCCCCATTTATATAATCATTAATTATGCAAGCCACTCCCACCAAAAAACTAATCAGTGCTAAGTTACAGCCGGACAATGTCACATAGTAAATTGCAGAACATTTGCTTCAGTACTTTTTGAGATATCATCTGCACAGACAGACAGACAGACAGACATCGCCACGACATCAGCTGCCATACAGGAGCTAAAAATGGCCCTCAGAGTGATTATGGATGCCCCAGAATGGCTCCATCTGCACCACTTTTAACGGCTGCAGGATTATGACTGCACAAGAGTCAAATACAGAACCAGTTGCCTTGTTTACAAAGCACTTAACAATTTGACACCTCAATATATTTCAGACATGTTTACAAGGATCAATAATGTATCATCCCGCAATACCAGACTCAGCAGCCAAAACAATGTCCTATATGTCCCCACAATCAAATTAATGTCAACGTCCAGAACATTAAGACATGCTGGTGCAATCACTTTTAATAAGCTTTTAAAACTAATTGATAGATTCTGAAGCATATTTTAAATGAGTATTTCTGTCTGTTTTATCCTGTATATTGTATTTGTCTTATATTTGTATTTCTGTGTGTTTTACTTTATCCTGTTTTGGTTGTCTTTTAGAGGGCCCTGGGGAAGACTAGCTTTTAGCTAACCAGGTTATCTGTATGAGTTTTAACCCTCTTTAAATAAAGTTTAAATATATATAAAATAAAAAAACATACACATTTGCTATGTCTGTCAAGCTAATTTATAGCCAATTCATGGATGGTCCTCATACCACAAGATAAATTGTAGTTGTGTAATCTATAGTTCAGAACATTTCTATCAATCATTGTCACCAGTGGCTATCAATTAGCAAATTAAATACATTTATACTGTACAATCATAACATGTATGCATATACCGATAGGGTAACTTAGTCAAGTAATAGAATTATCATGTCATCCTTGCATAGTTGACATGTACAATGTAGGTTAGAACATATCAATGACTTGTGTATTCAGGTAACATTCAAATATGTATTGAGGTTTACCATGTGAGATAATTGGCTATCACTAGCATACACGACAAGAACAGATACATGTACCATATTAGCAAAGGGACCAGTCAGACTCTGTGTGTGTGTCTGTGTGTGTAATATGTCTATGGGTCTAATGACATAACATATAGAGTCAGAAAGACTGGATAGATTGGAAAGACTGGACAGTTTACTGGCAATATTTCTGGTAATGTGTAAATGAAGGTCTAAACATTTTGATTTTCATTAAAAAACACTGAAGTTCAAAACTACAAGCAGACCAGCTTGACATATCATAGTATTGCCTTGATATGCCCGAGGTGCAAGGATATGATCAGCGCGACGCGTACTATAATATTGTTATTATATGTCACCTGGGAATTCATGCAAGGAATATAATGTCGGGAATTTACAGATGAATAAAACTGAATTTTGTACTAGAAATGCAATTTTTCAAGATTTTACATTTAATGTCCAAAAAAAGCATCGGATTACTATATTTGAACGCATTGTTGTGTGGTCAACTAATTTGCATAATGTTCAAAACAAAGTTGCGTGTCAATCATTGTGGTCGCTATCATTATATTCAAGATAACTTCAGAACGCCAGTTCTCATATTACACATAATATACAAAATAGCAGTTCTGGCATCAAAATGGATTTTATGATGGTTAAGTGATGTGTTCACCATGGGATTGTTTATTTTGGAAAGCTTGTCAGTTGAATAGGATAGCAAATAGTGTAGTAGCACTTATAGTCCGTCGCATCTACAGGTAGGCTACATTTAGGATAGCAAATAGTGTAGTAGCACTTACATGTATAGTCCTTCGCATGTCTTCAGATAAGCTAATGCAAAAGTGTTCTTCACAGAAATAACTTCTGTTAATAAACTATATGTACATTATGCAAATTAACTATATTTTTATATTAGTTCTATATTTAATCTCTTTTACAGTTTATACAGAAATCCCGAAATGATAGAAGATCTGATACACAGGTATAATATTCTTGGTGAAGTTCTTGTGGCCGTTGCTGTAGGTGAGTAATAGTAAACTATTGGCCTGGCTGTCGCTGTAGGTGAGTGATAGTAAAACATTGGCCTGGCTGTTGCTGTAGGTGAGTGATATTAAACTATTGGCCTGGCTGTCGCTGTAGGTGAGTGATAGAATCTGAGGAGATTGCTTGATAGAATCTGAGGAGATTGCTTGATAGAATCTGAGGAGATTGCTTGATAGAATCTGAGGAGATTGCTTCATAGAGTCTGAGGAGATTGCTTGATAGAGTCTGAGGAGATTGCTTGATAGAATCTGAGGAGATTGCTTCATAGAGTCTGAGGAGATTGCTTCATAGAGTCTGAGGAGATTGCTTGATAGAATCTGAGGAGATTGCTTGATAGAGTCTGAGGAGATTACTTCATAGAGTCTGAGGAGATTGCTTGATAGAGTCTGAGGAGATTGCTTGATAGAATCTGAGGAGATTGCTTCATAGAGTCTGAGGAGATTGCTTGATAGAATCTGAGGAGATTGCTTCATAGAGTCTGAGGAGATTGCTTGATAGAGTCTGAGGAGATTGCTTGATAGAATCTGAGGAGATTGCTTGATAGAGTCTAAGGAGATTGCTTCATAGAGTCTGAGGAGATTGCTTGATAGAGTCTGAGGAGATTGCTTCATAGAGTCTGAGGAGATTGCTTCATAGAATCTGAGGAGATTGCTTGATAGAGTCTGAGGAGATTGCTTCATAGAGTCTGAGGAGATTGCTTGATAGAGTCTGAGGAGATTGCTTCATAGAGTCTGAGGAGATTGCTTGATAGAATCTGAGGAGATTGCTTCATAGAGTCTGAGGAGATTGCTTCATAGAATCTGAGGAGATTGCTTGATAGAGTCTGAGGAGATTGCTTCATAGAGTCTAAGCTTCATAGAGTCTAAGCTTCATAGAATCTGAGGAGATTGCTTGATAGAATCTGAGGAGATTGCTTCATAGAGTCTGAGGAGATTGCTTCATAGAGTCTGAGGAGATTGCTTCATAGAGTCTGAGGAGATTGCTTGAGAGAATCTGAGGAGATTGCTTCATAGAGTCTGAGGAGATTGCTTCATAGAGTCTAAGGAGATTGCTTCATAGAGTCTGAGCTTGATAGAGTCTGAGGAGATTGCTTCATAGAGTCTGAGCTTGATAGAGTCTGAGGAGATTGCTTCATAGAGTCTGAGCTTGATAGAGTCTGAGGAGATTGCTTCATAGCGTCTGAGCTTGATAGAGTCTGAGGAGAATTGCTTCATAGAGTCTGAGGAGATTGCTTCATATAGTCTGAGGAGATTGCTTCATAGAGTCTGAGGAGATTGCTTCATAGAATCTGAGGAGATTGCTTCATAGAGTCTGAGGAGATTGCTTCATAGAATCTGAGGAGATTGCTTGATAGAGTCTGAGGAGATTGCTTGATAGAGTCTGAGGAGATTGCTTCATAGAATCTGAGGAGATTGCTTGATAGAATCTGAGGAGATTGCTTCATAGAGTCTGAGGAGATTGCTTCATAGAATCTGAGGAGATTGCTTGATAGAGTCTGAGGAGATTGCTTGATAGAGTCTGAGGAGATTGCTTCATAGAGTCTGAGCTTGATAGAGTCTGACGAGAATTGCTTTATTTCATGATATTACCCAGTATGTATAGTGTCTTTAGTATTTACATATGACACCAGATACACAATATCTATAGTTCTATCTCTATAAATGTATGGTAATAACATAATAGTTAATCAAAGAAATATTTATTTTTTTCTCCCCAGGTTATTTCTTGCATGATTTAATAGACGTGATAGGACTTAAGAAGATAAAAGATGTATGGCCATTATTACTCCATCATATAATAGTAAGTTCCTATATGTTATTTTTACACATTTTCTTAAACTTTCTGTTGGCAATGGCATTGTTAGACTAAACACTCTTGTCAAGTTCATATATATTTCTGTTTTGCACCTACACCAGTATATAAGGTCTGTACTTGGCCTTCTGCCAGCAATACCATAGCCTAAACGCAAGTACATGTACATAATATACCTGGTTTATACCTTTCTTAGCCTCGCAGTCATTTTCACTAATGTCAACCCTACACTGTGCAACCTCTCTGCAATAGAGTTGACAACCCTACACTGTGCAACCTCTGTGCAATAGAGTTAACAACCCTACACTGTGCAACCTCTGTGCAATACAGTTGAAAACCCTACATTGTGCAACCTCTGTGCAATAGAGTTAATAACCCTACACTGTGCAACCTCTGTGCAATACAGTTGAAAACCCTACACTGTGCAACCTCTCTGCAATAGAGTTAATAACCCTACACTGTGCAACCTCTCTGCAATAGAGTTGACAACCCTACAGTGTGCAACCTCTGTGCAATAGAGTTAATAACCCTACACTGTGCAACCTCTCTGCAATAGAGTTAACAACCCTACACTGTGCAACCTCTGTGCAATAGCGCTAATAACCCTACACTGTGCAACCTCTCTGCAATAGAGTTGACAACCCTACAATGTACAACCTCTCTGCAATAGCGTTGACAACTCTACACTGTGCAACCTCTCTGCAATAGAGTTGACAACCCTACACTGTGCAACCTCTGTGCAATAGCGTTAATAACCCTACACTGTGCAACCTCTCTGCAATAGAGTTGACAACCCTACACTGTGCAACCTCTGTGCAATAGAGTTAACAACCCTACACTGTGCAACCTCTCTGCAATAGAGTTAATAACCCTACAGTGTGCAACCTCTCTGCAATAGAGTTGACAACCCTACAGTGTGCAACCTCTCTGCAATAGAGTTAACAACCCTACACTGTGCAACCTCTGTGCAATAGCGCTAATAACCCTACACTGTGCAACCTCTCTGCAATAGAGTTGACAACCCTACACAGCAACCTCTGTGCAATAGAGTTGACAACCCTACAGTGTGCAACCTCTGTGCAATACAGTTGAAAACCCTACACTGTGCAACCTCTCTGCAATAGAGTTAATAACCCTACACTGTGCAACCTCTCTGCAATAGAGTTGACAACCCTACAGTGTGCAACCTCTGTGCAATAGAGTTGACAACCCTACAGTGTGCAACCTCTGTGCAATAGAGTTAATAACCCTACACTGTGCAACCTCTCTGCAATAGAGTTGACAACCCTACACAGCAACCTCTGTGCAATACAGTTGAAAACCCTACACTGTGCAACCTCTCTGCAATAGCGTTGACAACTCTACACTGTGCAACCTCTCTGCAATAGAGTTGACAACCCTACACTGTGCAACCTCTCTGCAATAGAGTTGACAACCCTACACAGCAACCTCTCTGCAATAGAGTTGAAAACCCTACACTGTGCAACCTCTCTGCAATAGAGTTGACAACCCTACAGTGTGCAACCTCTGTGCAATAGAGTTAATAACCCTACACTGTGCAACCTCTCTGCAATAGAGTTAACAACCCTACACTGTGCAACCTCTGTGCAATAGCGCTAATAAATCTACACTGTGCAACCTCTCTGCAATAGAGTTGACAACCCTACAATGTACAACCTCTCTGCAATAGCGTTGACAACTCTACACTGTGCAACCTCTCTGCAATAGAGTTGACAACCCTACACTGTGCAACCTCTGTGCAATAGCGTTAATAACCCTACACTGTGCAACCTCTCTGCAATAGAGTTGACAACCCTACACTGTGCAACCTCTGTGCAATAGAGTTAACAACCCTACACTGTGCAACCTCTCTGCAATAGAGTTAATAACCCTACAGTGTGCAACCTCTCTGCAATAGAGTTGACAACCCTACAGTGTGCAACCTCTCTGCAATAGAGTTAACAACCCTACACTGTGCAACCTCTGTGCAATAGCGCTAATAACCCTACACTGTGCAACCTCTCTGCAATAGAGTTGACAACCCTACACTGTGCAACCTCTCTGCAATAGAGTTGACAACCCTACACAGCAACCTCTGTGCAATAGAGTTGACAACCCTACAGTGTGCAACCTCTGTGCAATACAGTTGAAAACCCTACACTGTGCAACCTCTCTGCAATAGAGTTAATAACCCTACACTGTGCAACCTCTCTGCAATAGAGTTGACAACCCTACAGTGTGCAACCTCTGTGCAATAGAGTTGACAACCCTACAGTGTGCAACCTCTGTGCAATAGAGTTAATAACCCTACACTGTGCAACCTCTCTGCAATAGAGTTGACAACCCTACACAGCAACCTCTGTGCAATGCAGTTGAAAACCCTACACTGTGCAACCTCTCTGCAATAGCGTTGACAACTCTACACTGTGCAACCTCTCTGCAATAGAGTTGACAACCCTACACTGTGCAACCTCTCTGCAATAGAGTTGACAACCCTACACAGCAACCTCTCTGCAATAGAGTTGAAAACCCTACACTGTGCAACCTCTCTGCAATAGAGTTGACAACCCTACAGTGTGCAACCTCTGTGCAATAGAGTTGACAACCCTACACTGTGCAACCTCTCTGCAATAGAGTTGACAACCCTACACTGTGCAACCTCTGTGCAATAGATTTGACAACCCTACAGTGTGCAACCTCTGTGCAATAGAGTTAATAACCCTACAGTGTGCAACCTCTCTGCAATAGAGTTAATAACCCTACAGTGTGCAACCTCTCTGCAATAGAGTTAATAACCCTACAGTGTGCAACCTCTGTGCAATAGAGTTAATAACCCTACACTGTGCAACCTCTCTGCAATAGAGTTGACAACCCTACACTGTGCAACCTCTGTGCAATAGAGTTAACAACCCTACACTGTGCAACCTCTCTGCAATAGAGTTAATAACCCTACAGTGTGCAACCTCTCTGCAATAGAGTTGACAACCCTACACTGTGCAACCTCTCTGCAATAGCGCTAATAACCCTACACTGTGCAACCTCTCTGCAATAGAGTTGACAACCCTACACAGCAACCTCTGTGCAATAGAGTTGACAACCCTACAGTGTGCAACCTCTGTGCAATACAGTTGAAAACCCTACACTGTGCAACCTCTCTGCAATAGAGTTAATAACCCTACACTGTGCAACCTCTCTGCAATAGAGTTGACAACCCTACAGTGTGCAACCTCTGTGCAATAGAGTTGACAACCCTACAGTGTGCAACCTCTGTGCAATAGAGTTAATAACCCTACACTGTGCAACCTCTCTGCAATAGAGTTGACAACCCTACACAGCAACCTCTGTGCAATACAGTTGAAAACCCTACACTGTGCAACCTCTCTGCAATAGCGTTGACAACTCTACACTGTGCAACCTCTCTGCAATAGAGTTGACAACCCTACACTGTGCAACCTCTCTGCAATAGAGTTGACAACCCTACACAGCAACCTCTCTGCAATAGAGTTGAAAACCCTACACTGTGCAACCTCTCTGCAATAGAGTTGACAACCCTACAGTGTGCAACCTCTGTGCAATAGAGTTAATAACCCTACACTGTGCAACCTCTCTGCAATAGAGTTAACAACCCTACACTGTGCAACCTCTGTGCAATAGCGCTAATAAATCTACACTGTGCAACCTCTCTGCAATAGAGTTGACAACCCTACAATGTACAACCTCTCTGCAATAGCGTTGACAACTCTACACTGTGCAACCTCTCTGCAATAGAGTTGACAACCCTACACTGTGCAACCTCTGTGCAATAGCGTTAATAACCCTACACTGTGCAACCTCTCTGCAATAGAGTTGACAACCCTACACTGTGCAACCTCTGTGCAATAGAGTTAACAACCCTACACTGTGCAACCTCTCTGCAATAGAGTTAATAACCCTACAGTGTGCAACCTCTCTGCAATAGAGTTGACAACCCTACAGTGTGCAACCTCTCTGCAATAGAGTTAACAACCCTACACTGTGCAACCTCTGTGCAATAGCGCTAATAACCCTACACTGTGCAACCTCTCTGCAATAGAGTTGACAACCCTACACTGTGCAACCTCTCTGCAATAGAGTTGACAACCCTACACAGCAACCTCTGTGCAATAGAGTTGACAACCCTACAGTGTGCAACCTCTGTGCAATACAGTTGAAAACCCTACACTGTGCAACCTCTCTGCAATAGAGTTAATAACCCTACACTGTGCAACCTCTCTGCAATAGAGTTGACAACCCTACAGTGTGCAACCTCTGTGCAATAGAGTTGACAACCCTACAGTGTGCAACCTCTGTGCAATAGAGTTAATAACCCTACACTGTGCAACCTCTCTGCAATAGAGTTGACAACCCTACACAGCAACCTCTGTGCAATGCAGTTGAAAACCCTACACTGTGCAACCTCTCTGCAATAGCGTTGACAACTCTACACTGTGCAACCTCTCTGCAATAGAGTTGACAACCCTACACTGTGCAACCTCTCTGCAATAGAGTTGACAACCCTACACAGCAACCTCTCTGCAATAGAGTTGAAAACCCTACACTGTGCAACCTCTCTGCAATAGAGTTGACAACCCTACAGTGTGCAACCTCTGTGCAATAGAGTTGACAACCCTACACTGTGCAACCTCTCTGCAATAGAGTTGACAACCCTACACTGTGCAACCTCTGTGCAATAGATTTGACAACCCTACAGTGTGCAACCTCTGTGCAATAGAGTTAATAACCCTACAGTGTGCAACCTCTCTGCAATAGAGTTAATAACCCTACAGTGTGCAACCTCTCTGCAATAGAGTTAATAACCCTACAGTGTGCAACCTCTGTGCAATAGAGTTAATAACCCTACACTGTGCAACCTCTCTGCAATAGAGTTGACAACCCTACACTGTGCAACCTCTGTGCAATAGAGTTAACAACCCTACACTGTGCAACCTCTCTGCAATAGAGTTAATAACCCTACAGTGTGCAACCTCTCTGCAATAGAGTTGACAACCCTACACTGTGCAACCTCTCTGCAATAGCGCTAATAACTCTACACTGTGCAACCTCTCTGCAATAAAGTTAACAACCCTACACTGTGCAACCTCTCTGCAATAGAGTTGACAACCCTACACTGTGCAACCTCTCTGCAATAAAGTTAATAACCCTACACTGTGCAACCTCTCTGCAATAGAGTTGACAACCCTACACAGCAACCTCTGTGCAATACAGTTAATAACCCTACACTGTGCAACCTCTGTGCAATAGCGCTAATAACCCTACACTGTGCAACCTCTCTGCAATAGCGTTGACAACCCTACACTGTGCAACCTCTCTGCAATAGAGTTGACAACCCTACACTGTGCAACCTCTCTGCAATAAAGTTATCAAAATTGGCATATCTAGCGTAAGAGAGGCCTTCTGTACACTGGAACAAGGCATTCTGGGAAAAAACAAAGTTAGGAGTTCATAATTTCTTTAATCAATTCAAACAATGCTGAGGTTATAGAATAGTCCAGATCACATAGGGTATATTGTGGTGTAAACCATGGTGAAGTACAAGAGCAGAACACTCTTCAATTGGCATTTTGTATACAGTTAAAAGTGGCATCACATAAAAGAATCACATACACAGACATGGAAATGAAATGGAAAAATTGATTGAAATGATTCTTTGGTTGTTTTGATATGTATCATGCATGTAGTACATTGAGTTGATACAAATAATGGCTGTCACCTGACAAGGTCAGTCTATAATTCTTATTCTAATACATTGTATGTATTAATGCTTAGTACCCAAACTTACCTCAGATCTACTTTAAATGTACATGTATCCTCTATTAAATTAATACACCTTATTATTTCTCAACAGGTTATTAGTTGTTTTAGCATAGCACTTGGAACAAAGAATTTCATATACTATGCTGTTGTGGCTCTGTTTTGTGAGGTCAATAGTATTTTCCTCCATGGAAGACAACTCCTACAGATGTGTGATGTTTCAAGAAACAGTGCCCTCTATCGGCTAATTAGCTCCATTAACATTGTGACTTTTGCCATCTTTCGATTTGGCACACTCCTATGGATGACATGGTGGGTAGCTATGAATCACAGGGAAATATCTCTGGTTCTTGTTGCCATAGCAATACTTGGCCTGATTGTCATGATGTCTGTGAATGTTGTGCTGTTTGTTCGTCTCCTCAACAGTGATTTCCTGAAACGACAAGATCCCACAAAAAAAGACATCCTTGATAAATAAAGGCATGGTATCTGAAACCATGGAATGTTACAAACTATTAAACTTAAACAAAGTATTTGTAACTACCAAAGTAATTATAGAATGTTTATATTTGATGACATTTATTTACATAATTATGAAATATTGAATAACTACTCAATGGATTCCTTCATATAAATCACTGAATACAATTCCAAACATAGACATATATAGACATATATATATATATATATATTTATAATCATCAAGACTGAAACACAAAACTAGTAAGGTTGTGACATTTATTACTGTATTGACCTCAAATCTGTAAATGATTGTGATGGTTTTTGTTTTTTGGAAAAGTTGTCTTGTAATTTTATTTTGTGTTGATATTGCCACTTTAGAAAAACACTTACACGTAAGTAGCTGTAGTTTTGGTGATATCAAGAATAATGCATCAAATTTTGTAAACAAACATACATGTACATGTCTTCATATGTTTTTATGTATTAGACCCATCAAAGTGTTTATACAGATGTTGATAGATTAATAATTTGGTAGAAAAACAAGTCACTAGACTCGGACTCAGATAAGTCAATGTTTATGTTGAGTAACAAGTGTAAAAATTAATGGGTGTATAAGAAATGAAATTTCAAAGGCATTTCAAAATGTGTGATATGTTCATTTTTAAAATGTTTACAATTGTGTCATACTCAATATGGTAGACAATAGAGGGAAGAAAGACATTTACTGAAGTTGTGTGTTTGTATTGTGAAATACAATCTACTCCAGTGCCCCAGTCATGTACAGAAGCTGTGTGTTTGTATGTTCAAGTACAATCTACTCCAGTGCCACAATCATGTAGCTGTGTGTTTGAATGTTGGTGAAATCAATGTAAAATGTGCTTTTCTATCACAAATATGGCTGCCATTTTACTGTACAGGTTAAGGTCATGAAATTAAGTGACATGAATATGCCTCTTATATTCAAACCATGTCATGATTAAAGTATATACATGTATGTCTGACATACATTTTAGAATGTTGCCATTGTGCCATGGTTTGGTTGAACTCAGTTGGTGCATGCCAAAGGTATGAGGGTGAATGCATTCACCCACAGAACTGAACGTAATCGCCCCTCCAGTCAGTACCCATTGGGGCTAATAATTCACTACATGCAACACACAAAGTACAACAGTTGTTTGTGTTACAACCATACTACCACAGTTTGATGTAAACTCGGACACATGTTACAGTCAGGCTTAGTTTGATGTGAACTCAGACATGTATGTGTTACAGTCAGACTGAGTTTGACATGAACTCAGACATGTATGTGTTACAGTCAGACTGAGTTTGACGTGAACTCAGACATGTATGTGTTACAGTCAGACTCAGTTTGACGTGAATTCTGCACATGTTACAGACAAACTGAGTTTGACGTGAACTCAGACACATATGTGTTACAGTCAGACAGAGTTTGACGTGAATTCAGACACGTGTTACAGTCAGACTCAGTTTGACGTGAACTCAGACACATACGCGTTACAGTCAGACTGAATCTGATGTGAATTCAGACATCACAACAAAATAGAGAAAATAACATGAACTATATAATTATGTACATATTACATTCTTTTTTGGGCACCATTTATTTTAATGGAATTAATAAGGCAAGAGCCAGTATATACAAATATTATTTGCTCTCTCTACCGGGGTGGGGTGGTGGTGGTGGGGAGGATTTGTTTGTACACAAACAGAACAGGATTTTAATGATTATGTAAACAGTATACTGTAGACTGCAAACTGTAAATGATAATAGTAATGTCTTTATTCAGAGTATTTTGTAATGATACAGTTTTGTGAAAGTCACTTTGGTGTATTGGATGGCTGTCAATAAAATACACACACATACAAACTACAAAGTGAAATGAGTTTACTATTTACCAGCCACAAAAAAAATGGTGAAAAGGAGACAAAGCACACAACACTTTCAAAACAAAGTTTCCCTCAATAAACTTCTTTACTAAATGGTGCTGGCAATTGAAGGAGAATCTACCACTATGAGAATCTTCCACTGTGAGAATCTACCACTATGAGAATCTTCCACTATGAGAATCTTCCACTGTGAGAATCTACCACTGTGATAATCTACCACTATGAGAATCTTCCACTGTGAGAATCTTCCACTATGAGAATCTACCACACAGAATCTCCCACTGTGAGAATCTACCACTAAGAATCTTCCACTATGAGAATCTACCACACAGAATCTACCACTGTGAGAATCTACCACACAGAACCACTATGAGAATCTTCCACTGTGAGAATCTACCACACATAATCTACCACACAGAACCTTCCACTATGAGAATCTACCACACAGAACCACTATGAGAATCTTCCACTGTGAGAATCTACCACACATAATCTACCACACAGAATCTTCCACTATGAGAATCTTCCACTGTGAGAATCTACCACACAGAATCTACCACTATGAGATAAAGAAAAACATTATATCAAGCATAGACTACAATTATAATCATAATACATGTACATATATGTCTGTCAAGTGTATGGCAATATATGTCTGTCAGTGTATACATGTAGCAATATATGTCTGTCAGTGTATACATGTAGCAATATATGTCTGTCAGTGTATACATGTAGCAATATATGTCTGTCAAGTGTATGGCAATATATGTCTGTCAGTGTATACATGTAGCAATATATGTCTGTCAAGTGTATGGCAATATATGTCTGTCAGTGTATACATGTAGCAATATATGTCTGTCATTGTATACATGTAGCAATATATGTCTGTCAGTGTATACATGTAGCAATATATGTCTGTCAAGTGTATGGCAATATATGTCTGTCAGTGTATACATGTAGCAATATATGTCTGTCAGTGTATACATGTAGCAATATATGTCTGTCAGTGTATACATGTAGCAATATATGTCTGTCAGTGTATACATGTAGCAATATATGTCTGTCAGTGTATACATGTAGCAATATATGTCTGTCATGTGAAGTTCAGCATACTGCTTGAAATAATCTACACATGGCCAATGCTGTGGATAAACTAATCTATGGCTGTAGGCTTGCTTGTAAATACCTTGTATATTGTCATCCTAGTATAATGCACTGCAACTGTAGTAGGACCACCTTCAAAACATATCCCATCCAACTATAGTCAATGTCTTGTAAAGTTGTTAAAGAAGATATAGTTATTTGATCATATATTGGGTTATATGTTTTCTTCATTCAAGTCTCCATACAACGGCTTCACAGAATCCATGATTTTCCTCCTTGCATTGTTCAGGCAAATTGTATTTTGCAAGTTTTTGAAGACGTCCTCTGATTGGATGCTGGTTTAGGAATACTCGGCCAGGATCACCAATCAAAATGCAACATTGTTTCTTTGATATGAGCCTGATGAGCCAATCAGTTACCAAAGATGTGAAGTCAGTGTCATAAAACATATCTCCCAGAAGTAATGTATCCCAGAGTTGGTCTGTTTGACCAATCAGATTCTGTGAACTAGTTTCCATGGTAACATTGTTGAGCTGGGCATTCATTTGTATAGCTTTTTCTGCAACTGATAGATAAATTAAACACTGTCAGACAACTATTAAATATGCATTTACAGAGAAAATATGATATTGCCACGTGTATAATAGCTTGGTATGAGAGAGTCAAGTTATGGTACTAAGTCAGCACATTTGGCTAGCTATGGATAACAATCAGGTGAGTGTAGAAACAGTAGTACAATTTTCATCATTTTTAGCACAACTGAACAATAGCACTATTATGTACATGTATGGAGAAATGTGTATTTTTATCATATGGAAATAAAGTTATAAAATGATTTTTAGTAAATAATACTTAAAACCTACTTTACAGATTCTCGTGAAAATTGGTCTGGATATTTCTAAGGGATTTTAATGAAGATCTGATGATCCAATTAATGATATGCAAATTAGCTGTAAAAGACATGATATGTGAACTTCTAACTACCAATCGGATTCATCTTAAACTTGGTGGTGATGTCACAACTGTAAAAAGCAGGCTTTCAACTGACTATGATAGACATCAAGTAAAACCATTTTTAGTTCCCATATGGGAGGTAATGTCGTGGCGATGTCTGTGTGTCTGTGCACAAATTTTGTTCCACTTATATCTTAAAAAGTACTGAAGCAAATGTTCTGCAATTTACTATGTGGCATTGTCAGGCTGTAACTAATAGTGTTGATTAGTTTTTGGTACTAGGAGTGGCTTGCATAATTAATGATAATTTGCATAATTAATGATTTTACATGTGGGGCTATGTATGCATAACAGTTGCACCAAATTCAATGAAACTTGCTACATCTACGGATCATACAAAGATATAAAAGCACTAAAAGATGTTAACTTGTGTAAGAGCTAATTTGCCTAATTAATGAATGTTTCCAACTCATGTTATGCATCCAGAATGGCTTTATCAAATTTGATGAAACTTGGCAAAGATATTGATCATACAGAGATATGAACATTCTTAAAGAAATTAAGTGCTGTCAATTCATTACTCATTTGCATAATTAATGAACTTTGGCAATTAGAGCCTAAACCAAGAAAGACTGCACCAAATTTGATGAAACTTGCTAAACATATTGACCAAGCAAAGATATGATGGTATCGATTCAATTGCTAATTTGCATATTTGATGAACTTTTGCAATAAGAGAGGACTGTAGTGAATTCAAGTGAACTTGCTACAGATATTGATTACACAAAGGTACGACAGTACAGAAAGACATTTCATAGGGTCTATGGTCTCAGCAAGCACATTAACAACATTTCCCCTCATACAGGAACATTTTCAGTTCATCTCTGGTTGTAACATGTTGCATGAGGACACTGGTGTTCATGTACATGTAATTATACACCTTCAGTGGGATACATCATTACATGTTGCTGTAACATGATATTATATGACACAGGTGGAGTTACTTGGTGATTATATCCATACCAAGGCTATTGCCTACTGTCACCCACATTGAACAATAACAGTTTTAGTTTGTGTCTGGCTTAAGTCCAAATCCACTGTAAGTGTTAGCATGGCCCTGATCATCTATTATATTGCAATTTGTCTACTCTACATATGATAACACAATGATGTACACTCACCAGGATCAATGTCATTAATAGCAAGGACATGTTTTGCCCCAAGTCTGACAATGATGTACACTCACCAGGGTCAATGTCATTAGCAAGGACATGTTTTGCCCCAAGTCTGACAGCAGCTATAGCACTAGCACCACATCCACTGCCAATATCTAAAACACATTTACCACTTACATAAGATGGGTTATCAAGAAGAAACCTGAAAGAAATGTAACAAAAACATTGCCAATGGCGCTGTAGCACAACTGTACTTGGCTTTTGCTATGGGCATGGTCTTGTTGCTACAAATGTAGGCATACATTTTTGGAATCTTTATTAATTTGCCTACCCTTGCCAGTTTTCATCTTTGCAATATAATATATACAGTAGACTATATGTGAATAGTATAATATATACAGTAGACTATATGTGAATAGTATAATGTATACAGTAGACTATATATGAATAGTACAATATATACAGTAGACTATATGTGAATAGTATAATATATACAGTAGACTATATGTGAATAGTATAATATATACAGTAGACTATATGTGAATAGTATAATATACACAGTAGACTATATGTGAATAGTATAATATATACAGTAGACTATATGTGAATAGTATAATATATACAGTAGACTATATGTGAATAGTACAATATATACAGTAGACTATATGTGAATAGTATAATATACACAGTAGACTATATGTGAATAGTATAATGTATACAGTAGACTATATGTGAATAGTATAATATATACAGTAGACTATATGTGAATAGTATAATGTATACAGTAGACTATATGTGAATAGTATAATATATACAGTAGACTATATGTGAATAGTATAATATATACAGTAGACTATATGTGAATAGTATAATATACACAGTAGACTATATGTGAATAGTATAATATATACAGTAGACTATATGTGAATAGTATAATATATACAGTAGACTATATGTGAATAGTATAATATATACAGTAGACTATATGTGAATAGTACAATATATACAGTAGACTATATGTGAATAGTATAATATATACAGTAGATTATATGTGAATAGTATAATATATACAGTAGACTATATGTGAATAGTATAATATACACAGTAGACTATATGTGAATAGTATAATATACATGTGTAGTAGACTATATGTGAATAGTATAATATATACAGTAGACTATATGTGAATAGTATAATATATACAGTAGACTATATGTAAATAGTATAATATATACAGTAGACTATATGTGAATAGTATAATATATACAGTAGACTATATGTGAATGGTATAATATATACAGTAGACTATATGTGAATAGTATAATATATACAGTAGACTATATGTGAATAGTATAATATATACAGTAGACTATATGTGAATAGTATAATATACATGTGTAGTAGACTATATGTGAATAGTACAAAATATACAGTAGACTATATGTGAATAGTATAATGTATACAGTAGATTATATGTGAATAGTATAATATACATGTGTAGTAGACTATATGTGAATAGTATAATGTATACAGTAGACTATATGTGAATAGTATAATATACATGTGTAGTAGACTATATGTGAATAGTATAATATATACAGTAGACTATATGTGAATGGTACAATATATACAGTAGACTATATGTGAATAGTATAATATATAGTAGACTATATGTGAATAGTACAATATATAGAGTAGACTATATGTGAATAGTACAATATATACAGTAGACTATATGTGAATAGTATAATATATACAGTAGACTATATGTGAATAGTATAATATATACAGTAGATTATATGTGAATAGTATAATATACATGTGTAGTAGACTATATGTGAATAGTACAATATACACAGTAGACTATATGTGAATAGTATAATATATACAGTAGACTATATGTGAATAGTACAATATACACAGTAGACTATATGTGAATAGTATAATATACACAGTAGACTATATGTGAATAGTATAATGTATACAGTAGACTATATGTGAATAGTATAATATACACAGTAGACTATATGTGAATAGTATAATATATACAGTAGACTATATGTGAATAGTATAATATATACAGTAGACTATATGTGAATAGTATAATATATACAGTAGACTATATGTGAATAGTACAATATATACAGTAGACTATATGTGAATAGTATAATATATACAGTAGATTATATGTGAATAGTATAATATATACAGTAGATTATATGTGAATAGTATAATATATACAGTAGACTATATGTGAATAGTATAATATATACAGTAGACTATATGTGAATAGTATAATATATACAGTAGACTATATGTGAATAGTATAATATATACAGTAGACTATATGTGAATAGTATAATATATACAGTAGATTATATGTGAATAGTATAATATACATGTGTAGTAGACTATATGTGAATAGTATAATACATACAGTAGACTATATGTGAATAGTATAATATATACAGTACTAGTATATGTGAATAGTATAATATATACAGTAGACTATATGTGAATAGTATAATATATACAGTACTAGTATATGTGAATAGTATAATATATACAGTACTAGTATATGTGAATAGTATAATATATACAGTAGACTATATGTGAATAGTATAATATATACAGTACTAGTATATGTGAATAGTATAATATATACAGTAGACTATATGTGAATAGTATAATATATACAGTAGACTATATGTGAATGGTATAATATATACAGTAGACTATATGTGAATAGTATAATATATACAGTAGACTATATGTGAATAGTATAATATATACAGTAGACTATATGTGAATAGTATAATATACATGTGTAGTAGACTATATGTGAATAGTATAATATATACAGTAGACTATATGTGAATAGTATAATATATACAGTAGACTATATGTGAATAGTATAATATACACAGTAGACTATATGTGAATAGTATAATATATACAGTACTAGTATATGTGAATAGTATAATATATACAGTAGACTATATGTGAATAGTACAATATATACAGTAGACTATATGTGAATAGTATAATATACACAGTAGACTATATGTGAATAGTATAATGTATACAGTAGACTATATGTGAATAGTATAATATACACAGTAGACTATATGTGAATAGTATAATATATACAGTAGACTATATGTGAATAGTATAATATATACAGTAGATTATATGTGAATAGTATAATATATACAGTAGACTATATGTGAATAGTACAATATATACAGTAGACTATATGTGAATAGTATAATATATACAGTAGACTATATGTGAATAGTATAATATATACAGTAGATTATATGTGAATAGTATAATATATACAGTAGATTATATGTGAATAGTATAATATATACAGTAGACTATATGTGAATAGTATAATATATACAGTAGATTATATGTGAATAGTATAATATATACAGTAGATTATATGTGAATAGTATAATATATACAGTAGATTATATGTGAATAGTATAATATATACAGTAGATTATATGTGAATAGTATAATATATACAGTAGATTATATGTGAATAGTATAATATATACAGTAGACTATATGTGAATAGTATAATATATACAGTAGATTATATGTGAATAGTATAATATATACAGTAGATTATATGTGAATAGTACAATATACATGTGTAGTAGACTATATGTGAATAGTATAATATATACAGTAGACTATATGTGAATAGTATAATATATACAGTAGACTATATGTGAATAGTATAATATACACAGTAGACTATATATGAATAGTATAATATATACAGTACTAGTATATGTGAATAGTATAATATATACAGTAGACTATATGTGAATAGTACAATATATACAGTAGACTATATGTGAATAGTATAATATACACAGTAGACTATATGTGAATAGTATAATGTATACAGTAGACTATATGTGAATAGTATAATATACACAGTAGACTATATGTGAATAGTATAATATATACAGTAGACTATATGTGAATAGTATAATATATACAGTAGATTATATGTGAATAGTATAATATATACAGTAGACTATATGTGAATAGTACAATATATACAGTAGACTATATGTGAATAGTATAATATATACAGTAGACTATATGTGAATAGTATAATATACATGTGTAGTAGACTATATGTGAATAGTATAATATATACAGTAGACTATATGTGAATAGTATAATATATACAGTAGATTATATGTGAATAGTATAATATACATGTGTAGTAGACTATATGTGAATAGTACAATATATACAGTAGACTATATGTGAATAGTACAATATATACAGTAGACTATATGTGAATAGTATAATATACACAGTAGACTATATGTGAATAGTATAATGTATACAGTAGACTATATGTGAATAGTATAATATACACAGTAGACTATATGTGAATAGTATAATATATACAGTAGACTATATGTGAATAGTATAATATATACAGTAGACTATATGTGAATAGTATAATATATACAGTAGACTATATGTGAATAGTATAATATACATGTGTAGTAGACTATATGTGAATAGTACAATATATACAGTAGACTATATGTGAATAGTACAATATATACAGTAGACTATATGTGAATAGTACAATATATACAGTAGACTATATGTGAATAGTATAATATATACAGTAGATTATATGTGAATAGTATAATATATACAGTAGACTATATGTGAATAGTACAATATATACAGTAGACTATATGTGAATAGTATAATATATACAGTAGACTATATGTGAATAGTATAATATATACAGTAGACTATATGTGAATAGTACAATATATACAGTAGACTATATGTGAATAGTACAATATATACAGTAGACTATATGTGAATAGTATAATATATACAGTAGATTATATGTGAATAGTATAATATATACAGTAGACTATATGTGAATAGTACAATATATACAGTAGACTATATGTGAATAGTATAATATATACAGTAGACTATATGTGAATAGTATAATATATACAGTAGACTATATGTGAATAGTATAATATACAGTAGACTATATGTGAATAGTATAATATATACAGTAGACTATATGTGAATAGTATAATATATACAGTAGACTATATGTGAATAGTATAATATACAGTAGACTATATGTGAATAGTATAATATATACAGTAGACTATATGTGAATAGTATAATATACACAGTAGACTATATGTGAATAGTATAATATACATGTGTAGTAGACTATATGTGAATAGTATAATATATACAGTAGACTATATGTGAATAGTATAATATATACAGTAGACTATATGTGAATAGTATAATATACATGTGTAGTAGACTATATGTGAATAGTATAATATATACAGTAGATTATATGTGAATAGTATAATATATACAGTAGATTATATGTGAATAGTATAATATATACAGTAGATTATATGTGAATAGTACAATATACATGTGTAGTAGACTATATGTGAATAGTACAATATATACAGTAGACTATATGTGAATAGTACAATATATACAGTAGACTATATGTGAATAGTATAATATATACAGTAGACTATATGTGAATAGTATAATATATACAGTAGATTATATGTGAATAGTATAATATATACAGTAGACTATATGTGAATAGTATAATATATACAGTAGACTATATGTGAATAGTATAATATATACAGTAGACTATATGTGAATAGTACAATATATACAGTAGACTATATGTGAATAGTATAATATATACAGTAGACTATATGTGAATAGTACAATATATACAGTAGACTATATGTGAATAGTATAATATATACAGTAGACTATATGTGAATAGTACAATATATACAGTAGACTATATGTGAATAGTATAATATATACAGTAGACTATATGTGAATAGTATAATATATACAGTAGATTATATGTGAATAGTATAATATATACAGTAGACTATATGTGAATAGTATAATATATACAGTAGACTATATGTGAATAGTATAATATATACAGTAGACTATATGTGAATAGTATAATATATACAGTAGACTATATGTGAATGGTATAATATATACAGTAGACTATATGTGAATAGACACAAAGACACATTTTTACACCTAATTTGATGGGGTATCGTGACATTGTTATGAACAATTCTTAATCTAAATACCCCTAAGAACGTTCCCACCAAATTTCAACCCAATTTGCTTAGTAGTTTTTGACCCAAAAATAACATTTTTTTACCCAAATCACACACCGGTGGTAAGATCATTTTGATTTAGAAATTCCCCAACTTGACACCAAAGGCAATATACATGTACACCCACCAAGTATTGTGGCAATCTGTCGTACGGTTTTTGAGTTTAAATTGTTTACACACACACACACACACACACACACACACACACACACACACACACACACACAGATAGACAGACACTTTGCCATGCCTATAGCACTAGTGAACCTTATCAGTTCAGTTATATCAATTGCAATGATCGCCTACAATGAATTCTTGTAATTCAGTGAA
This sequence comes from Glandiceps talaboti, assembly GCF_964340395.1. Classification (NCBI taxonomy): domain Eukaryota; kingdom Metazoa; phylum Hemichordata; class Enteropneusta; family Spengelidae; genus Glandiceps; species Glandiceps talaboti. Next base: position 20,993,599 of record NC_135566.1, on the reverse strand, counting down.
AAGAAAAATCTACAACAGCAGTCAATACCTGTCCACCGGCCATAAATGTTATAAATATTCATATGGATGTCGTTAATATACGCACCTAGTCAATACCTGTCCACCAGGCCAGTAAAATGCCCAGAATGGGTCGCTAACTTCGCAGTCTTCGGCAGTACAATTCCATAACCTACATTCACGAGTCATTAGTCTCAATTTAATTTCAGGTGTTAAATGGTCAGTTGAAACTGCAGTGTTTTCAAGAATAAATCTTTCAGCAATATGACCTTTCAAGTTCACTTTTGAAGGTATACAATACCATCTACGGGGTACTAATAGTGTACGTCGTGTCACGAACGTGTAGTGGCTGAGATTATTTGCACGGCGTTGTGTGTACATGTATCGGAACACGTAGTGTCGGTGTACGTGTAAACTGTACATGTGCAGAGTCTGCATTGCAATTGCTGGATTCACTACGGTAATCCCACCCGACAAAATAGGAACACACATCCACTTCACACACGACAAATGAGGTTATCGTCCGATACACTCCAAACTTGGGTGCTGCTGTAGCTCTGAAAATGTGCGCTTCATGTACTACTACTAGACACTTCTTCGACCAACCCGTTCACTAACAGTGCACAGGAACCCGGAAGTGAAGGAACTCCGAAGCCTCGCTTTCAAATTTTAGTATACAATGTAGTCATCGATCCTCTTTCTATTTGTATTATCATGCATGCGCATTGCAGGTACTCCAAACACGGACCACCGGACACAGAATATACTTGAGTATATTCCGGAGCAATCACGGGCAACGGTATTTTTTGAATATCGCATAGGAGTTGTAGGAAACGTCAATGTGTAGAAGTGTTTGATTCGGCTAGTTAAAGAGACCATAGGGAAAACAACGGAAAACATAACTACCTGAACTAGACAGTCACACATGAAAAAATGAAATAAAATAGAATAAAATAAATAATCTACCTACCCCACCTATTCTAAAATTGAGCGTAATCGGAACCACACAATTTTTTGTAGGCCTTAGCAGAAAAATCCAGCCAACTTTGCGAAATAGACCGTACCGTTTATTTCAGCTTGCTCAGCAGGAATTACAGAGTGTGTTTTGCGGTGTAAAGCTCATGCACATTGACCAACAGAATACTTGTAAAATAGATATATTTCACAGCTTAGCGGCAAGTATAAGGCAGATAAGATAATAAGGTCTTTATGGAGGTAGGATTCTGAAGGACTTCCTACCTCCATGGAGAGAACCAGCTCTCACCATAGATTCATCCCATACATTCCACTCCAGGTTCCTTTACTATTAAAATGTAATATATATATATATATATATATATATATATATATATATATATATATATATATATATATATATATATATATATATATATATATATATATATATATATATATATATATATATATATATATATATATATATATATATATCAGAAACTGGGCGTTTCTAAATATACAACACATATATTACAATTCATATTCCACGCCTTAAATCATTTCAAGACTGTTGATTGGATTAAACCTCATATCTCTGACATTTAAGGCTGCTGGTTGGATTAAAATCTCAGACTTATTGATATTAATTGAATTCTTTTATCGAGTTGCTTCATTACCCTTCTTTTGTCTTTAGTCCTGTGTCAGCTCTTGAACTTGTATAGAGTTAATTACAAAGAATTAATTATGCTACTGGAGATCACTCTCTTTTCCATTGTACTGTATCAAGCTGTCTCAGGACATATTCTATTATATTGTTATAGCTGTTTCAGGTCAAAAGGAGGACATTCTATATTTCTGCAAGTTAGCTATCAAATTATTAATATGTATGTAACACATCATAAAAACAAACAAGAAAACCCTCAAAATTAAAACTAAGTGGAGAACCATTTGATTTCGGGGGGGGGGGGGCAGAAGGAAATAGGTATGGCGGCAATTTTTTCCCCATCACTGTGACAGCAAATTTTTACAGCATCCATGTACAAGTCTTAGAGCTTTTTCCCACACATCCATGCACCAGCTATGTTAGCATAGCTGTACCATAGGTGTTTCCCACAGCCATGTACCAGCTATGTGAACAATGCTAGTCAGATATGAACAAATGGGTTGCTACAGGGTATTATTCCACCATAGCTGTTACATGTATGTGCACAACTGTGTGCTAGTTATGCAGTACACAGCTATGGTACTGGGATGTGCAAAACAGTCATGGCACAGAGGAGGTATCACAATCATGTCACCCAAAGTCGGTCTTTAATGTTTTTTATTAAATTGAAACAATAAGGTATGAACGTGCAGTAACGAAGATTTCCAAAACAAATTTAAATTCTTCATAAACAATTAGGATACAACAAATCAAGTGATTCGCTCGTTAGGTCCGTTATGAGAATAGGAGACTTATCTCCAAAATCAGACACCAACTCAAGAGATTCCTCTAGTCTTCAAAACAACATATATAGTCCCAACATCAAAGCGTCTAAACTAAAAGACGCATTAATAAAACATTGGGAATTGCTAGAATATAATGTAACTTTGAACCAACTCTACCCGACCAAACCAATCATAGCTCAGAAAAGAACGAAACAAAAATCTTGAAGACATACTTGTCACAACTAAACTGAAGTCCTCTGCCTTTAAAAGCAAGGCTAAAAATAGCCTTGCTGATCATAATTTGATTGAAATACTAGCATCTCTGCTTGATGAACAATATTAAATTTTAAGCCAAACAAATGCGAGAACGCTGTCTTGTTAGACATAACTGCGACTGATGAAGGACCCCAACAGCCGGTACGAAACGTCTTAAAAGAAGGGTCAACTAGGTATCGACCAGGGGATTTATCGCCAATGTCTTCCCTGCTAACCTACCCTAATACCAAGGTCAATAACCTCAAGACAAACCGGTCACTTGGTTACTGACCTTTAAACCAATTTATCAAAATAATCAAGTTTGAACCAGCTTTGGAAAATGCTTCCTTTTATTAACAAAAAACTTCACTTAACAACCCTGTGTTTACATGGTAAACGCTATGGCATACACATACAGAGTCCCCTTCCCTTTATTACCGCCCAAATTTAGCTGATTGCAGAACATCACAATTTTTTTAAAATATCTGTCTGTTTGAACAATTTTTTTTCTCAAGCTGTTATGGGATCAAATTTTTTTTTCCTCCTGCACCTGCCAACAATTTTTTTTCTTCTCAAAATCACCCTGCGCCCAATCAAATGGTTCACCCCTAACTTCGATTATTGCATAAAGGCTATAAAGGTCACCAAATCAACCTGTCCATTGATATAAACACACTAATATACCAGTCCTTAATACATGCGATATTGTCGAATTGAAATCGGTGACATCATACTAGAAATCATGGTGAATGGTGAATTATATCAATACTTGGCCAGGTGAACGTGAATTTCAATCCAAAGGTACTGGTGAATACTACTACTACTACTACTACTACTACTACTACTACTACTACTACTAATAATAATAATAATAACTTTATTCGTCATGTCGATCATGATATTTTCGTTGCATTGACAGAAAACAGACAAACTACATATCCACACAGCTTACATTAACTTAAATACATAATCCATGAAAAGTATAAAGTTAGGATTACAATACACATACATACATACATACATACATACATACATACATACATACATACATACATACATACATACATACATACATACATACAGTAGCGGTTACATGTTATTGATGAGATGAATAGATCTTGGAACAAAGCGACCACTTGGTAGATATTCATATTCTGTATGTAGTGGATGTGTTGAATCTTTGATAATTTTTGTAGCAGTCTTAAACGATTTGAGTTTATACAATGTAGAGTTATCAGATAGTTCGTAGAATTTATAATTAACTAATTTTCTGCATATGTTCCTAGGACGGTTTAGATCGTGTTTAAGATAGGTAGGCAGCATATCATAGAATGCAATGTTCGCATAGCTGAGGACTGTATAAATGGTTGAATTGTAGAACAAAGAAATGACATTCGAGCTAACATTTAATTTCCTCATGGACCTTGCGAAATACAACCTTTTATTTGCTTTTTTTTGAGCTGATTGTCCACATGTTGCGCAAAGGACAATTTATCATCAACCATACAACCAAGATATATATATACTGATGTTCTTTCGACTTGCATATTGTTAATTTCAACATGTTGTTTTTCTGCTTTATTCCGTCGGAAGTCAAGAATTAATTCTTTTGTTTTTGGCACATTAAGATCAAGGTAGTTATCTTTACACCAGGTGTTGACAAACTCAATACACTCCACATACTCACTGTCATCATCATTTGATATAAATCCGACAACAGCTGCTGTATCATCTGCATATTTCTCAATCATCGCGCCATTAGTGTCCCATGCCAAATCATTTGTGTAAAGTACAAAAAGAACTGGTGACAGCCCATAGCCCTGTGGTGCACCTGTATTAACTGTTATTATGTCGGATACACCATACTTCGTGCGGACATATTGTGATCTTTCGGTGAGGTAATCTAAGTATGCCGGTACATTGAGTGCATTCAGTTTATTAAGCATTAGATGTGGCTGAATAGTGGTGAATGCTGAGGAATAATCGATAAATATAACTCTAGCTGTATTCGATGACTTGGCGTCTAGATGCTTAGTAAGACGATGTATCAAAGTACAAATTGCGTCATTATTTGAACGCCCAAGTATGTATGCGAATTGTAAAGGATCAAAATTATCCTTTACATGTGGCATCAATAATGCTAAATCAACTCGTTTAAGACATGCAGACATTTAGACAGAATAAATGTGAGGGTTACAGGTCTAAGGTCATTGATAACCTGTGGTAGATCTTTCTTTGGAACAGGTACTATCTCACCAATCTTCCAAGATGATGGATATGTGCATGTTGACAACGATAACTCAAATATATAATGGATTATATAAAATAAAATATCCTTACACTGTTTTAAGAAATGGTGAATACGAGCACATTAGTTTACTTTCTGGTTAATGGTGATCTGAGAGGGGTATAACCTCCCCTCCCCAAGTATGATAATATTATGACAGATATCAATCTGATGTAGTGAATACAGCTCGATTTCTCTGTTTACCTAAATTTCCCTCGTCTACCGTTGTTTGTTTTCGATTTTGTCGTTCTGGGAGTTATTGCCGCAATTCAGCCATATTCACACGAGATTTTAATCAGTTTGTCAAATACAAGTCTAAGTTACACAGCACTAACTAATCAACTTTCTGGATTCGGTGAGAATACGAATGCCATCAAAATAAGGAAACACTTTAACTTTTTTGAAATGGCAATTTTTCAAATGAGTTTACGTAGTTCTCGACTGGGTCCTCGCGTATACTTCCTATCAAGGTGCAGCTTCCAATAGCGCCCCTAGTGGCCAAACTAAAATGTTTCGATTTTCTGTTAACCGTAGTAAAATGTTTATTGTATTGTAGTACAATCCAACTTTGAAATACTCATAAACCCTACAATGTTCATGAATACAACCCTTTAGGAATTATTTGTTTGGTAATTAAATTACTTGAATATTAAAGAGCGGACAAGGGGAAGGTTGGCTATGAACAATTTAAATTCAATTATCAAACTATAGAGCACCTTAGTGGAAATGCTCTAAACATAGGTCAAGATTGCAACTGAGGCAGAATTATTTAAGCCAGCATGTTAATACCACATCGGCAATTTTGACGTGCCAATTTTGCCACCAGTATTGATCATACAAAATGAAAACTCCATAAATGAACCACAAATTACTTTCCCTTTCAAAATGTGGTAATTTTAGAATGAGTATTATCATTTTTATTGACGACTGACTCTGTCAAAAATCGTCCCCAACAGTGACAGCATACACTTTCAGGCAAGGCAAGATTTGATCGAAAGCATATACTGGAATGAACCATTATGTAGAAGGGGTGCAGGATTTGGATTTGAAGTTTACAACCCTGTTTCAAACAAACACTTATCATTGGGTGCACAATGCATAGAATTATGACTATATATTACATTGCTTGCTTGACGTCAATGGTGTCTTTTGAAAAGAGGTCTCGTGGACGGATTTCCAATATGGCGTCGGTCACAATGCTCATCAACATATTAATTTTTTTTTTAAATTACAAAAAAAAAAATCATCAAAAATAGAAAAGAAGATGTGCTGACTTGAAATTAACAAATCTGAGTAAGCTACTCTCTGCGCATCAACACACCAGATATCAAAGCAATCTGACAAGTAATATTGAGATGATGAAAATATCATTTTTGAAAAAGAAAATCATAAAAAATTGAAAATGCCACAGACCAACTTGGCATGAATAAATCTGAATAGCCTCCCCCCCCCCAGGGAACATGCACACCAAATATCGAAGTATTCTGACTGTCACTTTTGGAGATCATGAAAATAAAAAAAGTTGACAGACACCTATGATCATACCTCTATACCTATACCCACCTATACCTAAAGCTACGCTTTCAGCTTTCGCTGACAGCAGAGCTAACAATATAGATCAATGAGGATATTAATTTGTCAACTCAAAGTTGTGTTTCTCACCCATTATGTCCTGCAGTATTTCTTTCCCATCATATCTTGTCTTACAGCTTGGTGGACTGTTTTGAAAACACCATTACATGGTAGGTAGGTATCCATCAATGAAGAAATATTTCAAATCAAAGTAGTATTTCTCTCCCATCATACCTTGCTTTAAAACTAGGTGGACTGTTTTGAAAACACACACACACACACACACACACAGGCAGACTGCACCATGCCTATAGCACCACTGAACCTTATCAGTTCAGTTGTGCTAAAAATTATCCCCACCTTATTGGCTTAGCAGGTGCAGGTTTTATTTAAAATTGTTCATACACACAGAGAACACTATTAAAATGTTGCCATTAGAGTTCAATTGTGCCAAACACGTGCTTCTTCAGTGTGTCCTTAGACAGACTTTCTCTGGTAAATTGGACATGGCATTACAAAGATTCTCCCCCAACACAAACATGCAACTCCCCCCCCCCCAACACACACATACGCATACATCAGGTGCTCTGAGAATAGCAAGGTATTTTGACACAATTTATTTAGCATAAATAAACGTTCGGTATAACTCTGTGTAGAGACAACACCAGAAACTGAAAGCCAGCAGACATATCACTGGATATCTGACAGGTTGTAAGTTAGTAAACACAGAGAAAAGGACATCACCCAACCAAGACTTCCCATATTTTATACATAGTACACAATATAAGGTAAAACTTCTTGTAACATAAAATGAATTGCCCCCAGTTTCCAACTGGATACAGTGCTGAATTAAAAAGTCTTAAAGAAAAAACAAACTCTTCCTATCTAAATGCTCACCACCAGGGCATTAACAGCACCCATTTTTCTGAGTTAAAGATGATTTTTTTTGTTATATTTGATAAGTTTTTTTGAAAGCTACAAATTTAACAAATTCAAAGTCAATATCAGCCATTTTCTTTTTACTTATATATGTGGAACAATAACAGAAAGAATCAGAACAAAAGTCAAAACAAAATACATATAAGAATTTGTTGTGTTAATTATCATACATTGAGTGTATTGCTGTACAATCCCCACACTCCTTTGTGGAAACTGTAAAACATGTAATTTTCTGTGATTGTGGAATAATTACTCTAGATTGAAAGAATGCAATAAGTGAAAGCTGTTAAGTTGAGCATCATATATGCTTAAGTGTGATTACGCGTATACGGTATTGTGTCAATAATCACTGAATTCTATTCATTTTGGTCTTTGATGCAATTCACCTATACGCACTCTTTAACTTCGTATCTATGAAATACAGCCAGGTCAAGATAAAACACAATCAGATCTATGAAATACACTCAGGTCAAGATAAAGATACAATCAAATCTAGTAGACTTTGGCAAGTTTGCATATAATGTTCTGATAATGCCATCGTTGTATTCCTGTGTAACTGTGTACAGCTGTGTTATACCACAAAATACATTAATTTTACATTATGCAACTAATCAAATGCATAACCATACATGTCATGAAGTATCATGTCAATTCAAACACATATTAGTGGTACAGAAACAAATTTACATTCAACAATAATAATAAAAACAAAAACGCTGATATACTTATCATATTTAATATCACTGAACATAGTAAAATAATTCAAGGGAATGCTAAAAAACATACCCACTCAACAGATGAATACAATTTAAAATTTCAATTTTGCTAGAATACATTGCACAATATTATCTATGGCAAGTTGTTGCATCACAGTACAATTTTTCTTGATAACTAAAATACAAACACTTGAATATTAAAACTCTGCTAAAACAACTACAATAATATATACTGTTTAACAGGTATGTGAACAAAACAAAACAAAATTATGTATACACTACACATAAAGCTTATCACAAGTTGAAACTATTATGGCAGTATTTGTTAGTACTTTTGATCTGACTAAAATGGATTCTAGAAGCACTGTTAGATTGTTACATTACCTGTATGAATAAAGATAACATTAACTCATCTTTTCCTGTCATCAGTATGAAAATCCCAGTTTGAAGTCAAAATTGAGATGTAGAGTTTGACATGAAACAGTGTATATTGAATATTGTCTTAACAAATGTATTGTCCTTCTTTTGAAAAAAATAAGACATTGACTACATATTTTTAATTGAGCTAATAAATTTTAATAAATAAAATCATCATTACTTGACTCACTCCCTGGTCTCAACAGACATATGTCCATTATTTAACTCCCTAGTCTCAACAGACACATGTCCAGGGTTTAACTCCTTGGTCTCAACAGACACGTCCATTATTTAACTCCTTGGTCTCAACAGACACATGTCCATTATTTAACTCCCTAGTCTCAACAGACACATGTCCAGGATTTAACTCCCTGGTCTCAACAGACACATGTCCAGTATTTAACTCCTTGGTCTCAACAGACACATGTCCAGAGTTTAACTCCTTGGTCTCAACAGACACATGTCCATTATTTAACTCCCTAGTCTCAACAGACACATGTCCAGGGTTTAACTCCTTGGTCTCAACAGACACATGTCCAGGGTTTAACTCCCTGGTCTCAACAGACACATGTCCATTATTTAACTCCCTGGTCTCAACAGACACATGTCCAGGATTTAACTCCCTAGTCTCAACAGACACATGTCCAGGATTTAACTCCCTAGTCTCAACAGACACATGTCCAGGATTTAACTCCCTGGTCTCAACAGACACATGTCCAGGGTTTAACTCCCTAATCTCAACAGACACATGTCCATTATTTAACTCCTTGGTCTCAACAGACACATGTCCAGAGTTTAACTCCTTGGTCTCAACAGACACATGTCCATTATTTAACTCCCTAGTCTCAACAGACACATGTCCAGGGTTTAACTCCTTGGTCTCAACAGACACATGTACAGGGTTTAACTCCCTGGTCTCAACAGACACATGTCCATTATCTAACTCCCTGGTCTCAACAGACACATGTCCAGGGTTTAACTCCTTGGTCTCAACAGACACATGTCCAGGGTTTAACTCCCTGGTCTCAACAGACACATGTCCATTATTTAACTCCCTGGTCTCAACAGACACATGTCCAGGATTTAACTCCCTAGTCTCAACAGACACATGTCCACGATTTAACTCCCTAGTCTCAACAGACACATGTCCATTATTTAACTCCCTGGTCTCAACAGACACATGTCCAGGATTTAACTCCCTAGTCTCAACAGACACATATCCAGGATTTAACTCCCTGGTCTCAACAGACACATGTCCAGGATTTAACTCCCTGGTCTCAACAGACACATGTCCAGGATTTAACTCCTTGATCTCAACAGACACATGTCCAGGATTTAACTCCCTGGTCTCAACAGACACATGTCCAGTATTTAACTCCCTGGTCTCAACAGACACATGTCCAGGTTTAACTCCCTGGTCTCTCAACAGGCACATGTCCAGGGTTTAACTCCCTGGTCTCAACAGACACATGTCCAGGATTTAACTCCTTGGTCTCAACAGACACATGTCCGGGTTTAACTCCTTGGTCTCAACAGACACATGTCCAGGGTTTAACTCCTTGGTCTCAACAGACACATATCCAGGGTTTAACTCCCTGGTCTCAACAGACACATGTCCGGGTTTAACTCCTTGGTCTGCACAAATAGTTATATACTGAGTAGATATAATGACCCATTAATATGTAAACAAACTGTGTTGTAGGGTAATATTTTGGTGTTTCTTGGAACTTACAACAATTTTACTGTACAGTGACACCCAATATCATATGATATGCAATATTGAAGGTGTTTTGTCTCACAATCTACCGTATAAATATAGTCAACATACAAGTCATTGCATTGACATAATAGTTGAATTAGTCTCTTAATACTGTCAGTAGTTTGCATACACATCCAAAGTGTTGTAAACTGAGTACAATTTTGTAAACACGTGATCAAATGTATTATGACAGCTAGAGTTTTGTTAACACTGCATTGTGAATATTTCATCAGGAACAAATCAAGCTACATTTAGAGCAAGTGGCACTTAAAAAAATTCAAAACATGCAATTAGAATATATCAGAATATATTCCCTGTCAATGTCATCATACTAAAATGTTTTCGTGATATCTGATAGTTCTCTTTCAGCATCATGGATGCACACTAAGTCAGGTACTTAACATTACTAATGTTCAGTCATGTCCCCTACAATAAAACACTTTTGTCCACATGGCCATACTTCGTACATATATTGGTGACACTCTTTACATAAACGTACATGTATATGTGATATCTGTTTTCAAGGCCAAAGGACTAGATCCTGTATGTTTCAAAATCACATGATATGTGGACTACATGATAGTTATGCCAGGTTTGGTTGAAATCAGCTCATGCATGTCAGACATGTACATAATACACTGTGAATAGTTTGGGCTATTTGACCTACAATGTATAGGTCAAGGTCAAAGTCACTCAAGGAAGCTTCTCATGATTAAAATGAATATAGAAACTCCCCAAAATGAGGTTGTTATTTATTAATCTTCTATAGTAAACAGTCTATCTATAGTCTTCTGGAGTAATGGGCAAAAATTTATTTTTACAACAAATATGGTTGCCCTTTGGCCATTATCTAGAAGGCCAAGCATCAAAGTGATGTATAGTATCTGACATTTGTGTCAGGTTTGGTTGAAATCAGCTTGTGTCTTTCAGAGATACAGGTAAACACTGACAGACAGATAGACAGGCATGACCCAACATAGCAGCCTGCTAGGGAGTAATTACTACAACTAAGATTGGGTTTATTACATGGGTCATGTTGATGGACACACTCATTGCAGACCTTACTCAGTGGTCACACTTTCATTGAATCAACTGGTAAGTGGCAAACTTTATAATATACAATAATATAATACTGTTTTTGAGTAAATAGAAAATATGAGTTTAAATTCTTTGCCAGTCAAACAATGTGAGCAAACAGAATGACTATATTGTTACATGAATTGTAATCACAACTTCAATATTGCATTACTAGTCTATAGTCTTAGAGCTGTTGCAAATTATTAAACCCTGTTCAATACCTTATTAGCATCAAGGACTAGTATTTTATTTGATGATTGATTTGAAAGTTTGCAAATTATCCACACCCCTTCATCAAAGGCACAAATAGGTAGTATTTCTACAGGGAATGTTATTCTAGTTCACTGTTGTAATACCATGAATAGCACCAAGAAAGATATCATTATCATATCAGCCACAACTGATTGGTTTGTATTTGGAATCCCACATTACTACAGCCAATAGAGCAAATTCATAATCAAACATACTTTACAAGAATTGCAATATCTTTGAGTCATATGCATGTATGTATGGGGACTCCTGGCCATGGCAAGGACCTCCTTGAATGAATGAGGAAAAAGTTTACCTCAGTTTTTCTCAGCAACTGCATGTTGTGTACGTGATTATGAAATCATAACAGGACTCTCCAGAAACCCAAGTTTACAAAAATGCCTGATTTCCTGCAGTGACATTCTTCTTCAAGTGATTTCTGAATCAGTTTTGTTTTGAAAAAGATATCAAGATATTAAAAGAGAGAGTGTAAGAATTCCTCAATATTATAAATATGAGATAATTAAGGCAAAACTTGTCTCCATAACTCTACAAGTAATCTTGACTAACAACTACACTACATCTACAACTTTTTTTTCTGAAATGATTTTTTACTGTGTGTCGGCAAGATAAAAATTAATCTTAAAAATGATATTATAAACATATTTTTACCCTCTCCAAAATATTCAAAATGCTGTCCAAAATAAATAGCTCTCTTTCATCAATTTAAATTTAACAGCCACATTTACATATTAAAATAATACGAATAAATTAGTCATTTTTGCTACATTTAGTCGGTGAAAGCTGACCTTATGACACAACTGTGACATCTGACCTTATGAAAACATTAAATTATGAAATATATATTTCATTTTCATGTTACAAACACAACTATGATACCACAAGCTTTCTACACATTACTCCTGTAAAAAGCTAGAGAAAATATACTCATATCATTTGATATGAGAATCTTAACATTTTGTACTCAAATATCCCAAATTTTATATAAATGTAAGAAAGATATACATGTCCAACATTTCAAGTATATTCATATAATTATCCATACAACATAAACAGATTTCCCCTAAAATATTGATAGAACTATTCTACATTTTGTTTTTTTCATTCAGCCACCCTACCCACAATTAAAACAACAAACAATACAATAAATCATCTGATTCATTGTAATGTTGTTCAATTAATTTAATATATTATTTGACTAATTATATTATTAATCACTTTATGGAACATATAAAATTCCTGATGCCTTTGGATATTTTTCAGATCTAAGTTTGAGTTGATCTACACGTCAAGTGCACTAACTAAATGCTTCCTTCAGTAACTTCTAGTCAGCCTGAAATTGTCAAGGTTAAACCTTCTTGGCTTATACAAGTCATGTGATTTGTATATTTTGAATAATTACATGTGCCATTTCATTAGTTAATACAATTATTATGCACATGCATTCACATTTTGAAAAATAATTTAGTTGCGATAACCATAAAAGGTCATCATTAGTCATCTATCTATAAATTTTACAAAACTATAGAATATTTCCACCCCTGACCACTTCCTGTTATGTTACAAAATATTGTCAAACTTCTTAAAAACTAGTTCAAATACTGAACTCACAGACAAAATCAATCACCATGTGTACTAAAACTTATTAATGTGGTACACAGGTGTAATCTGATACGATAGAATCAAAATTTGTCAGTCAAAAATTAATCTGACCAGCTACATCACATCTGAAGTAGAAAAAATCTACAAAATTCAAGTTCCAAAGGAACATGTTTTAAGATATGTAAAAGGAGGCTTCGTATCTATTTGCATAGCTACCTATACAGTTGAAATCACTGTAACAAGATAGTCAGAATGTACAGTCAATAATAAGACTAATATATATATAGACATCTTCTTACAACTTCACCCATTGTCTATTTCTTATATTTCTTTATACTGAAATGTATCACCATGTGACAGCAGCTAGCTGTATTTCACAGTCTAAAGTCAAATAACACACCTTGTCTCTCAGAATTAGGAAATGATTATTATTCAAAAAATGCTATTCTGGAATATGTCCCTTTCAGCAGTTCCTTGAGTATTAAAAATAAGTTTGAAAATTCCCAGCTGTACATTTGAATACTATCAGTATATCTTGATAACTATATTAACTAAATTTCAAAGGTCACAAGGCACCCGCATTATATATTCTGAAGGCCATGTTTCCAGTTTGTCAGCCTCCTATATAAAAATTCAAATTTATACAATTATAACATATATGTCCAACTTTGTCCATTTGACATTTGGAGGTACTAGAAATGTGCCCTGCACTATATGTTGAGTATCCTCTGGTGAAAATGTTGTTGCATATCAGACGCATTGCACTACTGCTAGATACAGACGGTACAAAGCTATGTAATAAAACTGAACACCACTGAATTATGTGATGGGCAAAACATGCTTTCAGCAACTAAGACTGCTGATTAGTAGTGGTATCACTGTTAACTATCAAAATATGGAAATATGTGAATTCAATGCATTTTTTGTGTTACAGTGGTCTGTCTGTACTGTATAAAGCTACATGTAGATGCATTCTGTGACTCCTCAGTAGTCTTTTAATGCACACATCCAGGACATTCTGCACACACTCTTCTCTGTCACTCTTTGCCACTCTGCTACTTGGTGAGGTTACTATGACAACATCAAGGCAGTTTTATAAGTAAGGCACTAAAGTCTGTCATTGACACTCAGTACTATGTTTATCCCAGGCCTTCATCTGTAATAAAACCAAAAACATCAAATGTACATGTAATCAGGAAAGCAACTTGGATAATTATCAATACATACCGGTATCTTTGCGAAAACGTGAACTGGCACATGTCAGATTAAGAGATATTGATGCACATGCACACAGACACAGACTCAGACACACATGCAAAGAATGCAAAAATACCTCTGAGTATGCAACACCAGTACTCACACCATGGGTTCTCTTCTTATGACATATTTATCTTAAACAGTAGCCGTAAAATTTAAAACAAAACCGATTTTGTGAACAAGGAACAATCATGTACTCATTTGCACATCTTTTACATACAGGTATTAATTTTTGGTATTGGCACTGCCATACAATAGTCAGGATGCCAAGGTCCAAAAAGTGGCTTAAAACAAGAGTTACCATACATGAGTTGAAGTACAATTTTTGACATCATATTTGGTTAAAGTAATATCTGAGCCTTCAGAAAACTGATGTTGCCCCTCTGGATTCTCTTGCACAATCTCACAGGAGGCAGTTTCCATGGTAACGGTGACATAGTTTTGAAGGATGCTAAAACATTATAAAACATCATATCTCAGGCTCTAGAAGTGCTATAATCATATTCAAAATATGTGTATATATGTTTGGGGAGACGGGCAACTCAGTTGATCACATGACCTTTCTGATCAAAGGTTAAAGTCATGGTCAAAATTCAACCTTAGGTCATCTTATTTTTTCTACATTTTTATTAAAACTCTGGCAGAAAGTTTTATATAACTAACATCAGACATAGTTGTTATAGCTGAAAATCAGTCATAAAAATAGCAAATGATATGGTCTTTCAGAAAAAATACAGCAAAAGTCTATTTCGAGATGCTTTATTACAAAATCCCGTTATCAAGACAACTGATATCAAGATCCGTAATTATGAAAAATACTGAAGATCTCAAGGTCCCTAGGTGCTATAGATGTGACGAAAGTGTCTGTATATGGGTTTTAGGGGATTGGCAACTCAATGAACACATGATCTTTTTATCCAAGGTCAAGGTCATAGTCAAAATTCAAAAAATTGTACTTCAAGCCGGGTAATACTTTTTCAAGATTTCAGCCTTGGCGCCCTGACTACAAACATCACTTGTGTGTGTACACATCAAGTAATCACTCTGGTAGGTAATAATCATTTATGTATGTAGTATTGCCCAGTAAAAGTACAGTTTGTAGTATCAGTGCAGTAAGGTCGTATCTGCTATACAAACTATGTGTACCACTGTGTATGTTGATGTAGTCAGAAATAAATCAGGTATTTTCACCTTTGGCCATGCAAATAAGATGAAATAGATCCTACAGCAAAACCAATCCCTTATGAAAATTAGCGAACAAATGCATTTGTTTTTAAGCACATACGCGTCTTTCAGGTTGTTACACACTTTTTGTTGGTTCATAAAATATTTCACTATTTTTCTTGACCATCGCAAGTTCTGTAGTATCAAATAACTATGCAAATTAGTCGTTTACCCATCACATAACTATGCAAATTTCACTGCAAACAAGTAAACAACACTTCAACTATTTTCCGTATGTAAACATAATCAATCTTGATGTTTACTAAATTGAATGTATCTTAAGTATTTGGTATTTTCAACATTTCCACTGGATACTTATACACTTCTATGAAACATTTTAAAAAAGTGAATTCATTACTGTAGGTCATTTTAAACTGATATCTGGCCAGGAAAGCAACTTAAAACACAGATTTGTGTCAGCTGCCTGTGAACCGGACACGAACACCACCGCTATTGATAGTGATTAGAAAATAAAGGATACAATAATGAAACTACACTGTATTAGTTCTACTAGACAACTAAGAAGTGTACCCTTCCAGTCAGTTTTCAAACGATTTGGCAAGTTATAATTCAGAGATATGCCCGTTATTCTCTTACATACATCGACGAACTTGAGTTTTACGCTATCGCTTATTAAAATACAGCAGCAGAGTATTAAACCCGAATCACTCATGAAAATAACTTCTGTATGCCCTACCATCCATTGTGAAGCTGTGGGGGTTCTGTCATATTATACTGCTGCAGATACGACCTTACTGCACTGATGCAACAAATTACGAATGTTACCTGACATTTAGGACTACAATACCATTGTTCTTTACTTGAAGACAATGTCTTACCTGACATTTAGGACTACAATACCATTGTTCTTTACTTGAAGACAATGTCTTACCTGACATTTAGGACTACAATACCATGTTCTCTACTTGAAGACAATACTTACCTGACATTTAGGACTACAATACCATTGTTCTTTACTTGAAGACAATGTCTTACCTGACATTTAGGACTACAATACCATTATTCTTTACTTGAAGACAATGTCTTACCTGACATTTAGGACTACAATACCATTGTTCTTTACTTGAAGACAATGTCTTACCTGACATTTAGGACTACAATACCATTGTTCTTTACTTGAAGACAATACTTACCTGACATTTAGGACTACAATACCATGCTTTTTTACATCCTGAACATAGGAATGAGGCTTCTTTGTTGCATAGAACACAGCTATAACTTTCTGAATCTTCAATTTCTGCAACAACGTGCTGCTGCAAATTTAGTGTTTGCTGTGGCTGCTGCGGCATCAGTTGCTGTTGC
The DNA here is from genome assembly GCF_964340395.1 of Glandiceps talaboti. Taxonomy (NCBI): domain Eukaryota; kingdom Metazoa; phylum Hemichordata; class Enteropneusta; family Spengelidae; genus Glandiceps; species Glandiceps talaboti. The sequence continues at coordinate 20,976,519 of NC_135566.1, read as the reverse complement.
TGTACCTGCTGCTGCTGAACTTGTTGCTGTTGTAACTGTTGCTGTTGTTGTTGTTGTTGCTGCTGCTGCTGCTGTTGTTGTTGTTGTTGTTGTTGTTGTTGTTGTTGAACTTTATCTTGCTGCTCTGAAAGTTGTTGTTCCTTAGCATTGGCACTGGTAGTAGCGTCATCATCTAAAACAATAACTTCACTTGGAGTAGTGAGTTTCACTGATGAAACTCTCCTCCTGGGTTTTGTCATACATCTGTGGCCTGCCTGCATATTACCAGTGGATTGTGAGTGTATCCCTGCCTGCATATTACCAGTGGATTGTGAGTGTATCCCTGCCTGCATATTACCAGTGGATTGTGAGTGTATCCCTGCCTGCATATTACCAGTGGATTGTGAGTGTATCCCTGCCTGCATATTACCAGTGGATTGTGAGTGTATCCCTGCCTGCATATTACCAGTGGATTGTGAGTGTATCCCTGCCTGCATATTACCAGTGGATTGTGAGTGTATCCCTGGAACATCAGTGCATGTGTTGAGATGTGGGCTAATATTTGTAACTGTATTATTCACAGATGGGGTAGAAAGTGCTCTGCTTGTCTCCAAAGTGGTTTTCCATGCACCAGTAGGACTGATTCCAGGTTGTGGTGTTGGCTGCTGAACCATCACTGCTTGTCTTTCATGATCCCTTTGTGCCAGCAAGTGTGCCATACGTGAATGTTCTTGACCAATACATGTACCACTTGCAAGAGCTGGCATGCTACTGCGCCTCTCATTCAGCTGCCCACTGTTGGTAGGATGTGCTCTTTGTACTGTATGCTCCATGGGCTTTACTGGAACTTGCACTTGTTCAACTAGTCTGGGCATATTAGCTACGTACTGCTGTTTCTGAGGAATTTGTTGTTTAACAAGTGTTGGGTCACTGACACGTCTTTGATGGTATGCAATAGTATCCACTGGTTGTGGCATAACCTCAGAATGCACCTGTCCTATATGCTCTGTTGATTTAAGTGTTTGTGAATGCAATATCTGCTGTTCTTTCTCTTTAAACATCCCATAGATATCATTTAGTATTTTCTTCACCTGCAAAGTTTATCAGACAAATATCAGACATTATACCCTGCACAAGCCAAGTTAATGTCTTTGAACAGAAAATATGGATGACACTGATTTTTCAACATCATGACCACCCAACCCAAGTCAATGTCAATGTCAATGGTTTGTGGTACTTGAAATAACTGTTCCAAATCATCATTATTTCCCTAATTTTCATAAATTTGCATGAAGAGGTAGAAGGTATAATTATATTATTCCCCAATATTTCCCTTTATTCAGCCAGAAAGTACTCATGACATACCAGTGTTGTAACTACGAATTACAATACACATACCAGTGTTGTTACTACAAGTCACTATGAGTAACAATACACATTGGGTCGCTATGAGTCACAATACACATTGGATCAGAATGGGTCACAATACACATTAGGTCACTATGAGTCACAATACACATTAGGTCACTATGAGTCACAATACACATTAGGTCACTATGAGTCACAATACACATTAGGTCACTATGAGTCACAATACACATTAGGTCACTATGAGTCACAATACACATTAGGTCACTATGAGTCACAATACACATTAGGTCACTATGAGTCACAATACACATTAGGTCACTATGAGTCACAATACACATTAGGTCACTATGAGTCACAATACACATTGGGTCACTATGAGTCACAATACACATTGGGTCACTATGGGTCACAATACACATTAGGTCACTATGGGTCACAATACACATTAGGTCACTATGAGTCACAATACACATTAGGTCACTATGAGTCACAATACACATTGGGTCACTATGAGTCACAATACACATTGGGTCACTATGGGTCACAATACACATTAGGTCACTATGAGTCACAATACACATTAGGTCACTATGAGTCACAATACACATTAGGTCACTATGAGTTACAATACACATTGGGTCACTATGAGTCACAATACACATTGGGTCACTATGAGTCACAATACACATTAGGTCACTATGAGTCACAATACACATTAGGTCACTATGAGTCACAATACACATTAGGTCACTATGGGTCACAATACACATTAGGTCACTATGAGTCACAATACACATTAGGTCACTATGAGTTACAATACACATTGGGTCACTATGAGTCACAATACACATTGGGTCACCATGAGTCACAATACACATTAGGTCACTATGAGTCACAATACACATTAGGTCACTATGAGTCACAATACACATTGGGTCACTATGAGTCACAATACACATTAGGTCACTATGAGTCACAATACACATTAGGTCACTATGAGTCACAATACACATTAGGTCACTATGAGTCACAATACACATTAGGTCACTATGAGTCACAATACACATTAGGTCACTATGAGTCACAATACACATTAGGTCACTATGAGTCACAATACACATTAGGTCACTATGAGTCACAATACACATTAGGTCACTATGAGTCACAATACACATTAGGTCACTATGAGTCACAATACACATTAGGTCACTATGAGTTACAATACACATTGGGTCACTATGAGTCACAATACACATTAGGTCACTATGAGTTACAATACACATTGGGTCACTATGAGTCACAATACACATTGGGTCACCATGAGTCACAATACACATTAGGTCACTATGAGTCACAATACACATTAGGTCACTATGAGTCACAATACACATTGGGTCACTATGAGTCACAATACACATTAGGTCACTATGAGTCACAATACACATTAGGTCACTATGAGTCACAATACACATTAGGTCACTATGAGTCACAATACACATTAGGTCACTATGAGTTACAATACACATTAGGTCACTATGAGTCACAATACACATTAGGTCACTATGAGTCACAATACACATGAGGTCACTATGAGTCAATACACATTAGGTCACTATGAGTCACAATACACATTAGGTCACTATGAGTAACAATACACATTGGGTCACTATGAGTCACAATACACATTAGGTCACTATGAGTCACAATACACATTAGGTCACTATGAGTTACAATACACATTAGGTCACTATGAGTCACAATACACAGTAGGTCACTATGAGTCACAATACACATTAGGTCACTATGAGTCACAATACACATTAGGTCACTATGAGTCACAATACACATTAGGTCACTATGAGTCACAATACACATTAGGTCACTATGGGTCACAATACACAGTAGGTCACTATGAGTCACAATACACAGTAGGTCACTATGAGTCACAATACACATTAGGTCACTATGAGTCACAATACACATTAGGTCACTATGAGTCACAATACACATTGGGTCACTATGAGTCACAATACACATTAGGTCACTATGAGTCACAATACACATTAGGTCACTATGAGTCACAATACACATTAGGTCACTATGAGTCACAATACACATTGGGTCACTATGAGTCACAATACACAGTAGGTCACTATGAGTCACAATACACATTAGGTCACTATGAGTCACAATACACAGTAGGCCACTATGAGTCACAATACACATTGGGTCACTGAGTTACAATACACATTAGGTCACTATGAGTTACAATACACATTAGGTCACTATGAGTCACAATACACAGTAGGTCACTATGAGTTACATTACACATTAGGTCACTATGAGTCACAATACACATTAGGTCACTATGAGTCACAATACACATTAGGTCACTATGAGTAACAATACACATTAGGTCACTATGAGTCACAATACACATTAGGTCACTATGAGTCACAATACACATTGGGTCACTATGAGTCACAATACACATTAGGTCACTATGAGTCACAATACACATTAGGTCACTATGAGTCACAATACACATTAGGTCACTATGAGTCACCATACACATTGGGTCACTATGAGTCACAATACACATTAGGTCACTATGAGTCACAATACACATTGGGTCACTATGAGTCACAATACACATTAGGTCTCTGAGTCACAATACACATTGGGTCACTGAGTTACAATACACATTAGGTCACTATGAGTTACAATACACATTCGGTCACTTATATGAAGAACAAACATATTGGGGAATAATATCTAGTATGCATATTTCATTTATTTACATGGAAAGCAAATGGGTATTCAGAGAAATAACTGTTACATTGCTGTTTTAGTGTTTCTGGCTGACATTTAAGTAAGTACGGTGACATCAATGATACACTGACTGAAAGGTTAAATTCTTACCTCTGGCTCATTCTTCTTTTTCAGCTGATGACTGATGGCATTGGAATGTGACACGGAGGTTACTGGATATGGAGGTGGCCTCATTTCTCTCATCTGGGAAATAACAATAATAATGATAAATAAAATAAAAATAACGTCAATGGCTTTGCAGCATAACTATATTTGGCTGTCTTGTTGCTAGGAATATTTGTATACATTTTTGGAATCTTTATTCACTTGCCTACCCTTCTCAGTTTTCATCTTTGCAATATAAACCATCATTTGGCTGTTACTATGGGCGTGGTCTTGTTGCTGGTCATATTTGCATACATTTTACATCACTGCTCACTTACCTACCCATCCCTATTGTTATCTTTGTAATATACATAATCATTTCACAGTTGTTATGGGCATTTTCATGGTTGTAGGGCCAGTTTGGTCAAAATGTTTTGAACATAACTGCAGAATAACCCTCCAGAAACATCCCCACCAAGATATTGCTGCCTTATTCCCCATACAATTTTCAAGATATAAGTTTTTGACCAAAATTGAGATTATTTGCATATTGCCAACGGGATCATCATGTTGCAAATACACCTTCATCTGCACATTCCCAGATGCATCCCCATTAAGTTTCAGCCTAATCTGCTTAGCAATATTGGAATGATAAAATTTTGACAAAAACAATGCATTTAAGCCCTAATTTGCATATCACTGATGGGATCATCATGTCATGAACAATTCTTAAATCTAAACACCCCTAAGAAAGCCCCAACCAAATTTCAGCCTAATCTGATCAGTAGTTTTGGAATTATAGATTTTTGACCTAAAAAGACACATTTTTAGCCCTAATTTGCATCTCACTAACAGGATCATCTAGACTGTCAACAGTCATCTTGACTTTGTAATTTAACTTTAATACTATTGTTGCTGCTGAAATTAATAGAATTAAACACGGTGTGTGCACGATCTACGATAGGACGTTCCATAAAGTCAAGACGACTGTTCTAACCCACCATACTTTCATTTCTATGAATTATTCATGAGTGCCCTCAGCTATTTGCATAACAAAACAAATGTCACATTTTTGTGTGCACATGACTACACATGCTACACGTACGTGATGCAGACCACATGGATGACCGACATGTCGACAGGCAGGCCTAAGGTCATTTTAAAACATGCATTACGTTGTTCATTCACATAACTCACGTATACAAGTTTTATAGCCTCAGTAAAGAATGTTCAGTTCACTTCAGGGATAACGTTAGGAAAAAGTCACATGCATGATTGCGCGTCAACAGCTGTTAGGCTGTCCACCATGATTATGTAAATTTTATGTTAATCATGAACCAAACCTGACTCGAACCAGAATCTGAATAGAACATCTTCAACCTGGATGCCTTGTTAACCACTAGGGGGCGTTTTGGAGTAGACTGTACAGACGCTAGATTATATTTTAGGTGTTCGAATCTTCAGTGAGTGAGTAGCGTGAGTTCTGTATAGTATACTGTACATGCGTACTATTGTATGTTATAGGTTATGTATTTGCACACAATTAGTATTTAAATAAAACATATTTCAGAAGGTTTTTAAAGAATATGACAAAATATAATCTGTGTTTGAATACAGGATCATCATGTAATGAACAATTCTCAATCTAAACACGTACCCCTTAGAACATTCCCACCAAATTTCAGACCAATCTGCCTAGTAGACAGTAGTTTTTGAGTTTAAGATTTTTGACCAAAAATCACATTTTTTTTACGAAAATTACACACTGTAGTAAGATCATTTTGAATTGAACAATTTTCCAACTAGACACCCAAGGCAATATACCCACCAAATATTATGGGAATCAGTGTAGCAGTTTTTGACTTTAATTAAGTTGTTCACACATCCACACAGACAGACAGACAGACATTTTGCCATGCCTATAGCAATACCAAACCTTATATACTAAAAATTGTAAAGTACTCAGTCGCTTCATTATTGTATACATGGTCACATTTAAATATTGGTTGATGTACCAACAATATAAATCTAATACAAGAATCATATTTTTTTAAAAATACCATGAATATTAATTAGCAACTTACTAATTAATGGTTTTCGGTAATAAGGCTATATCTCAAGAATACATGCTTCAAATTCAATGTAATTGTTCATACATTTGCGAAACCAAAGCGCATCTGTCCTGAAAATATTATCGATGTAACTTTTAGTTTTGATAAATTATTGACACATTTTCAGTAATTAGTCGTGAAGGCGACACAAAAGAAAGTTGTTCAAGAAACATTGTCTAAACTGGTGTGACGATGCAAATTAAAAAAAAAAATTGTTCATGATTAGTTGTGCAGTTGTCTTCCCTAAAGTAGCAATTTATGTAGGAGAGTTATTTTGTGTTTATCTTTGGATCTGCAGTCTGCATTGACTGGACAAACACAAGAAAAGCGGGTATTTAAGTGATGCACACTGACCAGAAACAATTCATTTTTTTCTTGGCCTTAAAAACTCCTACAGTGATAATAAAATAGTGTTTTTCAATAGGTTTACAATGGGTTCACAAACAGGTGAAATATTTATCATCGTTTCAATTTCGTCTAATATGGACTTATCATTTTGAAATTTCACACACTAATGTGCAAATGAATAAAGAGAAATCACATCTTTTTAGATTTTTGATTAGAAGTTTGGGAAGTATCATACTGACCTAGCACCATATCCTTTTTACCGTGTTCTTTTCCGATTTCTCCCGATAACAAACTACCGCTGTTTGTTGCAAGGCTTGTTATCGTTTATCTAGCTCGGTATCTCAGGAAATAAATACACTCTCACATATTTATCAAGTGTAATAATCTATCATATACACCGAAATGTATGTGGTCAAAATATGGAAAATAGACCAAGCCTACAAAGAAAATTGTTGGCATTCAACACTGTTGTTCACTGCCTATGTAAAAATAGAGATATTCTATTCGGCAGTCCATTGACGGCATTGTGTGGGTTCCCAACAATGTATCGATACTGGTGACCTATACATTGACTTCTATATAATTAGTGTACAGTGAGGGCGCACCACTCAACAAAATCTTGACAATTTTCCCGTAGTGATTAAATCCAACATATGATAACACTCACAAATATTCAAAGATGATCGGAATAATTACTGGATGAATTGGGAATGACTTAGCTAACGATATCAGAAACAAAGCTAAATACATTTCTATTTTGATTGACAGCGACACTGATAGAGCTGTGCAGGAGTGTGAAATAGTCTACATGCGATGAGTAGACAAACCAACTTGTAAACTTGTGGTGAATTTAGTGGGACAGAAGGAAGTTCAACACGCACATGCCGATGGTGGTGTTACTGTTAGTGCAACAAAAACTATTGTGACATAGTTGATGAAAGTTGGAAGCAGTCGAAATAGGAATGTATACACTTTACCCACGGATGAAATAGGGCAATACTACTATATCACTTCACTGTATTAAAGTTGTTAAATTATTAAAATGCTTACCATGACATGTGTAAACTTTCTGATGCGTAATTATAGCAATGTTATGTCGGTTTGAATTTCATTTATTATTTGCCATGGAAATGGATGGGTGTACACATCCCGCGTATGTAGGGGATCACGAAAGCAGAGTGGAGTCGAGGATGGCAAGCTTTCCTGTGCTGAGAATAGGAGGTGGGCATTTCAACAACATTTTTGACAACTAACTTTCATTGGGACTTGAAAAACCACAGATATAGAGCTAAATTTCTTGCATAAATCATGAAATGCAAGACTATGTCCTTATGGAAGGCATTCAGTTTAAATCTGGCTTTATAATGTATTGCCACTCTTTTGTATCTCTTTCTCTCCCTCTGTTTTGTTCGCGGCTGTTTTTACAGAGTGCATTTCCACTGTGTCTGACTGTCTGTCTATCTATCTATCTGTCGCTATCTGTCAATCTGTTTGTCTGTCTGTCTGTGTCTATCTGTCCATGTCTGACTGTCAATGTCTGTCAATATGCCTGTCTCTGTGTGTGTTAGTCTAGTCTGTCAATATGCCTGTCAGTCTGTCTGTCTGTGTGTGTGTTAGTCTAGTCTGTCAATATGCCTGTCAGTCTGTCTGTCTGTCTGTGTGTGTGTGTTAGTCTAGTCTGTCAATACGCATGTCAGTCTGTGTGTGTGTGTTAGTCTAGTCTGTCAATATGCCTGTCAGTCTGTCTGTCTGTGTGTGTTAGTCTAGTCTGTCAATATGCCTGTCAGTCTGTCCGTCTGTCTGTCTGTCTGTGTGTGTGTGTTAGTCTAGTCTGTCAATATGCCTGTCCGTCTGCCTGTCTCTGTGTGTGTTAGTCTAGTCTGTCAATATGCCTGTCAGTCTGTCTGTCTGTGTGTGTTAGTCTAGTCTGTCAATATGCTTGTCAGTCTGTCTGTCTGTGTGTGTGTGTTAGTCTAGTCTGTCAATATGCCTGTCAGTCTGTCCGTCAGTCTGTCTGTGTGTGTGTGTTAGTCTAGTCTGTCTGTCTGTCTGTCTGTCTGTCTGTGTGTGTGTGTTAGTCTAGTCTGTCAATATGCCTGTCAGTCAGTCAGTCTGTCTGTCTGTGTGTGTGTGTTAGTCTAGTCTGTCAATATGCCTGTCCGTCTGCCTGTCTCTGTGTGTGTTAGTCTAGTCTGTCAATATGCCTGTCAGTCTGTCTGTGTGAGTGTTAGTCTAGTCTGTCAATATGCCTGTCACTCTGTCTGTGTGTGTGTGTTAGTCTAGTCTGTCAATATGCCTGTCAGTCTATCTGTGTGTTAGTCTAGTCTGTCAATATGCCTGTCAGTCTGTCTGTCTGTGTGTGTGTTAGTCTAGTCTGTCAATATGCCTGTCAGTCTGTCTGTCTGTGTGTGTGTGTTAGTCTAGTCTGTCAATATGCCTGTCAGTCTGTCCGTCTGTGTGTGTTAGTCTAGTCTGTCTGTCTGTCTGTCTGTCTGTCTGTGTGTGTGTGTGTGTGTGTGTGTGTGTGTGTTAGTCTAGTCTGTCTGTCTGTCTGTCTGTTGATCAATCATGCTGCTATAGCTGGTTTGAATTCATGGGTGAGTGGGGTGTATGTTTGCATAAACTACTACACGTATATACAAAACAATGTATGATTTATACATGTGGTGATGTTATGCTTACTAGTTATAATACTTTGTCTCAAATCAATTAAATATAATACCTGAGGCTGAACTCGAATTTCCTGCTGATATTCCTGGTTCCTCTTCTTAGCATCAGTTGTGCTATTGGACAGCACAGGATATCTGGGATTACCATCAGTTGTGCTATTGGACAGCACAGGATATCTGGGATTATTCACAGGATGACCAGGTGGAATCATATTGCCTTGATGCAGTGCCTGCACTCTTTGCATTTCTACTGCCCTCTGTTGCATCTGGGCCTGAGCCTGGGCCTGAGCTAGGTGTACCATTTGAGCTTGATGTAGCACAGCAGCATCAGTCATGGGAACAGCAGGTAGACGTGTGTTGTTTACTTTACCTGGCAGCATGTGGTGTCTCATTCCCTGCTGTAGCATATGAGGATGTAAGGGTGCACTAGCTCTGATGGTTGAGGGCAGTGCCTGCACTGGACCATACATATTTATTTCAGTTTGAGACATGGTGGTTATAGGTTGTACATGCATGAGGTGGGGTGAATGCTGCATAGTTTGGTGAAGAGAATGTGAAACAACAGCCTGTTGGTGATGAGTGGTATGTGTGTCTACAACACCTTCTCTTGAGTGTGCAACCTGTCTGGTATTTAAATGTGGAATCATATTCATAGCTTGATGTTGCTGTCGGCTAAGTTGCTGCTGTTGTTGTTGTTGCTGATGATGATGATGAAGCTGATTTTGGTGATGGAGTTCCAGTTCTTGTCTTCTGGCTTGTTTATCTACATATGGAGGTGGCATGGGTATGTGGCCTCTCTCACTAATCTGACTCCTTGAATTCTTTGGTGATATTTTAGGATAGGATTGAAGTGATGGCATCTTTCTTGCTGGCAGCTCCATCATCCCTGGCTGGACCACAATTGGTTTGCCTTGTGTTGTTGGTACCATTGTCATTTGAGGTCTTTGTAACTGCAGAGCTAGCTGCTCTTGAGGTCCTGGGATTCCCCTGGATGACATCTCTTGATACTGTTTTGGATGTATTCCACCATGTTCAATAACTTGAGGGTTAGTCCTCACCTCTTTATGTCTTTGGTTATCAAAGTGTTCATCAAAGCTTCTCCTTTCAATTTCTGTCATTCTACATCCAAAGCCTACCTTACTGTTACCTTGATTGGTAGCTTCAAGGACTTTCAATCCTGTATTTTGCATTTTGTTTACTTCATCTGGGAAATTAGTTTGGACACTGTGCTGCTGCATGTGGACACTTTCGACTGGAATAGGTCTATCCTGTTGTTCAGATCCAGCCTGCATTCTTTGTTTTTCAAAATTCTGCAGGAGTTCTCTGTCTAGACGAATTTTCTCCCTGGCACACTGCATCTTTCGTAACAGTTCAGCTTTTTCTTTTTGTTGGTTTATCAATTCTTCTCTTTCCTTTTCTTTGAAGTTTCCTATCGCAGCAAGCCTCTCAAGTTCTCTTTTTTGATGGAGAAATTCTTGTTCCATTAAGTACTCCTTTGCCTGAATTTCATGAAGTTCAGCAGACTTCTCGCTGGACCATGTGTCCTGAAAATTCTGATTCTTCACTTTGTTGATTGTACGACTGGCATTCTGGAGGTCTTGTTTAACTAATTCTTTTGGATGGCCTGCTTTAGAAATGTTCTCTGATGATGTCTGCTTCATTTGTATATTGTGTGTATTTATTTGGTGTGAAGCTGTTGTAAAATTCTCATCACGACCTTCAAGGTAGAGAGATATTGGTCTACTCGGCATTGTGTTTGTTGAGAATGTTTTGTGAATATCTGCATGGTGGTTGCCTTTTAGTGGGTGAAGGGATGGCTCGGAATGTACAGTAACAGCTTGCCACTTCTGAACTGGCTCGTTTGCAGATCTCATTTCCATACATGGCCGCTTAGCTGAATTACTTCTCAATTCAGGCATGGATTCACATGTCATTGGCCCATTTGGATTTGCATGAAGTATTTGAGACTGCTGCAATGAACTCTGATTGGCTGACTGGTTGATATGATCTTTATGAGCTTCATTGCGTTTAAGTGCCATTTGTTGTTTTTGAGAATGGACTGCTAGCCACTCAGCATGAGTTGATGGTATACCTTGGTTGCTTGTAGCAGCAGTTGTAGTAACTTGCTGTTTAACAAGAGCTTCCTTCATCTGTTGCTCGTATGCCTGATGCATTTGATGCTCACTGATGGCATATGCATGTTGTGGTAGTGCTTGTTGCTTGGCATGTTTTGGGGCAACATTCTGAGGCACGTTAGCTGCTATTTCAGTGTTAGGTTGATACACATGTTCTGCAATGGTTTGAGGAAGAGCTGACTTAGCTGTTCCATGGCATGGACACTCTTTATCTTTCTGTAATACAAAACCAGCCGCTGCTTTACTGTCACCTGGAGGTTTGAAGGCACTGTGTTCTCCTGATCCAAGATTATTCCTTGGAGCAGCTGTGCAATTGACAGGTGCCATGTTGTGGGTAATCAGCATTGGTGTAAAGGTCTTTGGCCCACATATATGTGGATTCATGTATGGAATGGAGCTTGGTTGGACACTCTGGACAGTCATCACAGGAGTGACCACAGCAGGTTGGGGCAGTTTCTCTTTGACAGCAGTATAGGTGATAGGATGCTTACTGCTAGTTTTCATGACTGGGTATGCTGTAGCTTTCACAGGACTCTTAATGTGACTTAACTGATTCATGGCAGTATCTCTATTCTTCTCTGGTGTTGATGGCGACACTTTGTTGTCTGGTGTAGGGCTATCATTAATCACATGTATTTCCATAGCCTTGATGTCTTTTTCTAGGTGAGATCTTGACTCTGGCTCTGTTTGCTTTTTTTGTGGTAACACTTTCAAAACAGGAGGAACACCTTGAATGCTGGTACCTACCAAAATAATCATAGAGAAAAAATTCTTCAGCAACCTAAAAGATGGAATATGTGAAGTGAATATGTGTATGTAAGAATATTTGGAGAGTGACTTACTGTAACTTTGAAATTAAAAATATAATGATTGAATACAACTTCCATTTATAACTTACAAAGTTTTACAAAGTTATCTCTTAGTATTCTGCCATGCTTGCCTTATGTCCCATAGGGTATTATAACAGATACCCCCTCTCCCTCCCCCTAAATACTTTGCTCCAGTGTCTAATGGATGAATTTGAATTTTCTCCTTACATTTTGACTCAGAAGTTAAAGTTCAGGTTCAAATATAAAGATATTATAGAAAGGTCATATATGATAATATAGAGTGTTATTTTTTGTTCTTAAACTACTGTACATATGGTTGATTTTTACACAAAATTATGACCACCACCATCTAGTAAGAATTAGTTATCTAAGCAGCAGCATGTCCTGTGTGTGCATGTATGCAAGTGTGTGTGTCCTTTGTTTTGTACCATCTTTGGACAGGATTGAAAGAATTTGATCACATTTAACGATAAAGCGCAAAGTGCAAAGAGTACAATATGCAAGAAATGGCTTTATTTTGCTAATTGATTGTGAAGATTAAGGTCATGGGAAGTGGTCATAATTCTAAATAGCACCAATGGCATTGTAGCATGACTGTACAGTTTTTAAAAATGTTTATCCACATCAAAAAATGTTTATGCTGATCAATGCTAGTTATAGGTGTTCATTTGCTGAATGATTATCTAGTTGCCTATCCAACCCTGTTGTTAATGTTATCTTTGCAATATAAACGATCATTTGGCAGTTGCTATGGGCGAGGTCATGTTGCTACACATATCTGCATAGATCTTTCATATGTTCATTGTCTATGAATTCCTGATGTTATCTTTGTGATATACATCATCATTTGGCTGTTGCTATGGGTGTGGTCTTGTTGCTAGGCACACTTACAAACATTTTTGAATGTTTACTCATTTGTCTATTAATCCCTGTTGTTATCTTTGCAATTTGTGCAACCATTGTGCTATTGGCGTGGTCTTGTTGCTAGGTATATTTTTGAATGTTTTTTCACTTGTCTAAGCATCCCTGTTATCTGTGAAATACACCATCACATGGATGTTGCTATGGGTGTGGTCATGGTTGCTAGGGATATTTGCATACATTTTTGAATGTTTACTCACTTGACTACCAGATGATATTGTTTTTTTGCCAATTTAAAAATATACTGGCATTTGGTTGTTGCTAAGGGCATTGCCATGGTTGCTATGGGCTAATTGTGTAAAAAAAGTTTGAAGATGTGAGTTTATGACCAAAATTGACATTTTTAGACCTAATTTGCATATCACTAATGGGATCATCATATTATGAACAATTCTTAATCTAAACACCACTAAGAATACTCCCATCAAATTTCAACCCAATCTACTGAATCACTGATTGGATCATCATATCATGAATAATTAACCAAATTTCAGTACAATGTAGTTTTGGAATTAAACATTTTTGACCAAAAAGACACATTTTCACACCTAATTTGCATATCACAGTTGGGATCATCATGTCATCTACAATTCTTAATCCAAACAAGCCTAAGAATGTTCCCATCAAATTTCAGACCAACCTTCCCAGTAGTTTTTGAATTTAAGTTTTTTGACCCAAATTACACACCAGTGGTAAGATCATTTTGATTTGAACAATTTCCAAACTAGACACCCAAGGTAATACACCCACCAAATATCATGCTAATCGGTCCAGTGGTTTTTGACTTTAAGTCCACACACACACACGCACGCACGCAAAGAAAGCTTACACCTGATAATATGAGGTTTAACACTTGAATGGAGTCTCTATGTACTACAGTTTTTAGGTTTTGTAGTAAATCATGATTTTTTGCATCAAATATGGCTGCTGTTCAGTAAAGGGTGGTTTGAGCACCAAAAATAAAGGTTGCATTACCTACAAACATGATTTACAAGAAATTGGCCGTAACAAAATTAATGAAAGTGCCTGTGATATGACAGAAATGACTTGATTTTAATAACTGACCCTAAAGGTCAAAGGTCAGTATTGTAATAGAAAGGTTGCATCTGATAATATGGGTGTAGACACTTGAATGAATTCTCTATGTACTATAGTTTTGTTGAGTTTATAAAGTAAACATTGATTTTTAACTACAAATAAGGTCACCATTCGGTCAAATTTGCATATTGCTCAAAACAGTGACATACATGTCCCATTTGTTATGTCACCTTTGTACCAGGTTTGATTGAAATTGATTATTGTATGTCAGAGAAATGGCATATTACAGAGGGACGGATGCATACATGCACGAATGCACACACGGATAGACAGAGTCTACGTAATAGCACCCGTTTGGGGCTAACTACATATTTCTTACACATACCCATTTCCAGATCAAAGCCAGACCTGCCACTGAATTTGACATGTGCAATGCCATACAAAACAAAATTTATATTATTGTGCTGAGTGAATTTGTTCCAATTACCTAATCATGGACGTGAACAAATTCCAAGAAATGTGAAATTGTATAACAGAATGTATTGGTTGACTTTGTTTCACAGATGTCTCTGATGTAAGCCATACAATGCAGGCAAGTTTAAGTGATAGTAGTTATAGTATATGTTAACTGTTTTATTAATACCTGTTGATTTCAATAGCTGAGATCCAATTCTCTCTAGATTTACTTCTGCAGGGTCTTTTGTACTTTCACTGTGAACATTGACAGGTTTGACACTTGTTTCTTCCACAACTCTCTTTGCATTATCATCCCCATCGATGACTGGTGTTTGAGTTGCAAGTGTCTCTGCTGTCTTGTTAGTATCGCTACGCATAGTAACATTAATAGGGTCCTTCTTCAATGGAGGAGGGCTTGTTAATATTTTTGAGGTCTTCAATGGTGGAACACTCTTTCTTTCAAACACTGTCACTGGGTCTAATGAGGTATGTAGATCTATGTTGGTATTTGCTATATCATTCTGTTGAGCTATGGTGGTTTGTTTTAAACTTAGATCTAATGGCTGATCACTAGTGTTGGTGCTATTCCTATTTATTTCAGGAGATAAGCTGTCATCTGCAACTTCTTCTTCTATTTCGTTGTGCTCTTGTTGAGGTACTTTCATGGAAAGATCACAAGGTTCATTTTGACTGCTCACTTCTTCAGTGTCTTGACCATCACCATCAGGATGATCCACTGCAGGAATGGTAGCATTGCTTTCTTTGGTTCTCACTGCAACTGACGGAGGGCTACTCTGATTGTCATCTGCAAATACAAAGATCATATCAATAACACTATACATGTACACACACACACACACACACACACACACACACACACACACACACACACACACACACATACACATACACACACAACACATACACACACACATACACACACATACACATACACACACACACAACACATACACACACATACACATACACACACACACACACATACACACACACACATACACATACACACACACACACAACACATACACATACACACACACACACACACACACACACATACACACACATACACATACACACACACACACAACACATACAATATAATGTAAAATGTCTGCTGGAGTAAACAGAGCTTAATACATTATATGTACAGCTGTACAACCAACACAATACTAAAAACTTTATACTATACAATAAGTACTATAAGTGCAATACTTAGAACTTTTGTACATACTTACCACTATCATTGTTGAAAAAGTCATACTCATCACTTGTCTTCAGTGTCATAGACAATTCTTGGTCATCTTGACCCTGACCTTGACGTGATGTCACTTCTGATGATTCTTCTGCCACTATCTTTACTTTGTCTTTCTTTTGTTCCTTCAGATGTTTTGCCATGAGCCAGTTATGTCTTGGTAAATCTTGGGCAAGACGTGCAGCAGTACTTGTGTCTTCTGAGTCTTTGTGTTTCATCTTTAATTTTTTGTTAACACCTCCAACACTGTTCTCAGTATCTATTCATCAACAAATAAAGCAAACACATTTTGTGAAAGATTTAAATACAGCTAGGTTGAGTGGATTCATTTTATTTTAGATTGCCCAAAATTGTGAAAGCACATGCTGTTAGTAGATATTTAAAAAGCTGTTTGTAATTTCTTCTTTAAGCATTTACTTGAACAGAACACTTGTCAATGTTACATGAACAGAACACTTGTCAATGTTACATGAACAGAACACTTGTCAATGTTACTTGAACAGAACACTTGTCAATGTTACTTGAACAGAACACTTGTCAATGTTACATGAACAGAACACTTGTCAATGTTACTTGAACAGAACACTTGTCAATGTTACATGAACAGAACACTTGTCAATGTTACTTGAACAGAACACTTGTCAATGTTACTTGAACAGAACACTTGTCAATGTTACTTGAACAGAACACTTGTCAATGTTACATGAACAGAACACTTGTCAATGTTACATGAACAGAACACTTGTCAATGTTACATGAACAGAACTCTTGTCAATGTTACATGAACAGAACACTTGTCAATGTTACATGAACAGAACACTTGTCAATGTTACTTGAACAGAACGCTTGTCAATGTTACTTGAACAGAACGCTTGTCAATGTTACTTGAACCACTTGTCAATGTTACTTGAACAGAACACTTGTCAATGTTACTTGAACAGAACACTTGTCAATGTTACTTGAACAGAACGCTTGTCAATGTTACTTGAACAGAACACTTGTCAATGTTACTTGAACAGAACACTTGTCAATGTTACTCGAACAGAACACTTGTCAATGTTACATGAACAGAACGCTTGTCAATGTTACTTGAACAGAACACTTGTCAATGTTACTTGAACAGAACACTTGTCAATGTTACATGAACAGAACACTTGTCAATGTTACTTGAACAGAACACTTGTCAATGTTACTTGAACAGAACACTTGTCAATGTTACTTGAACAGAACACTTGTCAATGTTACTTGAACAGAACGCTTGTCAATGTTACTTGAACAGAACACTTGTCAATGTTACTTGAACAGAACGCTTGTCAATGTTACTTGAACAGAACACTTGTCAATGTTACTTGAACAGAACACTTGTCAATGTTACTTGAACAGAACGCTTGTCAATGTTACTTGAACAGAACGCTTGTCAATGTTACTTGAACAGAACACTTGTCAACGTTACATGAACAGAACGCTTGTCAATGTTACTTGAACAGAACACTTGTCAATGTTACATGAACAGAACACTTGTCAATGTTACTTGAACCACTTGTCAATGTTACATGAACAGAACACTTGTCAATGTTACTTGAACAGAACACTTGTCAACGTTACATGAACAGAACGCTTGTCAATGTTACTTGAACAGAACACTTGTCAATGTTACTTGAACAGAACACTTGTCAATGTTACTTGAACCACTTGTCAATGTTACATGAACAGAACACTTGTCAATGTTACTTGAACAGAACACTTGTCAATGTTACATGAACAGAACACTTGTCAATGTTACATGAACAGAACACTTGTCAATGTTACATGAACAGAACACTTGTCAATGTTACTTGAACAGAACACTTGTCAATGTTACATGAACAGAACACTTGTCAATGTTACATGAACAGAACACTTGTCAACGTTACATGAACAGAACACTTGTCAATGTTACATGAACAGAACACTTGTCAATGTTACTTGAACAGAACACTTGTCAATGTTACTTGAACAGAACACTTGTCAATGTTACTCGAACAGAACACTTGTCAATGTTACATGAACAGAACGCTTGTCAATGTTACTTGAACAGAACACTTGTCAATGTTACTTGAACAGAACACTTGTCAATGTTACTTGAACAGAACACTTGTCAATGTTACATGAACAGAACGCTTGTCAATGTTACTTGAACAGAACACTTGTCAATGTTACATGAACAGAACACATGTCAATGTTACTTGAACAGAACACTTGTCAATGTTACATGAACAGAACGCTTGTCAATGTTACTTGAACAGAACACTTGTCAATGTTACATGAACAGAACACTTGTCAATGTTACATGAACCACTTGTCAATGTTACATGAACAGAACACTTGTCAATGTTACTTGAACCACTTGTCATTCTTACATGAACAGAACACTTGTCAATGTTACATGAACCACTTGTCAATGTTACATGAACAGAACACATGTCAATGTTACTTGAACCACTTGTCAATGTTACTTGAACAGAACACTTGTCAATGTTACTTGAACAGAACGCTTGTCAATGTTACTTGAACAGAACACTTGTCAATGTTACTTGAACAGAACACTTGTCAATGTTACTTGAACAGAACACTTGTCAATGTTACTTGAACCACTTGTCATTCTTACATGAACAGAACACTTGTCAATGTTACTTGAACAGAACACTTGTCAATGTTACTTGAACAGAACACTTGTCAATGTTACATGAACAGAACTCTTGTCATTCTTACATGAACAGAACACTTGTCAATGTTACTTGAAAAGAACACTTGCCAATGTTACTTGAACAGAACGCTTGTCAATGTTACGTGAACAGAACACTTGTCAATGTTACGTGAACAGAACACTTGTCAATGTTACATGAACAGAACACTTGTCAATGTTACATGAACAGAACACTTGTCAATGTTACATGAACAGAACGCTTGTCAATGTTACGTGAACAGAACACTTGTCAATGTTACGTGAACAGAACTCTTGTCATTCTTACATGAACAGAACACTTGTCAATGTTACATGAACAGAACACTTGTCAATGTTACTTGAACAGAACACTTGTCAATGTTACATGAACAGAACACTTGTCAATGTTACTTGAACAGAACACTTGTCAATGTTACTTGAACAGAACACTTGTCAATGTTACTTGAACAGAACACTTGTCAATGTTACTTGAACAGAACATTGTCAATGTTACATGAACAGAACACTTGTCAATGTTACATGAACAGAACACTTGTCAATGTTACATGAACAGAACACTTGTCAATGTTACTTGAACAGAACGCTTGTCAATGTTACTTGAACAGAACACTTGTCAATGTTACTTGAACAGAACACTTGTCAATGTTACTTGAACAGAACACTTGTCAATGTTACTTGAACAGAACACTTGTCAATGTTACATGAACAGAACACTTGTCAACGTTACTTGAACAGAACACTTGTCAATGTTACTTGAACAGAACGCTTGTCAATGTTACTTGAACAGAACACTTGTCAATGTTACTTGAACAGAACGCTTGTCAATGTTACATGAACAGAATGCTTGTCAATGTTACTTGAACCACTTGTCAATGTTACTTGAACAGAACGCTTGTCAATGTTACTTGAACAGAACACTTGTCAATGTTACTTGAACAGAACACTTGTCAATGTTACTTGAACCACTTGTCAATGTTACTTGAACAGAACACTTGTCAATGTTACTTGAACAGAACACTTGTCAATGTTACTTGAACAGAACACTTGTCAATGTTACTTGAACAGAACACTTGTCAATGTTACTTGAACAGAACACTTGTCAATGTTACTTGAACAGAACACTTGTCAATGTTACATGAACAGAACACTTGTCAATGTTACTTGAACAGAACACTTGTCAATGTTACTTGAACAGAACGCTTGTCAATGTTACTTGAACAGAACACTTGTCAATGTTACTTGAACAGAACACTTGTCAATGTTACTTGAACAGAACACTTGTCAACGTTACATGAACAGAACACTTGTCAATGTTACATGAACAGAACGCTTGTCAATGTTACTTGAACCACTTGTCAATGTTACTTGAACAGAACACTTGTCAATGTTACTTGAACAGAACACTTGTCAATGTTACTTGAACAGAACACTTGTCAATGTTACTTGAACCACTTGTCAATGTTACTTGAACAGAACACTTGTCAATGTTACTTGAACAGAACACTTGTCAATGTTACTTGAACAGAACACTTGTCAATGTTACTTGAACAGAACACTTGTCAATGTTACTTGAACCACTTGTCAATGTTACTTGAACAGAACACTTGTCAATGTTACTTGAACCACTTGTCAATGTTACTTGAACAGAACACTTGTCAATGTTACATGAACAGAACACTTGTCAATGTTACTTGAACAGAACACTTGTCAATGTTACTTGAACAGAACGCTTGTCAATGTTACTTGAACAGAACACTTGTCAATGTTACTTGAACAGAACACTTGTCAATGTTACTTGAACAGAACACTTGTCAATGTTACTTGAACAGAACGCTTGTCAATGTTACTTGAACAGAACACTTGTCAATGTTACTTGAACAGAACGCTTGTCAATGTTACTTGAACAGAACACTTGTCAATGTTACTTGAACAGAACACTTGTCAATGTTACTTGAACAGAACACTTGTCAATGTTACTTGAACAGAACACTTGTCAATGTTACTTGAACCACTTGTCAATGTTACTTGAACAGAACACTTGTCAATGTTACTTGAACCACTTGTCAATGTTACTTGAACAGAACACTTGTCAATGTTACATGAACAGAACACTTGTCAATGTTACTTGAACAGAACACTTGTCAATGTTACATGAACAGAACACTTGTCAATGTTACTTGAACAGAACACTTGTCAATGTTACTTGAACAGAACACTTGTCAATGTTACTTGAACAGAACACTTGTCAATGTTACATGAACCACTTGTCAATGTTACATGAACAGAACACTTGTCAACGTTACATGAACAGAACACTTGTCAATGTTACTTGAACAGAACGCTAGTCAATGTTACATGAACAGAACTCTTGTCATTCTTACATGAACAGAACACTTGTCAATGTTACTTGAACAGAACGCTTGTCAATGTTACTTGAACAGAACACTTGTCAATGTTACTTGAACAGAACGCTTGTCAATGTTACTTGAACAGAACACTTGTCAATGTTACTTGAACAGAACACTTGTCAATGTTACTTGAACAGAACACTTGTCAATGTTACTTGAACAGAACACTTGTCAATGTTACATGAACAGAACACTTGTCAATGTTACTTGAACAGAACACTTGTCAATGTTACATGAACAGAACACTTGTCAATGTTACTTGAACAGAACACTTGTCAATGTTACTTGAACAGAACACTTGTCAATGTTACTTGAACAGAACACTTGTCAATGTTACTTGAACAGAACACTTGTCAATGTTACTTGAACAGAACACTTGTCAATGTTACTTGAACAGAACACTTGTCAATGTTACATGAACAGAACACTTGTCAATGTTACTTGAACAGAACGCTTGTCAATGTTACATGAACAGAACACTTGTCAATGTTACTTGAACAGAACGCTTGTCAATGTTACTTGAACAGAACACTTGTCAATGTTACTTGAACAGAACACTTGTCAATGTTACTTGAACAGAACACTTGTCAATGTTACTTGAACAGAACACTTGTCAATGTTACTTGAACAGAACGCTTGTCAATGTTACTTGAACAGAACACTTGTCAATGTTACTTGAACAGAACATTTGTTAAATGGCAATGCGACTACAGGAAATAAAGACATTTTCATACCAGATGTAAACTGAATGCCCTTCTGCAAGGACAAACCTTTAAATTGTTGTACCTTCACACTTTGTCTAAAAGAAAAATTCTGCACTACCAGACCTGACATTGTATATCCATGCATTAGTTATGACAATAAAACGTAGCTTTGAAACACTGGTCGACACAGCGTACATATCCGCTTCTGCAAAAGTTGAGTCATAATTTACATGTATAGTGAATCTGGGTGTACATTGCACATACATATATAGTGAATCTGGGTGTACATTGTACATACATGTATAGTGAACCTGGGTGTACATAGTACATATACATATATAGTGAATCTGGGTGTACATTGTACATACACATGTATTGAATCTGGGTGTACAAGGTACATAATTATATATATAGTCAATCTGGGTGTACATTGCACATACATATATAGTGAATCTGGGTGTACATTGTACATACATGTATAGTGAACCTGGGTGTACATTGTACATATACATATATAGTGAATCTGGGTGTACATTGTACATACACATGTATTGAATCTGGGTGTACAAGGTACATATATATATAGTGAATCTGGGTGTACATTGTACATACATGTAGTGAATCTGGGTGTACATTGTACATATACATATATAGTGAATCTGGGTGTACATTGTACATACACATGTATTGAATCTGGGTGTACAAGGTACATATATATATAGTAAATCTGGGTGTACATTGTACATATACATATATAGTGAATCTGGGTGTACATTGTACATACACATGTATTGAATCTTGGTGTACAAGGTACATATATATATAGTCAATCTGGGTGTACATTGTACATACATGTAGTGAATCTGGGTGTACATTGTACATACATGTATAGTGAATCTGGGTGTACATTGTACATACATGTAGTGAATCTGGGTGTACATTGTACATACATGTATGCTCATAGAAATGCAATAAGGTGTCCTTCCATATGTATGCAGCTAATGTCATTCTACATGTTTCACACAAGACACACATTATGTTTATTGGTTAAGCTTTTCGCATCAACAAACGTTTTGTGTGAAATTTTAACTTGATCAACAAATTTCATAGAATGATAATTATGTATTAATATAATTTATTTAAGCATTATCAAAGTACCTGTACACATAATAAATGTTTGTTAACAATAATTCTCATACTCACTTTTCCTTTTGGAGGCCGTGGAACGTCTGGTTTTTCTTGTATATCCCATACCATGTTCATTCTCTGTACTAACACTGTCTGTAGAGGAGTCTTGGGAGCCATCTCCAACTACATCGTCTGTTTTTTGTACTTTCTCAGTGTCTTTATTCTTTTGAATACATCTCCTTCTTCTTGGGAGAGATTTTGTAGAAGTTGATTTGGTACCTTGGTTTCCATCCTCCTCAGATGTACGTCTTTTATCATGAGGAACTAACACATTTAACTGTGATGTTTCTTCACTGAGGAGCTCCTCAAACTCTGAGCCATGCTTGTCATGCAAGTCTTTGGTTAAACTATCAATGATATTGGATAAAGTGGGAGATTTGTCTGCATTAGACTTTGTTTCCTTTGACTTCTTGGTTTCAATATTACTGTTTTCAACATCAGTTTTGGTAGTACCAGTTTGCTTCGTTGACTTTGCCACTTTTCCCCCATCACTAACATTATGGTCTGTACTTCCACCTCTTCTGCTGAGATTAGATAATCTTTGACTACGAAGCACCTTTACTACTTGTTTTTTAGAGTGATCATCCTGATATTTTTTCATTTCTTTCTGCTCAACCACATTTCCCCTTTGGAGTTTTTCCCCCAGGCCTCTAGTTACTCTCAATTCCCGTTTGGGGAGACAGGATTGATCATTTGCATGGTCCAGTTTTTTATCCATTCCATTTCCTGTATTTTCTTTTTTGTTCTGTTCCCTTGGTGATTTCAAAGTGTCAGTCTGATTGTTGTCATCTGAACTACTTCTAGGGACCTTTTCTGGAGACTTGCTCCTCAAATGCCAACGTTTGACCATTGCATTTTTGTAGTTTGTACCTTGAATTGTTGGTTTGATTGCCATATTCTTTTCTTCCAATGTCTTGGACTCTTCTGGTTTTGGTATTGGTGTCTGCATATCTGGTACATGTTGTTCAAGCTGTGTTGAATCTTTTTGTGTGATGGAGGAGACAACTCTCTGATTATTCTCTGTTATGGTATCACATGGCTGTACAGATTGAAGAATTGGGCTTTGAAGCATTGAAACTTGCATGGCATGCTGTAAAGGTAAGGGATTACTTACTGGAAACTTACTGATAACCGTGGGATTTTGATGTGGACTTAAAATCTCAGAAGAGACAGCACAGCTTGTTACCACTGGAGATCCATGTGTAGTTATATTGAGATTGTTTATACTCATTGGTTTGGGAAGGATCGGAGTAGGTTTTCTGACTGAAGCACTTGTCAAAGTTTTGTAACTGGTCTTATCCTTTGTTGAAGTGCATGTAGTGGTTGTCATGTCTGCAGGTTTTGATGTGACACTACTAGATGTTAAAGTTGGAGTTGACACTGCAGTAAGCATTGGTGTTACTGGAATATTACCATGATAAGAAGCCACAGGTGGTGATTGACATTCAGCAGTTATGGTTTCCTGACTGAGTTGATGTGAAATGTTCATGCTCTGCTCTTGAGTTAACCTCTCTGTATCCTCTTGTTCAAAGGCTGATTTATTTACCAGTAAAGTGTTGTCTAATTCTGTAACATTTCTTGATGTAGAAGTGTGATTCTTTAGGTCCTCTGCAGGGTAATTCTCTTCTATCCTTTGCCTGTCATTTTCTGAAAAAGAATCTTCACAATGAGAAGGGTCTTTATCAACTGTCTTTTTAATTGAATCAGTCTCATCCAGGGTGTTGCTGCAAGACATTTTCCTGTCCTTTGGAAGGGGTGTTTCGTTTTCATTTTCATTCACATTCTCGTTATCTCCTGTTTGCGTCTTAAAGCTGTTAGGAGCACACTCCAAAATGTTGCTGGTTTTAAAGTTGATAGGAGTACACTCTAAAATGCTGGTATTTTCCCCTTCCTTAATGTCTTTGGTCAGGTCATTGACAAGTACATTTGGACTTTTCTCTTTCACAATTTGATCATTATGAAAATTGTTGCAAGAGTATCTAGACTGAGTGGTGTCAATAGTCAACCTAGATTCAATCCCATTGTTATTTTCTGATTCTAGAAGACCTTCTACAGCTCTGTCTTGTTCCACAAGGATCTCATTCTGTTTGTCTATGTCTACAACAGATAGTTCAGAGGTGTAGGACAACATCTCAGGAGCTTGAGATTTCTCTGTAATGTGATTTGGTAGTTCAGTGTTCTTGTTTGTTGTGATAGTATCAAGCGGTATGGATACAAGTAACTGAACGCCTTCAACTGGTGGAGTGCTCTTACATGATTCTTCACCCACAGCTTTGGATTCAGATGATGCTTGTAAATCCTGACTGTAAATTGATGTCTTACTTGCACTCATAGCTTCTGTCTCGGCCCTTATTTTGTTGTTATCATTGCAATCAAAAATTGAGGTCATCTCTTTTTTTTGCTCATTTTGCATGGATTGGGTTTGTTGCCTAGATTCATTAAATTCCATAACACGAGCCTGAACAACCTCCGCATGTTCTTCGAGGGTCATTACTTTCTCTGAGCTGCTCCTGCCTTGGGATACACCTTTTCTTCTTTCATCAATGCCTGGTAATTTAGAAGTGGGCCCTTTGGGATCTTTTGCATTTCTTGTTTGACTTGATCTGCAGTCTTCTGATAATTTCTCATTTTTAGATGATATCAAAGTGTCTAATTCCTGTACTATTTTTTCAGTACTCTCTTCTTCATTACCTTGAGTGTGAGTAGAGTCTTTCTTAGGAGAACTTGAACTCTTTTTTATTGGGATAAGTTTTGGCATTTCAGATTCAGTCTCAGCAGGTTGGTTAGAGTATTGGTTTGGAAATAGTTGAGGTGGATCACCTATTGACTTTGTCTGAGACATATTCTTTTCAGATTGTTGTTTTGGTTCATTGTCTTTTTTAGAAACAGAAGCTCCCTGGTTTGCAGGGTCATCTTCACCCATACCTTCGTCACTTTGGTCTGTATCACTTGCCATAAATTTGTCTGGCATCGTTGAGGATATACTCTCAAGTTGAGGTATTAGGAACTTCTTCTGAAAATGTTGTGTCTTCTGGCTGTCTTCTACATCTCCATTATGTTGAGGAGCTTCATTTTCATCTATATTTCCTGGTACTACTCTGAGTTCAGAAACAAGTGGGTTTCCTGTTTTATTGTCGTTACTATTGCTTGGTGAGTGGTTTGGTTTAATGGCGACACTTGCACATTCTTTTTCCACGTTGGCTGAAGCAGACTGCTTTCTTTGAAGGAACTTCTGCAATGGGATCTCTCTTTCCATTCTCAATTTGTGTGATGTACTAACAACATTGTTTAAAGAGGTTGTAGATATTATATTGCTTTGACTATTGGAAATAAGAGAATTATTATTGCTTGTTCTTTCATTTTTTATTTCGATTGTCAGACTCTGTCGCTGTCTGTAAGGGTGCGTAGCAGAACGGGCTGTCGCTAGTACAGATTTTGTTGAATTACTTTGACTGTTTATAGCTTTTGACTTGTCTATTTCTCTATGCTTGTCTAAATACACTTGGAGGGGGTCTTCCCTATTGCTTTGGGCACCAGATGAAATTGGTGTAATAATACTTTTAGACTCACTTTTATCAACACCTTGTGAAAATGCCTGCGATTCTGACTTTTTGCGATATTCCAACTTCTGTCCATCTTCTCTGTCATACACTCTGTTTGTGTTTGTGTTAGTGCTGGTGTTGTTATTCTGTTTGCTTATTGAAGGAATCTTATACTTTTCTAAAAACTTGTCATTCCACCCAGTCATCTTGACAGTGGCATTGGTCTTCTGATGTAATGCACTGTTGAATCTCATCCTTTGTAAACTTGTATGCCCAACTTGGAATGGATCTTTCCTATCTAACTTTGCTGCATCACCTGCTGGCATTGAGTGGCTCCTCTTCATTGGATGAATTGACACTTTGTCTGTTGTAGATTGACTATGGCTTCTATCCATGGGATTATTCTTAAAGGGCCCAGGACTGGAAGACATTCCTTCTATCACAGCTATACCACTCTCAAACTTTATGCCATCTGTATTTTCTGATGGCAAGTCCTTACTGACAAAATCTGATGGCAAGTCCTTACTGACAAAATCATCTGCTTTTCTCGAAACAATACACGATGAATCGATTCTGTGTGCCATAGACAGTCGTTTTGTTGCATTTTTCCTAGATGCTAAGTGACTATACATTGCTATGCTGCGTGCTGATAGAGCTTGCCTAAGAAACTTTGAAGGTCTTTTTATTGAACCATCTCTAGACAGAGACCGTTTAATGTAATTCCTCAAATTACAACTTTCAGAACTTGCTTTCTTGCTTCGTACTTCAGAGTTTGATTCTGAAGTACTGCAAACTAGTTTGTCTATCTTCTGATTTTGTTTGACTTTGACTTTTGTTATTTCTTCTTCAGGTTCTGAAGTTGAATCTAGTAGAGAGAAATCAGAAGTATGCTTGGTGACAAGTCTCGTCCTCCGTGGTCTGTCTTGATCTTTTTTTCTCTGTCGTAACCGTGTGTGAATGTCATCAGCTATGTCGCCACTGTTTTCACCTTCTGTATCAGATTCTGTAAGATCTCCAGAATCCTAAAAGACAATGATAAAAATTACAAAATTATAACACGTTCATGAATCAAAAGCGGCATTACACCATGGTTAATTAACTTGCACATTTGTCACAGAATATGCAAAAATAACTTCTTGTTAAGTTTGAAAAAATAGCGTTAATGGCGTTGTAGCACAACTGTACAGTTTTTAAAAATGTTTACCCAGATGCTGATCCATGCTAGGTATATGTGTTCATTAGCATTATCCAACCGTGTTCTTATCTTTGCAATATATGTGATCATTTGGCTGCTGCTATTGGCGTGGTCAGTTGCTAGGCATATTTGCATACATTTTTTGAATGTTAGTCCAATTGTCTATGAATCCCTGCTGTTTTCTTTGCAATATACATCATCATATGGCCGTTGCTATGGGCATGGTCTTGTTGCTAGATATATTTGCATATGCATGCATTTGCAAATGTTTATTCATTTGTCTATTAATCCCTGTTATCATTGCAATATGTGATAGTTTGACTTGCTATGGGTGTGGTCTTGTTGCTAGGCACATTTACATACATTTTTTTGAATGGTTATTCACTTTTCTATTAATCCCTATTGTTATCTTTGCAATAAATGTGATCAATTGCTGTTGATATGGGCATGGTCTTGTTGCTAGGCACATTTGCATACACATCTTGAATGTTTGTTCACTTGTCTAAGAATTCCTGTCATCTTTGTGACATACAGTTACTAAGGGCATGGTCATGGTTGCTAGGGATAATTGCATACATTTTTTGAATATTTTCTCACTTGCCTACCAGATAATGTTGTTTTTTTAGCAAAATATACGGGCATTTGGTTGTTGCTAAGGGCGCGGTCATGGTTTCTAGGGCCAATTGTGTCAAACATATTGAGCAAAATCTGCAGAATAACACTTCTAGAAACATCTAACAAAATGTCATTTTCATGTCATGAACAAATCTTAATTTAAACATCCCTAAGCACATTCCCACCAAATTTCAGACCAATCTACCCAGCAGTGTTTGACCAAAAATAACATTTTTTTACCCAGATCACACACCTGTGATACAACCATTTTGCTTTGAACAATTTCTCAACTAGACACCAAAAGTAATGTCCCCACAAAATACCAAGGCAATCAGGTATCTAAAGGTACCAAAAGTGGTAAAGTGCTCGGTAAAGTGCTCGATCGAGCACTTTGCTAAAAACAGCGAAGTGCGCGTATGGCGCCTCCAACGTCCGGCGTCCAGTCTCAATTCTAGCCTCCATTTTGACAGCTGTCTGAAGACGTCAAATAACGCACTCCCATATACAGTCGAAAACTTCGAATATTTCAGGAAGAAGAAATATTTTGTTCTGCGTGCGTCACAGAATTCGTATTGGAGATGTAATGGCAGTGACATTTGTAACATTGCATGACAAAGAAATAATATAAAGGAAAACTGAATTTCTTGGTGTACATGTGGGATTTTTTAGTGTGTGTCTAGATGCGAGAGCGAAGATTTTTCTTGATCGTTGAACACGAAAATAAAGTCTGGGTGTAAGTGTATATCATGTTCACTACATTTCTATTGAATAGATTCACTTCTTTCAGTATTATCAGATCGTTAATAGATGACAACAAATATTGCTATCGAAAACATAAGTGCGAAAACATTCGTGTGAACAATATTAATTTCAGCCCTTCTCAATAATATTTTGATAGTCCTGCTTACATGACGGTGCACGAGTCTATATTACTGACTTGACTCTGGACAATTGTTATCCAATCATGTTCATTTGAAATACGCAAATCATACATTTTTTTCCGTCCTATGTGACTCAGTCCAAACACAGATACTTTCAGGCAGACACCAACCAAATTCATGGACACTGATACAGACGTTCGCTCACATACAATTTTAGGGACTTTCAACAAATACCCGTCGTCCAAATTCACAATAACGTTTGAGACAGACGCTAACAAACCAAATTCATGAACTTTCAAACATTATCATACTTTCATACAGACACTCGTCGTGGACTATAAAATGTAAATTATCTATACGTGAAATTCCGACATGCTCGTCCAGTAGTGTTCTGGTGAATTATCTAACAAAATCTTCCCATTTTGATACGAAACTTTGATCAGTCGAACTACAGCGAGTGTCGAACAATGTGTGAAACCAAGTTTTAGGTAAATAGCAAATATGACGATTTAGTAGTTAAAACATCTTGCCCCATCAGACACACAATTCCTGAACAAAAACTATCGAGTTTAGGAGTCGATCATGCGCCACACGACCACGTACATGGTCAAACATGCATGGTCAAATGTCATATCAAAAGATGATGTTGGTAACTGAGGATCTCATTTCTTTTTCACCTTGAAAAGAACGGCATCATTTCATTTTCTAAAAATATAACATGTACATTTTCGTGAGTTCGAGAGTCTTGAGTGAGCTGGCTCTTTGTAGATCTTACTTGCATCCTCTCCCCCATTGCCTTGAAGTATTACGTGTCTAATGTCTGATTCGGATACACGTTCAGACATCGGTTGTATAATGTACTAGTATTTGAGTTCATAACTTGACTATAAACATAGCTTCCCATTACAGTTGTAATATTGCCTGGAAATTTCACTGAAAACGTTGTGCCACAATCTTGTCGTCAACACGAGTCCGGGGGTCCTGCACGCTCATATAAGGAAATTGAATTTGCGGTACTTCAACAACGATACTGACGTCGGTCACGCCCGGCACACTTTGATCAAGACTGGTTGTGCTTTGTTGTAAATAGAGTACAGTACTTTGGTGAATGTTCAACCCTGAACTACGGCTGATTCATGTTAGGCTGAAGAAATATATATATATTTGTTTTTGGAAAAAGATTGGTCTGATCTTGTACCATATGAGGTGTCACACGTGATCTTCCATCCACGTCTTTGGAGGCGCCATACGCACACTTTGCTGTTTTTTGCAAAGTGCTCGATCGAGCACTTTATCGAGCACTTTGACAATTTTTCCACCTTTACATACCTCAGGCAATTAGTCTGGTAGTTTTTGAGTTTAAGTTTGAGTTTAAGATGGACAGACAGACAGACAGACAGACAGAGAGACAGACAGACACTTTGCCATGCCTATAGCACTACTGAACCTTATCAGTTCAGTTGTGCTAAAAAAGTCTATATAGTGACTTGATGTATACATTGTATAAAAACTCTAGGTATGTTCATCATGGATGCACAAGTCGTCTTCTTCCACTTTTGATTACGTCTGACATGTTTTAAACAAATCAGTAGTCCTTTAGTCAGTAGTCTAACAGAATATGACAGTGACAATGATCCAAATTTGTTGAAGGTGTTGAACAAATATGTCTGTTTCCCAACACAAAGTGGAAAAAGAAAACTTGTGTATGAATTGTGTAAAAATAAACTGTACTTCATTTTCATATAATTTTAATTCATTACAGTAACTATATATTGTTGTTGTTACTCTTATCCTCATTGCAATGAAACCTGTGTATACATGTACATGTACACTTACTTACTATGCACTGCTTTCCAAATCAGTCAGACAAAACAGACCCATTAAAGTAACGATTGTTACACATCAACAGAAACTGTTTAACTAAGTACCTGAACCTTGCAACAACTAATATATATTGTAAAGATAACATCAAAGGTTGTATTTATCATTGTTTACATCTGAACTGAAAGTATACAAGTTTTGGACTTTGTGAAAGCAATATCAATTTCATAAAATTTTGCAAAATATTTGTGAACACTGACACATCATAATAATTCCTTGAAAACATCTTGCCTTGTTTCCATAGCAATAACATTTGTCAACAAGATTTTCATTTAAACGCATGCATATGTATATATTACGTAACAGACACACAGACACATATAGCTGCAATAATTGTAGCGTTTGATGTAATTTTGAGGGCTTTTTCGTCTGTTTTTGTGCCTTTTTTCGTTCCGACGTTTAACCCGAATCAAACACTACAATTCCTCTAATGCAAATGCAAATAGACGAGACCACATTGAAAACGTGAGCGACGGGTCAACGTACTACCTGTTTCAAACTGCTGCATGCCTTGCTACATTTGCCGATTTTGACGGAATTGGGGTACCTCTGAACACTTCTTTGGTCTTGAAGGCTCCGTAATTAATGTTAGCGTTAGGAAATGTCCGATATTTTGCCAGGTATTAAAGGCGTAATTTAGCAGAAAAGTCCACCCAACTTTGCGATTCAGATCTGAATTGGTTCCGTCTATTTGCATTTGCATTAGAGGAATTGTAGCGTTTGATTCGGGTTAAACGTCGGAACGAAAAAAGGCACAAAAACAGACAAAAAAGCCCTCAAAATCACATCAAACGTAACAATTATTGCAGCTAACACACATACACATACACATTACCATATGCCTACAGCATGACTGAATCTTGTGCTAAACATATGCCGATCACCCTGAACTAAATGTTTTTTATGGGTGAAATACAGCAGATCAAGCTACGATGATTGGGCTTAGTGTACATGTACATTCAGCTGATAGTGCATGGGGAACTGAGAAAATGTTGTAACCATCAAACTTACAAAATCAGCACTCGTCTGTCTATCGTCTTGCACTTGCTCTTTTTTCTCAAATGGATTTTCAATGAAGGGGCAAACTGTTGCTTCAGTACAGTACACACACATCCAAGGTGCATCAAACTCTAAGGCACTCTCTGGAATGTTAGGCACATGGCATCCTTGGTGAAAACCTGTAAAGAACAAGACATAAACCTGATACATAAATAAACACTAAAAATAATGCATGTGTATATCTTTATGTGGTTCTGTATTATCTATAGATATGACCTAAAAGAATTAGCAACAGATAATTGCTTCAAAGTGTCTGCAATATGTAAGTAATAACTTGATTTTGATGGTCTAACCCTGTAGGTCAAGGTATAGGTCAAAGGTCACTGTCATACAAGAAAACTTTCATGTGGTTATATGGGGTTAGACACTTGAATGGAGTCTCTATGTATTACATTTTTGAGTTACGTAATATAGTGAGTTTTAATACAATTATGGCTCCCATTCAGCAAAACTGATATGAGCACCAAAAATAATATTTGCATATACATTTTGTAGTTCTTTTTTCATATGATTTGTAAAGATGATTTAAAAGAAATTGGCAATATGTAAATGAAACAATGTGTCTGTGATAGGCAGGAATTGACTTGATTTTGATATCTGACTGCCAAGGGTCAAGGTCAAAATCAAAGGTCAAGGTCTCAACAGATAGGTTGTATCTAATAATATGAGTACTAGACACTTGAATTAAGTCTCTAATACTAGTATATGTTTTGAGTTAAGCAGTAAGTATTGATTTTTAACTACAAATATGGCCGCCATTTAGTCAAATTTGCATATATCATAAAACAAAGTGATGTGCATATGTCCCATATAAATGATAATATGTCACCGTAGTGCCAGTTTTGAAAGAAATTGGATATGACATCATATTATGGACAGACGGACAGACAGAGGAAGGAGCCCATTGTAATAGTCCACCCTCTAGGAGACTAATTACAAGTATGATATCATTAACTGTGTTGACATTATTCAACTGATATATATTCTTTAGACTTTATTCCTTTTACTTTGGTAAGTGTACGGGTCACTCTAGGCCCTATATTCAATTTTGAGCTCTGTAAATATGTTAATGATATGAATATGTGAATGAGACTGCCCCTCTATTTTTCAATTTGTGAAGAACTCCATTGCTCAAAGTATCATTGTGGCTAACTGCCATAGAGGTATATATGAGTACAGTCTCTAGGTGAGAGCGCCACCAATGTTTATAAAGAGAAAATGTTAAAGACAAATCCATCATTACTCCGGATGTCAACCACCTATATGAAGGAAGGAAATATAGATTTTTGTCTGCCATTTAGTCAAATTTGCATATATCGCAAAACAAAGTGAACCATATGACATATTGTCACCTTTGAGCCAGGTTTGAAAGAAATTGGATAATGCATCTCAGAGGAATGACATTATGGACTCATGGATGGGCAGACGGACGGACACACGTACAGACAGATGGAGCCCATTGTAGTAGGGGACAAAAAAATAGTACAGCTCCTAAGGAACTGTTTGCTTACCAATACTTCTGTTAAATATCTATGTTTAGATAAAAACTGACATATGGTTTAAAATACCTCCAGCAAGGGTGTAGTTTCTCTGTGCATGAATATTGACTGCATTGTGACCATCACTTTTATAGTTTACCTTACATGTAAAATGAACAATCACCAACACTTTTGAGTTTTATCATACCCAAAAATTTGGAAATCTTTGTCCATACTATACATGTTAATAATCATGCTAGTACAATGTATATTCACTTATAATACAAAATCTCCATGGAAAACAAGCCAATTCACCAACCCTGCATGTCATGATTTGTAGGGATGAAAATGGAATTCAAAATACTCTCTGTTATTGTGTTGGTCTTTTAATACACCTAGGTATTGTTAATGGGGCAGTGCTCAAAACAAATAAGATGTCACATATAGCTGTCAATCCACTGCACTATAATTTTTGTATGCTATTTATTTGTCTATTAATCCCTGTTGTTATCTTTGCAATGTACAATGTACATGATCATTTCGCTGTTGTTATGGGTGTGGACTTTTTGCTACACAGATATGCATACTTTGTCTTGAAAAGTATTGGTATCCTAACTAGAGACTGAAATCAACAGCCCAGCTACCACATATCAAAATATTCTTCCCAGTGTTTTTTTTTTTACTTTAAATATGTCATTCACAGATAGGCAGGCAGACAGACAGACAGACAGATGGACAGACAGACAGATGGACAATACTTTATCAGGTCTCATGTCTATAGCATAAATGAACTAGTCTTGTTTTAGTTCAGTTGTGTTAAAAACAGTGTTTACAAGCAACTCACACATAGGTTAATGGATGTGTCATTGGAAAATAGGTGCAGAGTACCCCATAAAATATTTAATGACATCAATAAAACAATACCCTTTCATTTTAGGCTGATAATGGAAGTATTTTCTCAAATGCACATCTCTGATGCGATCCATTTTCATTTGAACTATCTACACAGTACATGTACACCCCAAGTACTATAAAATACCAGGGCAATCAGTCTGGCAGTTTTTTGCTTTTAATAATCGTTTACACACACACACACACACACACACACACACACAGAGAGACACACACACAGAGACACTCACTCACACACATACACACAGAGAGACACTCACTCACACACACACATACACACACACAGACATTGTATGACACCTACTCAATGTTCAGGTGTGCTAAAAACAATAGGGAGAAGAGGGTTGTGCATGTTGGAGGCTAATAAATTATACTTACAGACCACACACCTATCATCCTTATTATTAAAGTAATATACAGTATATTACACACATGTATACAAAGATAAATTCACCATATTGAATTGTATTTTTCTGATGATATCACCAAATTGTTTAACTGATCTGTGTGATTCTAATCAATCCACTCAAGTTACTTGTCATTTATTATTTGTTTCTAAAATACGTCTTGAGCAATAATGTAGTAATTATGTAAAGCACAGATTAATTAATGCTCCATATCATTTCTATCTTTTTAAATTTATAAAAAACAAAACAGTGTAGTAGATTTGGAAGAGG
This sequence comes from Glandiceps talaboti, assembly GCF_964340395.1. Classification (NCBI taxonomy): domain Eukaryota; kingdom Metazoa; phylum Hemichordata; class Enteropneusta; family Spengelidae; genus Glandiceps; species Glandiceps talaboti. Next base: position 20,941,204 of record NC_135566.1, on the reverse strand, counting down.
CAGGCTTAATAATCATGTGATTTAGGTGATGCAATTTTTTTCATCTGGCAGCAGGAGTGATAATCGAAGGTCAAGTGGTAGAGAAGTACTTCACAACAACTAGGCACAGCTTGTCAACAATATGTTATGACTGAAATCATCTCTCAATTTGGGTACCACAAGGTTACTGAAGAACACTGTATACTGACAATATGATGTGTACAAGTCAACCAGTTATAAGAACACTATATACTGACAATCTGATTTGTACAAGTCAACCAGTTATAAGAACACTGTATACTGACAATCTGATTTGTACAAGTCAATTACTTATAAGAACACTGTATACTGACAATCTGATGTACAAGTCAACCAGTTATAAGAACACTGTATACTGACAATATGATTTGTACAAGTCAACCAGTTATAAGAACACTGTATACTGACAATCTGATTTGTACAAGTCAACCAGTTATAAGAACACTGTATACTGACAATCTGATTTGTACAAGTCAACCAGTTATAAGAACACTGTATACTGACAATATGATTTGTACAAGTCAACCAGTTATAAGAACACTATATACTGACAATCTGATTTGTACAAGTCAACCAGTTATAAGAACACTGTATACTGACAATCTGATTTGTACAAGTCAACCAGTTATAAGAACACTGTATACTGACAATATGATTTGTACAAGTCAACCAGTTATAAGAACACTATATACTGACAATCTGATTTGTACAAGTCAACCAGTTATAAGAACACTGTATACTGACAATCTGATTTGTACAAGTCAACTAGTTATAAGAACACTGTATACTGACAATCTGATTTGTACAAGTCAACCAGTTATAAGAACACTGTATACTGACAATCTGCTTTGTACAAGTCAATTACTTATAAGAACACTGTATACTGACAATCTGATTTGTACAAGTCAACCAGTTATAAGAACACTGTATACTGACAATCTGATTTGTACAAGTCAACCAGTTATAAGAACACTGTATACTGACAATCTGATTTGTACAAGTCATCCAGTTATAAGAACACTGTATACTGACAATCTGATTTGTACAAGTCAACCAGTTATAAGAACACTGTATACTCAACCAGTTATAAGAACACTGTATACTGACAATCTGATTTGTACAAGTCAACCAGTTATAAGAACACTGTATACTGACAATCTGATTTGTACAAGTCAATTACTTATAAGAACACTGTATACTGACAATCTGATTTGTACATGTACGAGTGCTCAGACATAATGTACAATTTGGGGAATTAAGGTTATGGTAATAGATGACAAGGGGTACATCTATCAAGTATCTACACATTTACCTTTCCATGAAATGCTTAGTGAATATGACATTATCCCTAAATTTCATGGCAGGAACTAAAATGCAAAAGATGTATCATATTGTTAATATTATAATTTCAATTTATATTCCAGTTTTGGAATTCAACCTTTTTTGGACAAATTTGCAAATTGCAACTTTCAGACTTATACAAACAGTTTGGAGTACAGGAGTTTTGACCAATTAGAGTCACATTCAATTAAGACCTAATTTATATATTACTAATGGGATCATCCCCAGAAACATCCAATCCATAAATCTTGACCAAATAGTGTATGCCAAATAGTTTTGAAGTTCAAAGTGGTTTTACTGAAAAATAATGTCATGAACAGTTCACCTACCCATCCCTAGAAACACCGCCACCAAATTGAAGAATTTGATCAGTAGTTTTTGAGTTTTAATTTTTAACTGGAAAAACTCCATTATTTAACCCAAATCACACACCTATTTTGATTTGCACTATTTCCCAACTAGACATCCAAACTAATTTCCATCAATACCAAGACAATCACAATCAGTCTGGCAGTTTTGAAGTTATTAACTGTCACACACACACACACACACACACACACACACACACACACACACACACACACATACACATGCATGCACACACATACACGTACACACGAACACACACACAGACAGACACAGACTTGTGTACATCTAGTTCTCAGTTCATTCATGCTAAAAACAATGAACATAATGAAAACTGTTAATCTGTTAATTTCCTCCAATCTGTTATCTACAAAACCATCCCCAAGAAGCATTTACATTTTGTACTGTCACTTTGCCCGATAATACAAAAACTTAATTTGAATTGTGCAGAGCATATCTTAATGGATGACTTACCACAGTGACTGTATTTGTAAATGATGATGAAATGCACCAAAGAAGTAAGGTTGTCAGACAATACACTTACACCGTCTGTTTAACTTTATGATGACCTTCCAACCTTCACAACATATTATCCTCAGCAAGGACATGGAATTTGTTCACATTAACAATCATTTTTACTTTCCTCTCATTATCTTGTCATTTTTTTGATAATAGACTTCTTAATAAGTCACAGTAAGTGACTAGATCAGTTTAATAGTTTACCAAATTATCAGTGATCCGATGTAGCAATGAGATATATCACTGGAATATTTCTTTGAAATGACTCTTACAGCTAGAATACAATTAATCAGCATTTCTTGCCAGGGTTTTAGAACTCTGGTTGTACAGACAACAATTTATATATATGACATTAAATTGTAGATTTCAGTCTTTGTGCCAACAGTTTGGAACCTCCATTACTAGATGGGTGAATTCAATGATAGTTGTAATTTCCGATAACAGATATAACCTATCTAATCACCACAGTAACTCTATCTACTATGTAGTTCTTTATAGAACAATTAATGCAAAAGACCATTACACCAGGCTAATATATGCAGTGTTTGTAATGGCTGTACAATATACATTGTATACCACACATGATACAGCTTGGTCTACAACTCAAAAGGTAACAGATTTTATTGTGATGGCCGTATATATATATATATATATAGATACTAGCTGTGTCTATATATATCTTTCAAATTAGAAATAGTAATTACTATTGACAGTAAATGGTAGAATTTCATGTAGACATATCACGACAAGACATACTGTGGCTTCCCTTCATGGTCAATAATAGACAGTGAGATACATCCTGTTGTTCAGCCCTATCACATCAGGCTTCTTACATCAGGCTTGTATTAACTGATGAGTGCTGGCTGACAGTGTGGTACGATCAAATGTCTGTATCTTACAGACTAGTGAGTGCTGGCTGATAGTGTGGCATGAATATCTATCTTACAGACTAGTGAGTGCTGGCTGATAGTGTGGCATGAATATCTATCTTACAGACTAGTGAGTGCTGGCTGATAGCATGGCATGAATATCTATCTTACAGACTAGTGAGTGCTGGCTGATAGCATGGCATGAATATCTATCTTACAGACTAGTGAGTGCTGGCTGATAGCATGGCATGAATATCTATCTTACAGACTAGTGAGTGCTGGCTGATAGCATGGCATGAATATCTATCTTACAGACTACTGAGTGCTGGCTGATAGCATGGCATGAATGTCTATCTTACAGACTAGTGAGTGCTGGCTGATAGCGTGGCATGAATATCTATCTTACAGACTAGTGAGTGCTGGCTGATAGCGTGGCATGAATATCTATCTTACAGACTAGTGAGTGCTGGCTGATAGCGTGGCATGAATATCTATCTTACAGACTAGTGAGTGCTAGCTGATAGTGTGGCATGAATATCTATCTTACAGACTAGTGAGTGCTGGCTGATAGTGTGGCATGAATATCTATCTTACAGACTAGTGAGTGCTGGCTGATAGCATGGCATGAATATCTATCTTACAGACTAGTGAGTGCTGGCTGATAGCATGGCATGAATATCTATCTTACAGACTAGTGAGTGCTGGCTGATAGCATGGCATGAATATCTATCTTACAGACTAGTGAGTGCTGGCTGATAGCATGGCATGAATATCTATCTTACAGACTAGTGAGTGCTGGCTGATAGCATGGCATGAATATCTATCTTACAGACTAGTGAGTGCTGGCTGATAGCGTGGCATGAATATCTATCTTACAGACTAGTGAGTGCTGGCTGATAGTGTGGCATGAATATCTATCTTACAGACTAGTGAGTGCTAGCTGATAGTGTGGCATGAATATCTATCTTACAGACTAGTGAGTGCTGGCTGATAGCATGGCATGAATATCTATCTTACAGACTAGTGAGTGCTGGCTGATAGCATGGCATGAATATCTATCTTACAGACTAGTGAGTGCTGGCTGATAGCGTGGCATGAATATCTATCTTACAGACTAGTGAGTGCTGGCTGATAGTGTGGCATGACTGTCTATATCGAATGTCTCCTAAGTTTAACACCTTTACTGCACACCATCTTCTTCCTAAGTTTAACACCTTTACTGCACATACATAGCTGCAACCACCAGCTAAGGTACTCATATAGCAGCAGACAATATGACAACCCCATGACATGCGAGTGTAAGTGTGGCGTACACAGGGTAGTTGCACTGTTTGTAGTGTTCTCTGCAGCAGTGTTTTCATGAGCCACGCTCGTGAAAGCACAGCAGAAAACACAACAAATACCCCTAAGTATATCCACACTGGAAATCATGCGGCATGGAGTGCTGTATTATTTTCAAATGCAGTGTTGAAACAACACCCATCTTAAATACACTGGTTCATTGAAGTGCCAATTAATACCTGCAATATATGGGTAATAATGATAAAATCTGCAAACATATTTCACTGTTGATGTCAGACAGAAAACCACTTAGAAAACATATTATATTTCAAAGACTCAATAACAATTATATTCCAGAAACTCACCATTGTATATTTGTCAAATAATAGTGTGAATAAAAGCTCTGCAATAAGTTGCTTGCTCCAAAAGCTGACCAATGTTATTTAATTCTCAGATAAAAAGAACCTGAATAAAACCGGAAATCCCTAGTGACATTTGTATGTAAATGTCATGCAATAAACAGTATGTGCAAACAAAACACTTCTTTTCACTGCTTCTTATACTAGACAAAAGGACAATACCAGTTTTATTCATTTGAAAATATTTCCAAAACACATCCAGACTTGCCATAAAGTTTGATTCAGCTGAAGTATTCCATTCAGATGGGTAATTCATTGGGAAAAGAAAGATCACAAAAGACAGTGAAGCACAACTGCATACATGTACTGCAGGTACTTGGTACTATCTCAAGTTAAAATATTTGTACATATTAAGACATACAATGTAGTTGTTTGGTTGTTGCTATGGGCATGGTCATTATTGCTAAGCATATTTTATATATATTTTGGAATGTTCAGTTACTGAAATATTCATCAGTGCTATACCTTTGCAATAAATGTCCTTGTGCTGATATTAGGTGGGGTGGTCTTGGTTGCTAGGCCTGGAATGTTTGTTCACTTGTCTGAGTGTTCACAACTGTTGTTATAACTTTGCAAAAAGGTTTTGTCATTGCCCATTGCTATTGGACTTGGTCATGGTTGTTGCTATGAATATAAAGGTTTTTCTTTACCAAAAACTCTTTTTGCTTAGATCTTATTTGCATATTCCTAATCTGATCATTTCACCTTGAACAATATCTCAACTAACTAAACACTAGGACATCTCTACCAAACATCAAAGTATTCAACCCTGCATTTTTTAAACTTCATTTACATTATACACACACACACACACACACACACACACACACACACACACACACACACACACACACACACACACACACACACACACAGACAGACACACAGACACACACAGATGGACAGACTGATACCACCATGTCTATAGCACTACTGAACCTTAAATTTCAGTTGTGATGCTAAAAGATGACACCACTGTAGGTTTTGTAATAAGATTATCTGATTATCTGATTACCTGTCTCTGTAATACACAATATAGAAAACATCAATAATAATAATGGTGGTCACATCCTGATGATTTATGCAACACTTTCAAGTGAACTTTTAACATCTCCTCTAGTATTGGCCAATTGCTATGACACGCTAAATTTGATCTCATTAGAGGTGAGTGGTATCAAGGCCATTACCTGATTTTGTGTGCACAATTGTGTCAGTTTTTTGCAAAAGTTGAATTGGTGATACAGGGGATTTTTTCTTTTTTTCCTTTTGTATATGTATCATTATTATAAATTATGATATATGTACTTCACAAAGAGTTAGAATTATACACATCAAATTTGAAACCAATTAACAACTGTGAAATTTGTGTTGGTTGAGTGGGTTTAATATAACTTTTAGTGATAGTAATGTCTCTTACTTTGTATAATTAGTTTTTTAATGAACACCATCATTCCTGCATACACCTCTTTCATGAATTCATGTTTTGCATTATAATTAGAACTTAGAAGTGATTCAAGTGAATAACATTGTTTTCTAATTGTCTGACATGTTTTAACATTCTCCCATTTCTTTCCATCAATTGTGACTTTAATTTATTTTAATTCAGTGAAGTCAGTCATCTCACCACATTTGAACACCAAAGAAATTATCTTCAACAATGTAATTATTTTATTGGTTAGAGTTAGACATCATGGTGATAGAATAATGTAAGTGCATAGACATAGATTACTTTATAATCGGTACTTTGCTTATAAATTATTCTATATTATGTAACTGATGTACCAAAGCATCAAATTACATTGTGAACCACCTAACTATACTCATTTGCAATGCATGGCATTCTAACTATTTCTATGTACCCTCTGTAAACTGTACTCTCAAGGCATGGCATTCTAATTATTTCTATGTACCCTCTGTAAACTGTACTCTCAAGGCATGGCATTCTAATTATTTCTATGTACCCTCTGTAAACTGTACTCTCAAGGCATGGCATTCTGACTACATGTGTATTTCTATGTACCCTCTGTAAACTGTACTCTTAAGGCATGGCATTCTAACTATTTCTATGTACCCTCTGTAAACTGTACTCTCAAGGCATGGCATTCTAACTATTTCTATGTACCCTCTGTAAACTGTACTCTCAAGGCATGGCATTCTAATTATTTCTATGTACCCTCTGTAAACTGTACTCTCAAGGCATGGCATTCTGACTACATGTGTATTTCTATGTACCCTCTGTAAACTGTACTCTCAAGGCATGGCATTCTAACTATTTTTCTTGCAAAACATAAGGTATACATGTATCTATATGTGAGAGCTAATTGCTTTATAAAGCAACTACTAATTAGCTCTCACATATAGATATACCATATGTTCTGAGTATCAAGCACAATGTCTGTGTTATACCTGTACATTAGTTTTATCCTTATTTCCACTCTTTCAGTAAACTAAGCACCTATACATATATGATGTACACGTGTATATTGATGTGGTCTAAATAGAGCAACATTCACTTTTCCCTACTTATAGCTGATACAACTTAAAACCAATCAGATGTATGCACATAGTATAAAAATTAATTGTGCTGAAATATATAATACATATTAAAGCTTCAGACACCAAATTTTAAAATTCTTGCATTTTACCATCTATACAAAAAAGGTGTGAATTTCTATGCATACTTGATACCACCTTTAATAAATTTTACAAAAATCGTACCATGATATGTTTTACTTTGGACAAACACAGATTCTGCACGGTCTTGTGTAAAAAAGAACACCCAAATTATCTCCTACCTACAAACACAGATTCTGCACGGTCTTGTGTAAAAAAGAACACCCAAATTATCTCCTACCTGTAGTCTGGTTGCAGCGTCCTTTTTTTGATTTGCAGTACACAGATCATTTTGCTATAGTGTAGTATTTTGAACAAACTATAAAATTAAGACTAGCAATTCCACAGGAAGGGATAACCTCTCACTCCCTTAGTAATAGTGGCTACATTTCAATACACATTAATTTATAGTCTGGTGCTATTGTTTGGCTTCATGACAAGTCATGAGTTGTTGTCTATCACATCACGTTTGTTTTCATATTAAAAGAGAACATCATATGTATAACTTCCACTTTTGTTCTTTACACATGAGCATGTGTGTGCATGTCACTTGTTATATAAACTAGTCTTTTTTCCAGCAGACAATGAATATGGAGTGATTGGCTAAAAAGGTGTGGATCTGACCTGTCTAGCTGATTTGCTATAGCCAATCACATGACTGCCATTTGCCTATAAACTGATTCACAGTGAAAATAATCCAAAGTATAAAGATCAGATTATCATCATGAGTGTCGCCAAAGTAATAGTTTTATACTTTTGTACTCATTCATTTCATCTACTTATTCTGTGAGTAACAGCTGTACAATGTACTTGTATTCCATAAAATAAATTTAATGTACTGCTACCATTGACCCACAAACAGCCACCAATACACTATACATAAAACATGTTACAATCTATCATAAGTATACATGTGATGCTTTGATTACAATACAATAACAGAAGCAGATGTTGTCTTTTGTGTGCGTTTATCCACAAACAGACTAAAACATCTCACACATGTATTATTCTGTATAAAAACATATATAGACGTGAAAATATACATTACATGTAACTTTCAATATTAAACTGGGGCATAATTTGATATTAGCCAACTTGTGGCATATCTATTATTGTGAAATACAGAGTCTTATGTAGTTCTAGACCATCTACATGGATTTATTATGTTCATTTGTCAACATGATGACTACATTGTTTCCATCTTTAATTAATTAGTGTATTCATTATGATTATCCTAGTTAGGATACTTCATTAATGATGCAAATGAACATTTATTGTTTCATCACCATTATCTATTGTTACTATAATAAGTACAGCTACAGAAATAGCACAATGGCACTGTAGCACAACTGTATTTAGCTGTTGCTATGGTGTGGTCTTCCTGCTTGGCATATTTGCATATATTTTTGGAATCTTTATCAACTTGCTTGCCCTTCCCACTTTTCATCTTTGCAATATAAACCATCATTTAGCTGGTTGCTATGGGCTTGGTCCTGTTGCTAGGCATATTTTCATACTAATTTTGAATCTTTATTCACTTACCTACCCATCCCTGTTACCTTTGTAATATGTATCATTTCACTGTTGCTAAAGGTGTGGTCATGGTTGCAAGGGCCAATTATGTCATAATGATTTCAACGATAACTGCAGGGCTAGAGAAACACCTCCAGAAACATCCTCACCTAAAACTGCGATGCCATTCACGATGCAGTTTCGAGATATAAGTTTTTGACCAAAATTTAGATTTGTATACCTAATTTGCATATCACTGATATCATCACATTGTGAATACAGCTTCATCTACATATGCCCAGATGCATTCCCATTAAATTTCAACCTAATCTGATTAGTAGTTTCAGAATCATGATAGAATCATGATAGACAGAAAGACAGATTTTAGACCTCATTTGCATGTCACTGATGGATCATCAGCCTCAGGTTATGAACAATTCTTAATCTAAACACCACTTAAGAACGTTCTCATCAAATTTCAACCCAATCTGATGAATTATTTTGAATGATAGATTTTTGACCAAAAAACCCACATTTTTAGCCCTACTTTGCATATCACTGTTGAAATCATGTTATGAACAATTCTTAATATAAACACCCTGAAATAACACTGCAATGAACAATTCTTAATCGAAACACCTCTAAGATTGTTCTCATTAAATTTCAGATTGACTTTAAATTTTTTAACCAAAAGTCACCTTTTTTACCCAAATCACATATCGATGGTAAGATTGTCTTGATTTGAACAATTTCCCAACTAGACACCCATGGAATATACCCATCAAATATCATGGCAATCAGTCTAGCGGTTTTTGACTTTAAAGTTGTTTACACACATCCACACAGACAGACAGACTTTGCCAAGCCTTTAGCACTACTGAACCTCCCACTGCGGCTAGTGTTATGTTTACATCGAGAGGTCAGGTCAATACTAGTATGCATTTTGGAAGCAAAAGCATAGTTCCAGGGCATTGTTGGGGACGTGAAGTGGTAATCAGATGATGTTTGGATTGGTGTAAATTGGCATATAGTGGATATATTGAGGGTAGGATAGTGTGGCAGTGAAACAAGGTTACATACCTAAGGGTTGGGAGACATCTGGTATATTAGGGGCCGTGTCATTTTAAAACTGATGCACAAGAAACGTAATTTCTTCGTTTTAGTTTGGAAAATGAACGACCTGTCCTACATGTATGTTTATATCATCACGTGAAAACATCTATAAATCTGTTTGGAATCACTAAACTATTACTGAATAATTATTTCAGGCGATCGAACTTTTCATTTTCACGTTAATAGAAAGATTGAATCAACATCAGTCGAACGATCAACCTGCTACTAGTGCTGAAATAAACATTCGTAATACCATGCTATCTACGATAATTTAATCCAAGTTTAGAGGTCACGACAAACACGTGACATGACATCTCATCTAATTTCCAGATTTACATTCATATTAGTTTCACGTTATACCCCAACCTGGCCTAACTTAGAACGTTCACGTAGGTGGATTTTGGCAACGTCCTCTCCACATAGTCTATTCAAATCAATTATCGTAAAGGTCCTTAAAAGTTGCCACCATGATTGAACGATCGGTTCTGATCACGCACCCACTTCGTTAACTTTCGTTGACAAGATCACATGGCGTTACCTACGTAGTGGTGTGCAGTGTTGTTTATATTTGGGTACGATGAATCTCCTCATGTCTAAACAGCTAACCCGTCTAGAATTTGGAATTAGGTAATCCTAAAACGTAAAGCTATGTTTTTGTGATTCATTTATTGTACATCACTCCCTGACTAGGTGGGTTACTTGGCCATAGGTTATTTTTAGAACATGCATCTCTCTTTGTGTATGTCGGCAAAGTTTCTGACTGTCATTTTTCAAGAAAAATAGCATTGCCTCGTTTGATTCCATTTTAGTAAGAATGAAAAATCCTTATTGCGATTTTGACGCACGCAAAACGAAATGAACTCTTACTCCCTCCCCCCTAAACGAAGGAATTACGTTTGTCGTGCGTCAGTTTTAAAATGACACAAATGACACGACCCCTTACAGGATCATGGTAGCTGTAATATGTTTGCATGACATGGGCATTTCCAATAGGTGAGTGTGATCGCTAATCACGCTTCGAGAATGTTCCTGTTCACCATGTGCTTCTGATGGAATGAGTCAGCATTTAAACACGACCCCTCAACTTCACAACTTTTAGTACAGTACGACCTCCAACACTATATTGTCTTTAATCAAAAGTTTATAGCTTACGCAAATAGCGACGGAGGTAGGGGGTCCCCAATGGTTAGCGTTTGCCACAATGCATGCTGGGAAACTCGTAAGAAAACTGCATGGAGATCCCCATAGAGTTGTAAACCGGAAGTGGATAGAAAGTAAGAAACCACAGTAAGTCAATAGTTCCAAGGCACCCTCTCGAACTAATAATGTGAGATGTCGAGGTTGTTGATTGGTCAGTCGAAAAGATAACGTAAGACAACATTACGCACACTAAACAGAGCATGATATACAGTTTTTAGCAGGTCTTTAGATCAGAACATTTTTTAGTCACTGCCTTTTTATTTGTGTCTGTCATTGTATTATATCCTAGTTTTTGTATCTTTTGTGTTTTGACTGCGAAACCACACCGACTTCCATTGTAAACTTTTTAAGTTTATATGTGGCAATAAAGTTATTATTATTATTATTATTATTATTATTATTATTATTATTATTTTGAAAGAGTCGCATGATTTTTGACCCATACTGAAAGACCCGGATGCGACACAGGGTTGTTACCACGGATCAAGACACCGATTTGCAAACAATCTTATATAATCTTATCTTAATCTTAATAAGTTGTACTATGCAAGGTAAGTTGACATCTCTGTTTAGTACAAACAATCTCAATAAGTTGTACTATGCAAAGTAAGTTGCATCTCTGTTTGCAAACAATCTCAATAAGTTGTACTATGCAAGGTAAGTTGGCATCTCTGTTTTCAAACAATCTCAATAAGTTGTACTGTGCAAAGTAAGTTGGCATCTCTGCAAACAATCTCAATAAGTTGTACTGTGCAAAGTAAGTTGACATCTCTGTTTGCAAACAATCTCAAGAAGTTGTACTATGCAAGGTAAGTTGGCATCTCTGTTTACAAACAATCTCAATAAGTTGTACTATGCAAGGTAAGTTGGCATCTCTGTTTTCAAACAATCTCAATAAGTTGTACTGTGCAAAGTAAGTTGGCATCTCTGCAAACAATCTCAATAAGTTGTACTGTGCAAGGTAAGTTGACATCTCTGTTTGCAAACAATCTCAAGAAGTTGTACTATGCAAGGTAAGTTGGCATCTCTGTTTACAAACAATCTCAATAAGTTGTACTATGCAAGGTAAGTTGGCATCTCTGTTTGCAAACAGAGATGTCAACTTGGAAAGTCGGGGACAATCACTCACACAGAGCCCGCAGGCGCTATGTTTGCCAGGTCTGGGTGACTCCAGGATAGCCTAGGCACTGACTAGGAAAACCTTGACAGTTCCACAGCAACGTGATATAGAGCGTGCAACACAGCCCTGTCATGTACTCCCAAACCTGAATGGATCTCTGTAGCATTATGTGTCATTGTGTGTATATGTCTGCATAACAGAAAATTGCTGCGCGCAATTCCCAGCACAAAAATAAAAATAAAATGCAATTCATTCCTATCCTACTACAAATTTACTCTCTATTCTATAGATCCTTAAATACATTCATTAGGTCAATAAAACATATAGTAGTAATATTCTTGTATCACAACCAAGGGATTTAATTACTGCGGAGAACTATTTCACCGGTTCAAGTTGACATCAGCCTTTGTCACCTAGCGGTAAAGCCAGCAAACAGACAGTTTGATAAAGCTTGTCAACCTGAACAGGCAAAACGTGACTGACTGCAGACTGCAGCATTCTGTGAAATGTGAAAAAGACAAAAGTTGAGCATTTAGTCTATGTATCCACAAGCACATTGAATGTATGATATGACTTCCAGCAGTAATTAGAAAGCTGATCTCATTATGAGTTCTCCTTGTGATTTGCAGTACATGGTACATATATGATATAAATCATATTGAATTTACATTGTGACTAAGAAGTACCACAGGGGATATTGTTGATGTGAATCCAATACTTGGAATCTTATAGAAATATTTTGTATACTTCTCTTCTAGAGTAGATTTTGTACACTGTCTGACTTTTGTAAGAGACAAAATTGCTCCATTTTTTGAAAATTGGTCTTGTATCCAACATACCATGTGGTTCCTGTTCATAGCTGTAAGACATTTTTTATCATAAAAACTGACTCACTATATAAATATCATTTTTTGTCAGTCAGATAGTCTTTGCAAATCCAAATATGCAGCTGTAAATGGAATCATGGTTCAACTTCTTAGAATGGTTGGTTGATCATTTGTAAGTTGCCAGTTCAAGCATTGTTGCTGCCAATGTTTTTTAAATTCCTTAGTGAGTATTTCAATCATCACTGATCACTATGCGCTAGTCAACTCTGACATATACATGGGGACCTGGTAGGACAGATGATGTTATATAGATTTAATCTTATGTGCTTACAAAAGGCTGCAACAGTAGATTGTATACATGAACTCCCCAGGATGTTGAAGACAACATGATGTAGCGTTGCTGTGTTGCTATAGGTCTTGCCATGTGTATTATTAGGCCAAGGCAACTCTAAGTCCAGAGTCAGATACATTTGGTCGCTATGTTCTTAGTCAGTGATCTAGGTGCTCTCAAACTATATTCATTCTAAAAGATGTATATGGTTCAAATTCCACACGTTAATTGGTAAATGAGGGGCCCAAACCTCACTATTAATTCAAATTAATGCAACTAAAGCTACAACCCCGAAGTCAGATTTTAAAAAAATTATAAATCATCTTTATTATGTCTAAATAGCACCAATAGCGTTGTAGCACAACTGTACAGATTTTTAAAAATGTTTTAACCACATGCTGATTTATGCTTGGTATAAGTGTTCATTTGCTGAATGATTATCCAGTTGCCTATCTAACCCTGTTGTTATCTTTGCAATATATGTGATCATTTGGCTGTTGCTATGGGTGTGATCGTATTGCTAGACATATTGCATACATTTTTTGAATGTTCGTTCCCTTGCCTATGAAATCCCTGATGTTATCTTTGCAATATACATGATCATTTGTAACTCATTAATTGCAAAAACTGACCTGTCTTTTCAGAAAACACAGTCATTCCCACCCAATCCATAAGTTTATTTCTATGTATCTGTATGGATGGATGAAATAAAATTAACATCATCTATGACATTGACTGTCCAACATTTATAAACCGAAATACATCCTACATTTGTACATAATTATGCAATCATTGTTGTTTACTGTCTATATCAACAGGGTTTGAGTGGATGTTTTTGGTCTTTCAAGATGTCGGATACAAAGAAAATGAAGGCTGGTCCACCAAACACGAGAAAACTAGCAACGCATCCACAACAACAGCAATCAACAATCTGTATAATACCAAGGTGACTGGAACCCAGTGGCCAAAATCATAGCAGTCAATTAATGGAATATGGATAATATTGAGAGGCAGATGAATGCACTTACAGAGCATAACGCAATAAAATAGAGACAGCAGCCAGGTCTATATCAACATTTTAATTGGTGAATCTTTCATTTCCATAGGTGTCTGTCTGACATTTTTACATGTGTCAACACAACTAATTTACTCTACCTCTACATCTATATGACTTGTACATTGTATATCATTCACACCAAAACCTCTCAAGCTTTGCACACAGAACTAACAAAAACATTTAATACAAAGTAAATGTGATACCTATTGCCATGGGCAACCAAAAACTGAAAAAAGTAGACAGTATTATACAGCTTCTATGCAGGAAAACCATTACATGTATGTGGACTTCCAGTGTTGTATATGCCAATGTACACTTCCCATCATCACACCAAATGAAGTAGGTTCTAGATTGTCATACCAAATGAAGTAGATTCTAGATTGTCATACCAAATGAAGTAGATTCTAGATTGTCACATCAAATGAAGTAGATTCTAGATTGTCACATCAAATGAAGTAGATTCTAGATTGTCATACCAAATGAAGTAGATTCTAGATTGTCACATCAAATGAAGTAGATTCTAGATTGTCACATCAAATGAAGTAGATTCTAGATTGTCACACCAAATGAAGTAGATTCTAGATTGTCATACCAAATGAAGTAGATTTTAGATTGTCATACCAAATGAAGTATATTCTAGATTGTCATACCAAATGAAGTAGATTCTAGATTGTCATACCAAATGAAGTAGATTCTAGATTGTCATACCAAATGAAGTAGGTTCTAGATTGTCATACCAAATGAAGTAGATTTTAGATTGTCACACCAAATGAAGTAGATTAAGATTGTCATACCAAATGAAGTATATTCTAGATTGTCATACCAAATGAAGTAGATTCTAGATTGTCACACCAAATGAAGTAGATTCTAGATTGTCATACCAAATGAAGTAGGTTCTAGATTGTCATACCAAATGAAGTAGGTTCTAGATTGTCATACCAAATGAAGTAGGTTCTAGATTGTCATACCAAATGAAGTAGATTCTAGATTGTCAAACCAAATGAAGTAGATTCTAGATTGTCATACCAAATGAAGTAGGTTCTAGATTGTCATACCAAATGAAGTAGGTTCTAGATTGTCATACCAAATGAAGTAGATTCTAGATTGTCACACCAAATGAAGTAGATTCTAGATTGTCATACCAAATGAAGTAGATTCTAGATTGTCACACCAAATGAAGTAGATTCTAGATTGTCATACCAAATGAAGTAGGTTCTAGATTGTCATACCAAATGAAGTAGGTTCTAGATTGTCATACCAAATGAAGTAGATTCTAGATTGTCATACCAAATGAAGTAGGTTCTAGATTGTCACACCAAATGAAGTAGATTCTAGATTGTCATACCAAATGAAGTAGGTTCTAGATTGTCATACCAAATGAAGTAGATTCTAGATTGTCACACCAAATGAAGTAGATTCTAGATTGTCATACCAAATGAAGTAGATTCTAGATTGTCACACCAAATGAAGTAGATTCTAGATTGTCATACCAAATGAAGTAGATTCTAGATTGTCACACCAAATGAAGTAGATTCTAGATTGTCATACCAAATGAAGTAGGTTCTAGATTGTCATACCAAATGAAGTAGGTTCTAGATTGTCATACCAAATGAAGTAGATTCTAGATTGTCATACCAAATGAAGTAGGTTCTAGATTGTCACACCAAATGAAGTAGATTCTAGATTGTCATACCAAATGAAGTAGGTTCTAGATTGTCACACCAAATGAAGTAGATTCTAGATTGTCATACCAAATGAAGTAGATTCTAGATTGTCACACCAAATGAAGTAGGTTCCAGATTGTCACACCAAATGAAGTAGATTAAGATTGTTATACCAAATGAAGTATATTCTAGATTGTCACACCAAATGAAGTAGGTTCCAGATTGTCACACCAAATGAAGTAGATTAAGATTGTTATACCAAATGAAGTATATTCTAGATTGTCATACCAAATGAAGTAGATTCTAGATTGTCATACCAAATGAAGTAGATTCTAGATTGTCATACCAAATGAAGTAGATTCTAGATTGTCATACCAAATGAAGTAGGTTCTAGATTGTCATACCAAATGAAGTAGATTCTAGATTGTCATACCAAATGAAGTAGGTTCTAGATTGTCATACCAAATGAAGTAGATTCTAGATTGTCATACCAAATGAAGTAGATTCTAGATTGTCATACCAAATGAAGTAGGTTCTAGATTGTCATACCAAATGAAGTAGATTCTAGA
This sequence comes from Glandiceps talaboti, assembly GCF_964340395.1. Taxonomy (NCBI): domain Eukaryota; kingdom Metazoa; phylum Hemichordata; class Enteropneusta; family Spengelidae; genus Glandiceps; species Glandiceps talaboti. Next base: position 20,924,385 of record NC_135566.1, on the reverse strand, counting down.
TTGTCATACCAAATGAAGTAGATTCTAGATTGTCACACCAAATGAAGTAGGTTCTAGATTGTCATACCAAATGAAGTAGGTTCTAGATTGTCATACCAAATGAAGTAGGTTCTAGATTGTCATACCAAATGAAGTAGGTTCTAGATTGTCATACCAAATGAAGTAGATTCTAGATTGTCATACCAAATGAAGTAGGTTCTAGATTGTCACACCAAATGAAGTAGATTCTAGATTGTCATACCAAATGAAGTAGGTTCTAGATTGTCATACCAAATGAAGTAGGTTCTAGATTGTCATACCAAATGAAGTAGATTCTAGATTGTCACACCAAATGAAGTAGGTTCTAGATTGTCACACCAAATGAAGTATATTCTAGATTGTCATACCAAATGAAGTAGATTCTAGATTGTCATACCAAATGAAGTAGATTTTAGATTGTCACACCAAATGAAGTAGATTCTAGATTGTCATACCAAATGAAGTATATTCTAGATTGTCATACCAAATGAAGTATATTCTAGATTGTCATACCAAATGAAGTAGATTCTAGATTGTCATACCAAATGAAGTAGGTTCTAGATTGTCACACCAAATGAAGTAGATTCTAGATTGTCATACCAAATGAAGTAGATTCTAGATTGTCATACCAAATGAAGTAGGTTCTAGATTGTCACACCAAATGAAGTAGCTTCTAGATTGTCATACCAAATGAAGTAGATTCTAGATTGTCACACCAAATGAAGTAGATTCTAGATTGTCACATCATATGAAGTAGGTTCTAGATTGTCATACCAAATGAAGTAGATTCTAGATTGTCATACCAAATGAAGTAGATTCTAGATTGTCACATCAAATGAAGTAGATTCTAGATTGTCACATCAAATGAAGTAGATTCTAGATTGTCATACCAAATGAAGTAGATTCTAGATTGTCACATCAAATGAAGTAGATTCTAGATTGTCACACCAAATGAAGTAGATTCTAGATTGTCATACCAAATGAAGTAGATTCTAGATTGTCACACCAAATGAAGTAGATTCTAGATTGTCATACCAAATGAAGTATATTCTAGATTGTCATACCAAATGAAGTAGGTTCTAGATTGTCATACCAAATGAAGTAGGTTCTAGATTGTCATACCAAATGAAGTAGGTTCTAGATTGTCATACCAAATGAAGTAGATTAAGATTGTCATACCAAATGAAGTAGATTCTAGATTGTCATACCAAATGAAGTAGGTTCTAGATTGTCATACCAAATGAAGTAGGTTCTAGATTGTCATACCAAATGAAGTAGGTTCTAGATTGTCACACCAAATGAAGTAGATTCTAGATTGTCATACCAAATGAAGTAGGTTCTAGATTGTCATACCAAATGAAGTAGATTCTAGATTGTCATACCAAATGAAGTACGTTCCAGATTGTCATACCAAATGAAGTAGGTTCTAGATTGTCATACCAAATGAAGTAGGTTCTAGATTGTCATACCAAATGAACAAAAGACTCTGGATACCTTTGGCAATCTATACAGCCCTAGAAATACTTGAATTGTTTGAATCTGCACAAACAACTACTTAGCAGAGATAGCACCAAAACAGCACTAATCCAAGAACACTGGATTTTAAAAATTCAGGTTTAATGTGTTAAATCCAAGTCATGTGTACTAGACCATTAACAACATTTTGGTTCTCTGATCAATCAAATTCTAATTTAGCCATATTGTAAACCTCTTTGAGATTGAAGGTCTAGAGATCAACAGAAACGTGTTAAAGTTTTTGGCCAGCAGATGGCTGACGTCTGCAGACTGACATTTATATCACATGTATTGTGTTTTCCTATCTCCAGATTTATGTTCTGATTTAAAAGAGACTAATGGATCCAATGTGGTGAATGGAAGATAAGATGTTTAATCAATTGCTGATGGCGTGTAGGTAAAAACACAAAATGACAGCTATTAAAGTACAGTAAATATGCCTAATTTCTGGAAGAATATAATGTCTTGTGATTATCTTGCGTGACAATGTGTCTATCAAAGCTTCCATTTATACTAATGTATTGATAATAAGGTGAATCATAATCATTCAGTTGCTGGCTAGCCTATATCACAACAAGACTTTGTACAAGACACTCCCCCTTAATACAATACTTTTAACTATGCAATTGAATGGCAATATGATAGTGGAAACAAATAAACTAGTAAAAAAATAGTGCCAATGGTATTGTAGCACAACTGTACTGTTTTTAAAAATATCTGTCTGTGACATGTTGATCCATGCTAGGTGTAGGTGTTCATTTGCTGAATGACTATCCAGTTGCCTATCCAAAACCGGTTGTTACCTTTGCAATATGCGATCATTTGGCTGTAGCTATGGGCAAGGTCATGTTGCTACACATATCTGCATACATTTTTGGAATATTTGTTTACTTGTCTATGAATCCCTGATGTTACCTTTGTGATATACATCACCATTTGGCTGTTGCTATGGGTATGGTCTTGTTGTTTGGCACATTTACATACATTTTTGGAATGTTTATTCACTTGTCTATTAAATCCCTGTTGTTATCTTTGCAACATATGAGATCATGTGACTGTTGCTATGGGCATGGCCTTGTTGTTAGGCATATTGCATACATTTCTGAATGTTTGTTCACATGCCGGTTATTTTTTGTGAAATACACTATTGCTTTGGCTGTTGCTATGGGTGTGGTCATGGTTGCTAGTGATATTTGCATACATTTCTTGAATGTTTATTGACTTGCCTACCAGATGATATTGTTATTTTAACGTATTATACTGCCATTTAGTTGTTGCTAAGAGCATGGTCATGGTTGCTAGGGTCAATTGTGCCAAATTGTTTTCAACAAAATCTACAGAATAACACTTCTAGAAACATCTCACTAAATTTTGACCAAAATTTACATTTTTACACCAAATTTGCATATCACTGATAAGATAATGACATTATATGCTTAATAATTCTTCAACTATACATCCCCAACTGCATCCCCATTAGATTTCAGCCCAATCTACTTTGTAGTTTTGGGATTAAAGATTTTTGACCAAAAAGACACATTTTTAGGCCTAATTTGCATAATACTGATGGAATTATCATGTCATGAATAAATCTTGATCTACACACCCCTTAGAACTCTCCCACCAAATTTCAGCCTAATCTGCTCAATGGTTTTAGAATGATAGATTTTTGACCAAAAACACACATTTTTAGCCCTAATTTGCATATCACTGATGGGATAATCACGTCATGAACAGTTCTTAATTTAAATACCTCTAAGAACATTCCAACCAAAAGTAATTTTGGAATCATAGATTTTTGACCAAAAAGGAATCAGTCATGAACAGTTCTTAATTTAAACATCTAACTTTCCCACCAAATTTCAGACCAATCTTCCCAGTAGTTTTTATTTTTTTAATTTTTTTTGACCAAAAATGACATTTTTGACTGAAATAAAAAAACCTGATGTGATTATTCTGAGTCATTCAGAGAGAGAGAGAGAGAGAGAAAAAAAAACCAAAATGTGTGGGACCTAAAAAAAGAACATTTTGTTAATTAATGATTTTCTGTCTTTAAGCTATGTCTGAAGAGTGCAAGCTTCAAGTTGATACAGACATTCATGATGCCAGGGTATGCATGTCTCATAAAACACTAGCTGCAATAATTGTAGCTTTGTTTTTTGTTTACAATGCTTTTTATTCTATTTCATATGTTGTTGTGACTCACCATTTTTCGTTGTATTTTTTCTCTTGTTGGGTTTGCAAACCAAACAAAGCTACAATTCTGTCAACAAGCACAGCCAATCTAAAATCTCTCGGCAATTACTTCCATGGTTTTTCTCATAAAAATAGTCAATTCCCTAGCTTCAATACCAAAACAAAATTCACTACATAAATACTCGAATCAGTTCATTTTTATGTTCAAAATGGCAACAAATACTCTGAACCACAGTACGAGAGTCTATTATGATGTCGTGCTAGTGCATGGAGCATGTGCAGTATTAGTCAACATGTCCGCAGAATGTAAAAAGTTAGCTGAAACGTCAAGAATACAGACTGATTTCCACTTGAAAATAGCACTGAGGAAGCATTAATCTGATTGAGAACGACAGTTATAGTCTGTGATATAGGATATGCTCGACTTTCAAAGAGGTGAGGGATATTGTCTAACAAAACAAAAAGGTTCACAAATGTGCTCCCTGATCCCGAACACATTTTAGATGGGAGCTTACACATGGGGATCTGGAGCAGTTGTAGCATATTAACAAGAGCGACGAAGCCAAACTGCTACAATACTGCATCTAATAAAACCCTTCATGTAACCCTTTTTTCTTTCGTAAGGAAGAGATATATTTATGGGTGGAAGTCTGTGTGTCTGTCTGTCTGTGTCATCGTTTTCTCCATAACGGCTTGCTCAATTCAAACGAAATTTTGAAGACGTATTCCGTAGGGTAATGGCAAGACTTGATTAGGTTTTGGTAAAAATCCTGTGAATATTAATGAGCAATTTACGTAATTAATGATTTTCGGTAATTAGGCTATATCTCAAGAATGCACGCTTCAAATTCATTATAACTTGGTACACACATTTGCGATACCAAAGCGCACCTGTCCTGAAAATATTACTAATGTAGCTTTTAGTTTTAATAAGTTATTGGCATATTTTCGATTGCCACAAAAAAGAAAAAAAATTAGTTTCTCGTCAGGAAATGTCGTCTAAAGTGGTGCGACTTTATCACCATTTTCTAAAACGCGACTGGCTCAATTCAAACGAAATGTATTGCATGTGTTCTGTAGTTTAGTGACAAGAACTGATTAGGTTTCGGTAAACATCCCAAGAATATTAACGAGAAATTTACATAATTAATGGTTTTCGGTAATTAGGCTATATTTCAAGAATGCACACTTCAAATTCAGATTGTTACTGTCTAAAACATAGCCTCTTGAGGCATCAGTTATTCCCTGGAACATATAACTACACACTGAAAGGTTATAACCACACATATTAAAGACATATACATATAAAAAATCCATGTATTCATACTGAGTCATATGCAGGCACTCAAAAGGATTGCATACATCTTTTCTAGGACTTTACACTAACAATAAGTAACATGTACTGGTACATGTAATCTACAAATTATCAATGCTAAACTTTTGAATATTGCATTGAGAAAGTGACTTGGTGATAAGGCAGTGTACATGTTTTTAGGGGGGGGGGTTGATGTCGCTGAACATATTGATCACATTCCATATCTATAAACCATAAAATCAGAAGCTTGGTGCAGATTTGAAAGCACCTTGATTTTTAAATTACTGTATGTTTTTTGCTGGAGTTTCTGTTGACATTTTATGACATACATGTATAAACTAAGACATGTCTTGTTCACACACTACAGATTTCAGACTACAAGTATGTGACGGATTTGATTTCTATTTAATCACAGCCAAATCACACTTGTTTTGAAAGGACCATATTCAAATCTGTATGCTGATATATCAAAACCCTACAGTTTGTACTTTTCAATTCATATGGGGTTTGGTTGTTGTTTTTTTTATAAAGAAAGCCTAATTTGCATAACATGAATAGTTATTTAGCCAGACCTATTTCACAAAATCCCCAAAAATATAGGCACAGTTATCTTTCACTTAAAATAATTTATTCAGAGAGAGAGACAGACAGACAGAGAGACAGTGACAGACAGACAGAGACAGACAGACAGACAGACAGACAGACAGACACAGACATGCATGTGCACATACATCCACTCACCCACATACACCCCCCCCCCACACACACACACACACACACAGATCATATGATTTCCCATGGCACAACTGAAAACTGGTTGAATGTTTGTTCAGTTGACTAAAAATTGGTTAGAAATCATGAAATACACATTGGTGATAAAAAGTATGAGGAATTAGCATCATCTGACATATTCAAGGATACATTCAGAAGTAATTTTTGAACAGCAAATTTGTAAGATAAAAATATTTGTACATATTTAGACAAACTACATTGCCAAGGAAACGACACAAGTCACACTTCCCATTTGTTGTAAATACTACAGCACATGTATATAACTTGATTCCATACAAAACCTTATGTTTGTGAGGAAACACCAGTTTGGATGTCAGCATTATGAATGAATAGGTTGGCCTGTAGTAATTCTACAATAATGGTTAAAGTAAGCTTATCTATTATTTAAAGTCTTGGTTTTTATGTTAAGTCATTGATATAACTGTTGATGTACCACACTGACAACCTAACACCTGTTGATCTAACAATATTTATTAAATTTGTATAATTCTCTCATAATAAATACGTCTTTTTATTTTGATTTCTATCCAACATTTTTACATGACAAAACCTATCAACATTCTACCATGAAATTCAAAATCACATGAATTTTAATTATAAATTAATAAATTTATTTATGAAGATACCACAGACATATATACAACCATTTGGACATGTGTTGATGTTGTAAAATTACAAAAAAATAATGTATTTGATATTATTTTCATAAAGTGGCACAGATGGTGGACAAGTGAAAACAAACATAGAGTGTTATGCTAAAATGATAAGATGGTGACAAACTTGTGATGTACACTGTATACATCATGAAATGCACATCCAACATTCATGTTGATTGCCTACCTTGAAAGGGAAATGTATGTAGAGATTCTAATAGCGCACCACGATGGCTGAACACAAACACGGTAGTGCATTTACAACACCAATAATGAATTTCACTGTCATCTGATTAGCAAAATAATGGTGGTCTGAATACAACCTCACTGTGATCCTATGAGACAGTACAATACTACTGAGCAACAAAAAAAATGTGTCTTCACTTCTTTTGTACTGTCTGGATAATTCCATTATGAGATACACCAGAGGGGTGGTAGCACTGATAAGACATATACCTGAGGGGTGATCACAATGATAAGACATCTGAAATACATATACATGTAGTGATGTAGTAGTCATAATATCATAACTCTCTCACTGTACCATACTAATTGCATTTACACAATACCATTGTTATAACAGCCTCAGCTTTATTCATCTTGCAAACAATATACTAACAATGAAATAAACAATCTCTTTCAACATCTGATTTTGGTATAATGTTTTCAAGAAAGACAGCCTTTCTTTGTCAGAATTATGTATCCATGTACATGTATGTGAATTTAAATGATTTGGTACGCTGACCTAGGATTATGAAAAATATTAACTGTAAGGTGTGTTATGCTTTTTACCCCTATGTGTAGTAAAACCCAAATCAATGGTCAAAACAATTAGACTGTACTATAAAAGATGACTAAAAGGGGCAAGGGGTGTTACAATACAAAATGTGAAACCAAACACCCATACATGAACAAGCAGCATATGAAGTACAATGCTTTCCACCCCTGTTTCCTGAATCGATTATTCTTTCCTCTTGAGGCTAATTGCTGATACCAAACTCCAGTATAGAGGAGTCTACTACAGCGTCAGCTCTGAGCCTATCACGATCAGACACATAGCCACTTAGCAATATGATGCAATTTCTTCTACGACTCACAAATAGTTATCTCATAAGACACATCAGTCCTAGATATATCTACACTGTGTAATATTATATTATTACAAAGGTCATTGTATTATAGGATATTATATTATATTATATTTATATTATTACAATGGTCATTGTATTATAGGATATTATATTATATTATATTTATATTATTACAATGGTCATTGTATAATATCATATTATATTATATTATATTTATATTATTACAATGGTCATTGTATTATAGGATATTATATTATATTATATTTATATTATTACAATGGTCATTGAATAATATCATATTATATTATATTATATTATAGTATATTATATATTATATTATATTATTACAATTAGATGATATTCCCCAACATTTTTCTTTGTTCAACCAAGGAAAGTATGAGTGACCTAAGGGATGATCGCACAATGTCACACAAACTCAATCAGCAAACTTCATTCACTTAGGGGGGAGGGGGTATGGCATCAATGTGATTGCTGAACTTCATTTTTGCACTTCTAACCAAAATTTTGACAGAAAACTTTCACTCCTTCAATGATAACAGCTTTTGTTGATAAGTTGATAAAAATTTATTTCTAATGTGAGATATGGTGCTGGATTTATGGTAGTATTTTAATGTGTTTACAATCATGTTTTTACATTACATCTATCATAGTGGTGTGACCGCTACAGCTTTCATCTTAATTTACATCATATATAAACATTTGATGCGTTCATTTACGAGAAGGGGGTTTTGACCTAAACGAATGATGTTCATTTTTAGAGCTTATGCAACATTGTGCAATCATCCCTAAGGGAGTCTTGTCACTACTCTAGTGACTCATAGTGACAAACCCTTAGGTCATGAGTGAAGTCAACTATTTTGGAATAATATAACAATACCTCATCAAGCATAATTTATCAAAATCAGGAAAAATAATGTCGATTTGGAATGTTTCGAGTAGCAGAAAACCAGTAACATATACATGGGTTGTCATGACGTAGAATGACCAGTGTATATAATTTATATTTTCTTCAAAGACAATAACTTGACTTGAGTATAGTATAATGGTCATTGCATTATATTATATATATTACAATGGTCATCTCATAAGACAAACGGGTCCTAGATATGTCTATATTATATTATATCATATTATATTATATTATATTATATTATATTACAATGGTCATTATATTATATTACATTACAATGGTCATTATATTATATTATATTACAATGGTCATTATATCATATTACATTACAATAGTCATTACATTACATTACATTATATTACAATGATCATTATATTATATTATATTACAATGGTCATTATATTATATTATATTACAATGGTCATTATATTATATTATATTACAATGGTCATTATATTATATTATATTATATTACATTACAATGGTCATTATATCATATTACATGTACATTACAATAGTCAGTATATTATATATTACATTACAGTGGTCATTACATTACATTATATTACATTATATTACATTACATTATATTATATTATATTATATTACATTACATTATATTATATTACATTATATTATATTACATTACATTATATTACATTATATTATATTATATTATATTATTTATAATAAACCTAGTGATAATGCTGTGCCATGATTTGCTAGAATCAGTCACATGATAGGAAAATAGAATGACTATTTCCCTAGGGAAATAGTTCCATCAACTTTTACATGGTCACGTGACCACCACGAGTTCACAGCAGGTAAAAATGGCGGCTTCTGACGATGTCGTCTGCCACCGCAAGTTCACAGCATGAGGTATATTATAAAACACATATTGCCTGGCCTATATTCGGGCTATAGCACTCGTTCATTACCCCCTCGTGACTGTGAGTTACCAGAATCGCATACTATTTCCCTCGGCCTTCGGCCTTGGGAAATAGCATGTGATTCAGGTAACTCACAGTCCCTCAGGTGTAATAAACGGGTGCTATAGCCCTCACGGTCAGGCAATATGTGTTCAATATATATATATATATATAGTTTTGGTAGTACTGGAACTCTTTCTTGGTTGTAACTCGGAGTTTAAGGCATGGCGCGATCATCAGACAACTCACGAGTTGTCTGATGATCGCGCCATGCGTGAAACTCTGAGTTACAACCAAGAAAGAGTTCCAGTACTACCAAAACTATTACGCTCTGCCACTGCGGTATAGAGCACTGTCTTAGCAGATTGATACTCACCGAGTATATATATATATATATATATATATATATATATATATATATATATATATATATATATATATATATATATATATATATATATATATATATATATATATATATATATATATATATATATATATATATATATATATATATATATATATATATATATATATATATATATATATATATATATATATATATATATATATATATATATATATATATATATACAGACATACAGACAGACATCTGTGCATATCTCTGTCAACTTGTGTAATAGTGTTGTTTTCTGGTGAATTTTTCATATAAAATCCTAACTGCAGTAACTGTAGTGGTTTTCACTCCATCGCTGTTGGTCCTCCGCTAGAACCACTACAGATCTATCATGTGCAAACTCCTATCAAAAATGTGTTGAGGATCCTGAACACATAATTCAAACTTTTTTTGTAGATAATATCCCTCATATCACCTCTCTGAAAGTCAACTATATCCTATGTCATATAGTCTATAAATGTGTCTCTCTCCATCAAATTAATGCTTCCTCAATGTTATTTTCAAGTAGAACTCGTACTATATTCTCGACATTTCAGCTAAATTTTCAAATTCGGCAGCCATGCTGACTAATACTGTGCATGTTCCATGTACTAGAACAACATCATAATGGCTGTTGAGCAGGATTCCGATGTAGCAGCATGGTCCCGAGTATTTATATTGCTGTTCTGAACAGCAAATGAACTGTTTTGAGTGCTTACGTAGTGAATTTTAAATTGCAACGATAATTGAAGCTGGGGAATTGACTATTATTATTGAATTAAGGTGAGAAAACCATGGAAATAATTGCCAAGAGATTTCAGATTGGCCTGGTTCAAGAATAGAATTGTAGCTTTGCTACCCCGTAAGAAAATAAACAGAAAAAAAACAAAATATGTTGAATATTACACAAAATAAAATATGAAAAAGAAAAATACCGCCAATGGGATTGTAGCACAACTGTACAGTTTTTAAGAATGTTTATCCATATGTTAGTCCATGCTAACAATAGGTGTACGTTTACTGAATGACTATCCAGTTGCCTATTCAACCATGTTGCTATCTTTGCAATATCAGCGATCATTTGGCTATTGCTATGGGAGCAGTCATGTTGCTAGATATATTTGCATACATTCTTGAATGTTTTTGTTCACTTGTCTATGAATTCCTGATATTATCTTTGCAAAAAACATTATCATTTGGCTGTTGCTATAGGCATGGTCTTGTTGCTAGGCATATTTGCATACATTTTTAAAATATTTATTCATATGTCTATTAATCCTTGTTATCTTCACAATATATGTGATTATTTGGCTGTTGCTATGGGTGTGGTTTTGTTGCCAGGCATATTTGCATACATTTTTTTGAATATTTGTCTTTCATTTTTCAATTCCTGTTATCTTTGCAATATTTGATTATTTGGCTGTTGCTATGGTGTGGTCTTGTTGCTAGGCAAACTTGCATATTAATTGTTTGAATGTTTATAAATTCAATTGTCTATTAATCCGTTATCTTTGTGAAATACACCACTGTTTGGCTGTTGCTATGGGCATGGTCATAGTTCCTAGGGATATTTGCATACATTTTTTGAATGTTTTTTCACTTGCCTACCACTGTACCAGATGATGTTATTTGACCAAAATATACTGCCATTTGGTTGTTGCTAAGTGTGTGGTCATGGTTGCCAGGGCTAATTGTGTCAAAATATTTTAAGAAGCTCTGCAGAATAACACTTCTAGAAAAATCTCACCAAGTTTCAGTCTCATTGACCAAGTACTTGTTGATATAAGTTTTTGACCAAAGTTCACATTTTTAAACCTAATTTGCATATTACTGGTTAGACCATTATATGCTGAATATTTCTTCATCTATACAACCACAGATGCATCCCTGTTAAATTTTAGCCGGATCTGCTGAGTAATTTTGGAATTATAGGTTTTTGACCAAAAAGACACATTTTAGCCCTAATTTGCATATTACTCAGGGACCCATCATGTCATGAACAAATCTTAATTTACTTATCACTAAGAATGTTCCAAACAAATTTCATGCCAATGTGCCCAGTAGTTTTGGAGTTTAGGTTTTTTGACCCAAAATCACATTTTTTGACCCAAAACCACCATCTTTGATGCAAACAGTTTCATTTGAACAATTTCCCAACTAGACATCAGAAGTAACATGACCACCAAATATCAAAGCAATCGGTCCAGTAGTTTTTGACTAAAAGTTGTTGACACACACACACACACACATACATACATACACATCCACATCCTCATAGCCAGACAGACAGACAGACACTTTGTCATGCCTATAGCACTGTTGAACCTTATCAGTTCAGCTGTGCTAATAAAAAATACCGCCAATGGCGTTGTAGCACAACTGTACAGTTTTAAATGTTTATCCATATGCTAGTCCATGCTAACAATAGGTGTTCATTTGCTGAATAACTATCCAGTTGCCTATCCAACCATGTTGCTATCTTTATGATAAATGCTATCATTTGGCTGTTGCTATGGGCGTGGTCATGTTGTTAGATATATTTGCATACATTTATGTATGTTTTTGTTCACTTGTGTATGAATTCCTGATATTGTCTTTGCAATACACGTGATCATTTGGCTGTTGCTATGGGCATGGTCTTGTTGCTAGGCAAATTTAAATACATTTTTTGAATGTTTATTCAATTGTCTATTAAACCCCATTGTTATCTTTGTGAAATACACCACCGTTTGGCTGTTGCTATGGGCGTGGTCATGGTTACTAGGGTATTTGCATACATTTTTTGAATGTTTATTCATTTGTCTATTAAACCCCATTGTTATCTTTGTGAAATACACTACCGTTTGGCTGTTGCCATGGGCGTGGTCATGGTTACTAGGGTATTTGTATACATTTTTTGAATTTTTATTAATTTGTCTTTCTATTCCTGTTGTTATCTTTGCAAAATACGTGATTATTTGGCTGTTGCTATGGGTGTGGTCTTGTTGCTATGCAAATTTACATACATTTTTTGAATGTTTATTCAATTGTCTATTAAACCCTGTTGTTATCTTTGTGAAATACACCACTGTTTGGCTGTTGCTATGGGCGTGGTCATGGTTGCTAGGGTATTTGCACACATTTTTTGAATGTTTACTCACTTGCCTACCAGATGATGTTGTTATTTGACCAAAATATACTGCCATTTGGTTGTTGCTAAAGGGCGTGGTCATGGTCGCTAGGGCCAAGTTTCAGGCTCATTGACCAAGTACTTTTTGAGATATAAGTTTTTGACCAAAAATGAACATTCTTACACCTAATTTGCATATCACTCATGGAATCATTGTATGCTTAATATATCTTCGTCCATACATCCCTAGATGCATCCCCATCAAATTTCAGCCCAATCTGCTCAGTAGTTTTGGAATTATAGATTTTTAACCAAAAAGACACATTTTTAGCCCTAATTTGCATATCACTGATGGAATCATCATGTCATGAACAAATCTTACTTTACACCCCCTAAAGAATCTTCCCACCAAATTTTGCACCAATCTGCCCAGTAGTTTCTGAGTTTAAGTTTTTTGACCAAAAATCACATTTTTTGACCCAAATCACACACCTGTGATGCGATCATTTTGATTTGAACAATTTCCCGACTAGACACCCAAGGTAATGGACCCACCAAGTATCATGGCAATCGGTTCAGCAGTTTTTGACTTTAAGTTGTTTACACACACACACACACACACACACACACACACACACACAGACAGACAGACAGACGCCGGGCGATCCAATGATCACCCTCGTGCTGCAATCATTTTCATTTCAAACTTAGTAAAATTTCCACCAAGAAAGAAAGGGCATATTTACCAGTCTTATTTACATAACCTATTGTAATAACTGGATTTAGAATGTGCATATGAACTTTGCCCAGTGATTATATAACGTTACCTAACACATCCCCTCATGGTGTTCACTGAGAACAAAGAAGATTTTGAAGGAAAATCACATTTTTTGACCCAAATCCCACATCGCTGATGCAATCACTTTCATTTGAACAATTTCCCAACTAGACACCAAAAGTAATATGACCACCAAATATCAAAGAAATCGGTCCAGCAGTTTTTGACTTTAAGTTGTTTACACACATTCACACACACAGACAGACAGACAGACACTTTGCCATGCCTATAGCACTACTGAACATTCAGTTCATTGGTGCTAAAAAAGCATTGCGAATAAAAACAAAGCTACAATTATTGCAGCTAATACAACCCATGTCAAATTGTTTGTTTTTTTGCAGGGGAAAAATTGCACACTCCATTACTTCTTTAGTTTTAGCCATACATGTATACCATAAAATATTACATACAAAATAGTGGTCACTGTATAGATCAGTTATTATGAGATTAAAAAACTTTTCTCTTTGAGACATACCTTCACAGATACAAATGTATAAATACAGTAACTGTCAACATTGTAAATTAAATTACAGAACAGTAAACCTCTAAAATAATTCATTGCATTTTTTCTGATGTTATGTTTTTTCAGACTACAAAAAAGAACGATTACCCGTATAATGTGTTTATAGATTGTAAGTTTTATAAAATGTGTATTAACCTGTAAGCCTGAATTTATAGATTGTAACATTCATAAAATGTGTATTAACCTGTAAGCCTGAATTTATAGATTGTAAGTTTCATAAAATGTGTATTAACCTGTAAGCCTGAATTTATAGATTGTAAGTTTTATAAAATGTGTATTAACCTGTAAGCCTGAATTTATAGATTGTAAGTTTTATAAAATGTGTATTAACCTGAAAGCCTTAATTTATAGATTGTAAGTTTTATAAAATGTGTATTAACCTGTAAGCCTGAATTTATAGATTGTAAGTTTCATAAAATGTGTATTAACCTGTAAGCCTGAATTTATAGATTGTAAGTTTTATAAAATGTGTATTAACCTGTAAGCCTGAATTTATAGATTGTAAGTTTTATAAAATGTGTATTAACCTGAAAGCCTTAATTTATAGATTGTAAGTTTCATAAAATGTGTATTAACCTGTTAGCCTGAATTTATAGATTGTAAGTTTCATAAATGTGTATTAACCTGTTAGCCTGAATTCATAGATTGTAAGTTTTAGAAAATGTGTATTAACCTGTAAGCCTGAATTTATAGATTGTAAGTTTTATAAAATGTGTATTAACCTGTATGCCTGAATTTATAGATTGTAAGTTTCATAAAATGTGTATTAACCTGTAAGCCTGAATTTATAGATTGTAACTTTCATAAAATGTGTATTAACCTGTTAGCCTGAATTTATAGATTGTAAGTTTTATAAAATGTGTATTAACCTGTTAGCCTGAATTTATAGATTGTAAGTTTCATAAAATGTGTATTAACCTGTTAGCCTGAATTTATAGATTGTAAGTTTTATAAAATGTGTATTAACCTGAAAGCCTTAATTTATAAATTTATAAAAATCCCAATATCACCCTCCATTTTATTGGGGATAAAAACAATATAAAGATGAGATATAAAATTGACATATCTATTATATCCCAAGGGAGACATTTCTGACTATTTCAATTTACTCCATATGCTTCACAATGTGTACAATATGGTGAAACTGTTGTGATGAGTCACTTGATTGTACTGAGCTATAAATAGGAATCACTTTATGCCAGACTTTTATAAACTTTAACTTCTGTAAATAACTTTGACAATGGATTGAAAGGGGACTTCATGGTAACTGAATTTATCTCAGTGAAGTTTATCAAATTTTGAAAATGTTAGGACTCCATGCAGTCAGGACTTGCTTGTATGGATGGACTAACAGACAGGCAGACAATTGGGCCATTCCTATAGCCCACTCTGGGCAGTGCCCATTGGGGTTAATAATATGCATTCAAATCAAAGTCAAGGCAGATTAAAGAAGTCTCATGTACAATATATACCACTTCTTCTTTATTGTGGTGTACATAAATTACATACAGTACCATTCAGTGCCTGAATCACACACACATAATTTATGTGGACTTTATACCATCAGACCTGTTTCAGGTCTGTGTGCTCACCTATGACAGGAACATAACAATATATAACATAGGACTACCTACATGTAGTTCAAAGCAATAAAAAAGAACTAACAAAGTCTAACTCATACCATGATGTGCAATAATCCAGGAATTTTATACAATTTATACAAATCATATCTGCATACATTTTTGAATGTTTATACACTTGCTTACCAACTAGACACCCAAAGTAATGTCCCCAACCAAGGCAACTGGTCCAGCAGTTTTCACTTCAAGTTGTTTACATACAGATAGATAGACAGACAGACAGACAGACAGACAGACAGACAGACAGACAGACAGACAGGCACACAGACAGGCACACAGATAGGCAGAGAGGAAGAAATAGACAGACAGATGGATGGATGGATAGACAGTTGATACCATGCCTATAACACTACTGAATCCCAGTCAAGTTGTGCTAAAAAATGTTTATAATCTAATTTTCAATCTGACTAAATTCATCCTGACAACAAATCATCACCAGGTCAGTAAACCTAAGTTTTAAAAATAGCACCAATGGTGTTGTAGCCCAACTGTATTTGGCTGCTACTATGGGTGTGGTCTTGTTGCTAAGCATATTTGCTTACATTTTTGGAATCTTTATCAAGTGCCTACCCATGCCTGTTTGTTATCTTTGAAATATACACCCTCATTTGACTGTTGCTATGGATGTGGTCTTGTTGCTAGGTATATTTGCATACATTTTGGAAATCTCTATTCACTTGCCAACCCTTCCCAGTTTTCATCTTTGCAACATAAACCATTGTTTGGCTGTTGCTATGGGCATGGTCTTGTTGCTAGGCAGATTTACATATATTTTGTGACTCTTTATTCACTTGCCTACCTGTCCCTGTTGTTATACTTAGAATCTGTATCATCATTTCACAGGTAGGGCCATGGTTGCTAGGGCCAGTTGTGTCAAAATGTTTTGCACAATAACTGCAGAATAGCACCTCCAGAAATATCCCAACCAAGTTTCAGCCCAATTCACCATGTAGTTTTCACAAAAATTGTTGACCAACATTAACATGTTTAGACCAAATTTGCATATCACTGATGGATTCATCACGTCATGAACACTTCTTAAAGTAAACACCTTCCAGAATGTTCCAAACAAATTTTAGACTGATCTGCCCATTTGTTTTGGAGTTTAAGTTTTTTGACCAAAAATCACATTTTCCTACCCAAATCACACACTGGCAATAAGATCATTTTGATTTGAACAATTTTCAAGCTAGACATCTGTTTTTCAAGGTAATATACCCACCAAATATCATCAGACAGACAGACAGACAGTCACTTCTCCATGCCTGTAGCACTACTGAATGTAAGAAGTTTAGATGTGCTAAAAAATCTGGTATAATACGGTATACAATGTAGTTCAGATTGTAAACCTTTCCAGTCCTAAAGCTTCCATTATCTCAGACCTATGACTTTTCTTCTTTTTTTTGAAAACAAAACAGATTATAATAGTCAGATGGTGTCTGAGCAAGCTGCCATATGGGGCAGAGATTATACTGCTCTTTGACTAGGGAATTTATAGAATCTAACAAAATCAACCAGTCCATTTCAATTAAGAATCTATTCGAAATTATAGATTTCTTTTTTTAATCTGATCCTTGAAATCTTCATGTTAGTGATTTTAGTTTTATCATTACTCTTTTCTGTCCTAGAAAGGTGAAATTTAAGTAAAACTTTTTTTGTGTTTCAACAATTCAACAAATATTTAAATACTTAAAAATCTAGTCATAGAAATTTACAGGGTAGGGAAGAAACCTTGATTATGGGCCAGATTGATAATGATAGACACAAGAATAAAAGTTGTGTGTAAATTCTACATAATTGTAATTGGAACAAGAAGGGTAAATATGTATAAAATCTACATGGTTACAGGGAAAAAGAAGGTGTGGCTTTACCTGCACTCAACATGGTGGTATGTTCAAAACTGAATATCCCACAGTAAGAATTTTGGTCGATATCTTCTTTGAAAATTGAAAACGTGTATTCATATAGTGAGTGTTCTACAAAGGATGAGTTCATAAACCAACATGTTTAATTATTGATAATACCAACATTTGTAAGAGGTGTTAGCAAAACACTTTTGCTACTGTGACGCTCCTCATCAAAACATGAATGATCCCTGTAGGTTCCTATAGGAATGTATACATTTAGTGTACTTTATTCACAGTGGGTGATATTTGTTTACCTGTGTCTGGCAGCTCTCACCTACACTAAGCTTGTTATGCATGTAGTAATAGTGGCCATTCAAACTTATTAAGTTAACCACACCCCAAAATCCATAATCAGAACACCCAGAGGGTAAATTTACATAACTCTTGGTATATTTACATAATATTTGCATAAGGTGTCAATTACATGCAAATTATCACACATCAGATGTTGGGTACTTGTAGGGGGTTGCAGTTACATATGTACATTTACATAATGACTTCATTTGAATAATCAAACAGTCTGACATAGTTAATCACTCCCCCATGCACCCAATCAGCTAGACTGTCGACAGTCGTTTGTGCCTTTTTTGCTATGTTTCATCTAAAACAAAGTCGTAGCACCGAATACCAAAGGCATGAACGACTGTCATAGCTCGCTGTATCTCCCTTTCTATTAGTATTACTTATTCATCATGTGACATCATGGAATTGGGCGTTACTCTATCGTATGATTTGCATACAGTTCAATGTAAGATCACTCATTATTCAACGCATATACGTATACACGTACACTGCAGTGCAAATTTGACCTCATAAATGTATTTTGATTGTCATAATCAAGTAATTTACCTTTCCTATCTTTCTTTGTTAAAGCTTGAAACCATGTTTTTTTTGACATTTGTAAATGACATCGTTCGACGACCTCGATGCCCAACACAGCAATTTCATTATCATGCTTACTTGTCTATGGTGGCATGTACAGTCTACTACAATGTAGCTAGCTGCGAGTCAAAGGAGCTCAAATGGTTCCAACTCATGGGCTGTTATCATGCATATAATTTTCACGTGTGAATATCCAAGTTTCTCCAATGCCTCTTGATATGTTAACTCGTTTGGTGACTCTGGCGACGCCATATTGATTTTGATTGACAAGCTTTGAGAACTATGACCCCAATGTCAAAGATTCTACAGTACAAATTTTCTTACTGTTATCGTGTGAGGGCATCGCAAGGAAGAACAGTCGCTTGTGCCTCCAGCACTCACTGTTCAATCAGTACACGGTATATAGTATTGCTCCAGATTGGAGCGAAGTGACGACTTTAATTTTAGACAAAACATAGCAAAAAAGGCACGAACGACTGTCAACAGTCAACCAATCGGCTTATGGAATATTTCCAAATCAGATCCATTTGATATAGGATTCTATAACAAGCTGAGTATAGGTGAGAGCTATCAGTGTCACAGATCAGTGACATAGACAGGACAGCTATTCTTGGGTCAATGTGAAGAGGGGAGTTATTTATTTCAGAATATAAAATGTAATGACAGATGGAAGTGATGGAAACGTTGCAGTTATAATCTACACAGTTCCTTTTAACTTCCAAGTGATTTTTACATCATTCTACAAAGTTAACAAATGCCATGGCAGATGTTAACTATCTATATGCAGCTTCAAGGTAACATCTCGTCTACATAATAATACAAGAAGACATGACTTACCAAGACCACACTTGTCACACAAGACAATCTCATTGGGAAACTCGGATATGCCATTCTTACATATGATACAAACTATTTCATTGGTTGTTTCTGTAACTGTAAATGAGAAGGAAAAAAACTTAAACAAAAAATAGCGCAAATATTGCGTTGTCACACAACTTCATGTTCAGGGCAATGATAGATATATAATTTTTTGAAGATTTAAAGTTGTAACCAAAACAAAATTTTCATAACTAATTTCCATCATAATACACTGTAATCCGGCTATACTATGTTGGAAGTGTACAAGACAAGTATAGCAATATCCTAATCAAACTTTAAAGTGATGTGTCTACAAGGTTTTGTACTTCTTTATTTTTTAAAATCAATTTGGAACAAAGTCATACCAATGTAACAGGTTTAACTTTCTTGGTTGTCTTATTGCAATAAACACCAGCTACATTCATTTTATATGGGTAGGTGATGAAACAGCTGTCTTACAACATATTATATAACCAAGTCATAAACCAAACTGGTCATGCTACACATTTTACCACCAGAGGAAATAGTAAAATAAACATTATAATAGCTAATTAACAATGTACTGTTCTCACTGTGTCAGCTATTAATGAGGACAAATCTACACATACATCCCTAGATGCATCCCCATCAAATTTCAGTCCAATCTGCTCTGTAGTTTTGGAATTAAAGACTTTTGAACAAAGTGACACATTTTTAGCCCTAATTTGCATATCACTGATGGGCTCATCATGTTATGAACAATTCTTGAGTATAAACACCCTGAAGAATGTTTCATCCAAATGTCAGCCCAATCTGCCCAATAGTTTTTAAGTTCTGGCTGTTGCTAAGGGCACGGTCATGGTTGCTAGGGCCAACTGGGTCAAAATGTTTTGAAGAATATCTGCAGAATAACACTTTCAGAAACATCTGTCCAAGTTTCAGACTCACTGACCGAGTACTTTTTGAGATATAAGTTTTTGACCAAAAATGAACATTTTTACACCTAATTTGCATATCACTCATGGAATCATTGTATGTTTAATATTTCTTTGTCCATATATCCCTAGATGCACTCCCATTAAATTTCAGTCCAATCGGCCCAGTGATTTTGGAATTACAGATTTTTAACCAAAAAGACACATTTTACCCCTATTTTGCATATCATTGATAGGACTATCATATCGTGAACAATTCTTAGTAAAAACACCCTGAAGAATGTTTCACCCAAATTTCAGCCAAATCTGCCCAGTAGTTTTTGAGTTTAAGTTTTTTGACCAAAAATCACATATTTTTACCCAAATCACACACCTGTGATGCGATCATTTTGATTTGAACAATTTCCCAACTAGACACTCAAGGTAATGAACCCATCAAATATCATGGCAATTGGTTCAGTAGTTTTTGACTTTAAGTTGTTTACACACACACACACACACACACACACACACACACACACACACACACACACACACACACACACATCCACACACACACACAGACAGACAGACAGACAGACAGACAGACAGACAGACAGACAGACAGATGCCAGGTGATCCCTATAGCACTACTGAACCTCAGTTCTGTTGTGCTAAAAATCAAACAATTAAATATCAAATTTACAATCTAATTAAAATTTAACCATAATTTTAAATTTGATTCTAATTTGGTAAAAAGGCTGGCTGAACAGATGCAATGTGTCAGGCTAAAGTTGGATTCTTGTTTTTGCACTGAGTTATAGCAGCTTATGTGTAGTTGATCGGCACAACTTCTGTATTGGTAAAAAAAAAATTGTTTACTGTGCGACTATATACAACTATGATGACTGTGGTGTACAATAGAAATCTAAATAAAATAGTCTGCATGTGACTCCAACTGTGATGACGGTGTACATTGGCTGTATGACTGCATCTGTGATGATAGTGTGTGTTGGCTGTGTGACTGCAACTGTGATGACAGTGTGTGTTGGCTGTGACATACTGCAACTGTGATGACAGTATTTGTTGGCTGTGTGACTGCAACTGTGATGACTGTGTGTGTTGGCTGTGACATACTGCAACTGTGATGACAGTATTTGTTGGCTGTGTGACTGCAACTGTGATGACAGCTAGACTAGGTTACCCACACCTTTGTTAGATGGGCTATTCTTCCTACTACATCAATGTACTAGGGTAATACATACAGTAGCTATAAAGGTAATACATACAGTAGCTATAAAGGTAATACATACAGTAGCTATAAAGGTAATACATACAGTAGCTATAAAGGTAATACATACAGTAGCTATAAAGCCCTTGTGAGCATGCTCAGTGAGGACTGTCAATTAGATATTGTAGTCCATTTCAAGGTGAATGAAGGGCTTGAAAACATCATTTTTCAGGGGGTGCAATTAATGTGAAATCAATCAATCTGTCTGTGTGTGGTTTGTTAGACAATCATGCAACCTCGTGTACTGCATTGCCAAGGTAACAGACAAAAAATAATAACTTATAAACAGTATTTAATGAGAAGAATCTTTATATGTGTTTGTATGATTTCCCTGTTTTGTTGTTGTGGCTAATTGGTCCCTTTTTGGTGGAAACCCGTTGATCTTTTCAATGGACCTGCGTCATTCTGACGTAAACACAAACCATCTTTTGGAAAGTTTCACGTGTTCAGTGAAGCTAGCACAAGGCAAATATAAAAATGAAATGATCTATCATGTCATTTGCACCAATTACACATGTTTACATAAAATAAATTAACAACATTACGGCATACCTAATTATTATAGTCACAGCTGTTGTAAGGCGATGTTGGTAATCAGTCACAGGGGTTTTATGTTGATGATCACTCACAGAGGATATGATGTATGTTTATCATTATTTGATATAGCTTATAAATGTATTATTAGTAATAATAGTATAGCAAAGATATCGACCATTTTATATGGCTTATAAATGTATATACATTAGTATAGCAAAGATAGCGGCCATTTTATACGGCTTATAAATGTATATACATTAGTATAGCAAAGATAGCGGCCATTTTATACGGCTTATAAATGTCTATACATTAGTATAGTAAAGATATCGGCCATTTTATATGGCTTATAAATGTATATACATTAGTATAGCAAAGATATCGACCATTTTATACGGCTTATAAATGTCTATACATTAGTATAGCAAAGATAGCGGCCATTTTATATGGCTTATAAATGTATATACATTAGTATAGCAAATATATCGACCATTTTATACGGCTTATAAATGTATATACATTAGTATAGCAAAGATATCAGCCATTTTATATGGCTTATAAATGTCTATACATTAGTATAGCAAAGATAGCGGCCATTTTATATATGGCTTATAAATGTCTATACATTAGTATACCAAAGATAGCGGCCATTTTATATATGGCTTATAAATGTATATACATTAGTATAGCAAAGATATCAGCCATTTTATACGGCTTATAAATGTCTATACATTAGTATAGCAAAGATAGCGGCCATTTTATATATGGCTTATAAATGTCTATACATTAGTATACCAAAGATAGCGGCCATTTTATACGGCTTATAAATGTATATACATTAGTATAGCAAAGATAGCGGCCATTTTATATATGGCTTATAAATGTCTATACATTAGTATACCAAAGATATAGGCCATTTTATATGGCTTATAAATGTCTATACATTAGTATAGCAAAGATAGCGGCCATTTTATACGGCTTATAAATGTATATACATTAGTATAGCAAAGATATCGACCATTTTATACGGCTTATAAATGTATATACAATAGTATAGCAAAGATATCGGCCATTTTATACGGCTTATAAATGTCTATACATTAGCATAGCAAAGATAGCGGCCATTTTATATGGCTTATAAATGTATATACATTAGTATAGCAAAGATAGCGGCCATTTTATACGGCTTATAAATGTCTATACATTAGTATAGCAAAGATATCGGCCATTTTATACGGCTTATAAATGTATATACATTAGTATACCAAAGATATAGGCCATTTTATACGGCTTATAAATGTCTATACATTAGCATAGTAAAGATATAGGCCATTTTATACGGCTTATAAATGTATATACATTAGTATAGCAAAGATAGCGGCCATTTTATACGGCTTATAAATGTCTATACATTAGTATAGCAAAGATAGCGGCCATTTTATACGGCTTGTAAATGTATATACATTAGTATAGCAAAGATATCGACCATTTTATACGGCTTGTAAATGTATATACATTAGTGTAGCAAAGATAGCGGCCATTTTATATGGCTTATAAAGGTATATACATTAGTATAGCAAAGATATCGACCATTTTATACGGCTTATAAATGTATATACATTAGTATAGCAAAGATAGCGGCCATTTTATACGGCTTGTAAATGTATATACATTAGTATAGCAAATATATCGACCATTTTATACGGCTTATAAATGTATATACATTAGTATAGCAAAGATAGCGGCCATTTTATACGGCTTGTAAATGTATATACATTAGTATAGCAAAGATAGCGGCCATTTTATACGGCTTATAAATGTTTATACATTAGTATAGCAAAGATATCGGCCATTTTATACGGCTTATAAATGTATATACATTAGTATAGCAAAGATATCGACCATTTTATACGGCTTATAAATGTCTATACATTAGTATAGCAAAGATATCAGCCATTTTATACGGCTTATAAATGTCTATACATTAGTATAGCAAAGATATCAGCCATTTTATACGGCTTATAAATGTCTATACATTAGTATACCAAAGATATCGGCCATTTTATACGGCTTATAAATGTCTATACATTAGTATAGCAAAGATATCAGCCATTTTATACGGCTTATAAATGTATATACATTAGTATAGCAAAGATAGCGGCCATTTTATATATGGCTTATAAATGTATATACATTAGTATAGCAAAGATATCAGCCATTTTATACGGCTTATAAATGTCTATACATTAGTATAGCAAAGATAGCGGCCATTTTATATGGCTTATAAATGTATATACATTAGTATAGCAAAGATATCAGCCATTTTATACGGCTTATAAATGTCTATACATTAGTATAGCAAAGATATCGGCCATTTTATACGGCTTATAAATGTCTATACATTAGTATAGCAAAGATAGCGGCCATTTTATATGGCTTATAAATGTCTATACATTAGTATACCAAAGATATCGGCCATTTTATATGGCTTATAAATGTCTATACATTAGTATAGCAAAGATAGCGGCCATTTTATATGGCTTATAAATGTCTATACATTAGTATACCAAAGATATCGGCCATTTTATATGGCTTATAAATGTATATACATTAGTATAGCAAAGATATCAGCCATTTTATACGGCTTATAAAGGTATATACATTAGTATAGCAAAGATATCGGCCATTTTATACGGCTTATAAATGTATATACATTAGTATAGCAAAGATATCGGCCATTTTATACGGCTTATAAATGTCTATACATTAGTATAGCAAAGATAGCGGCCATTTTATACGGCTTATAAATGTCTATACATTAGTATAGTAAAGATATCGGCCATTTTATATGGCTTATAAATGTCTATACATTAGTATAGTAAAGATATCGACCATTTTATACGGCTTATAAATGTATATACATTAGTATAGCAAAGATATCAGCCATTTTATACGGCTTATAAATGTATATACATTAGTATAGCAAAGATAGCGGCCATTTTATACGGCTTATAAATGTCTATACATTAGTATAGCAAATATATCAGCCATTTTATACGGCTTATAAATGTATATACATTAGTATAGCAAAGATAGCGGCCATTTTATATGGCTTATAAATGTATATACATTAGTATACCAAAGATATCGGCCATTTTATACGGCTTATAAATGTCTATACATTAGTATAGCAAAGATAGCGGCCATTTTATACGGCTTATAAATGTCTATACATTAGTATACCAAAGATAGCGGCCATTTTATACGGCTTATAAATGTATATACATTAGTATACCAAAGATATCGGCCATTTTATACGGCTTATAAATGTCTATACATTAGTATAGCAAAGATAGCGGCCATTTTATACGGCTTATAAATGTCTATACATTAGTATACCAAAGATAGCGGCCATTTTATACGGCTTATAAAGGTATATACATTAGTATACCAAAGATAGCGGCCATTTTATACGGCTTATAAATGTATATACATTAGTATACCAAAGATATCGGCCATTTTATACGGCTTATAAATGTCTATACATTAGTATACCAAAGATATCGACCATTTTATACGGCTTATAAATGTCTATACATTAGTATAGCAAAGATAGCGGCCATTTTATATATGGCTTATAAATGTATATACATTAGTATAGCAAAGATATCAGCCATTTTATACGGCTTATAAATGTCTATACATTAGTATAGCAAAGATAGCGGCCATTTTATATGGCTTATAAAGGTATATACATTAGTGTAGCAAAGATAGCGGCCATTTTATACGGCTTATAAATGTATATACATTAGTATAGCAAAGATAGCGGCCATTTTATATAGCTTACAATATAAATGTATATACATTTATTTAGTATAGCAAAGATAATGGCCATTTGATATAGCTTATTTATAAAATTTTAATGAATACACATTATAGCAAAGATAGCGACCATTTGATATAGCTTATAATATAAATGTATATACATTAGTTGGACATCTAACAGTTATCAAAAGGATACAGATAGGGGTACAAACAGGGGTACAGGTGGGGGAGGCCATTTTATATGGCTTATAAATGTCTATACATTAGTATAGTAAAGATATCGACCATTTTATACGGCTTATAAATGTATATACATTAGTATAGCAAAGATATCAGCCATTTTATACGGCTTATAAATGTATATACATTAGTATAGCAAAGATAGCGGCCATTTTATACGGCTTATAAATGTCTATACATTAGTATAGCAAATATATCAGCCATTTTATACGGCTTATAAATGTATATACATTAGTATAGCAAAGATAGCGGCCATTTTATATGGCTTATAAATGTATATACATTAGTATACCAAAGATATCGGCCATTTTATACGGCTTATAAATGTCTATACATTAGTATAGCAAAGATAGCGGCCATTTTATACGGCTTATAAATGTCTATACATTAGTATACCAAAGATAGCGGCCATTTTATACGGCTTATAAATGTATATACATTAGTATACCAAAGATATCGGCCATTTTATACGGCTTATAAATGTCTATACATTAGTATAGCAAAGATAGCGGCCATTTTATACGGCTTATAAATGTCTATACATTAGTATACCAAAGATAGCGGCCATTTTATACGGCTTATAAAGGTATATACATTAGTATACCAAAGATAGCGGCCATTTTATACGGCTTATAAATGTATATACATTAGTATACCAAAGATATCGGCCATTTTATACGGCTTATAAATGTCTATACATTAGTATACCAAAGATATCGACCATTTTATACGGCTTATAAATGTCTATACATTAGTATAGCAAAGATAGCGGCCATTTTATATATGGCTTATAAATGTATATACATTAGTATAGCAAAGATATCAGCCATTTTATACGGCTTATAAATGTCTATACATTAGTATAGCAAAGATAGCGGCCATTTTATATGGCTTATAAAGGTATATACATTAGTGTAGCAAAGATAGCGGCCATTTTATACGGCTTATAAATGTATATACATTAGTATAGCAAAGATAGCGGCCATTTTATATAGCTTACAATATAAATGTATATACATTTATTTAGTATAGCAAAGATAATGGCCATTTGATATAGCTTATTTATAAAATTTTAATGAATACACATTATAGCAAAGATAGCGACCATTTGATATAGCTTATAATATAAATGTATATACATTAGTTGGACATCTAACAGTTATCAAAAGGATACAGATAGGGGTACAAACAGGGGTACAGGTGGGGGAGGCCATTTTATATGGCTTATAAATGTCTATACATTAGTATAGTAAAGATATCGACCATTTTATACGGCTTATAAATGTATATACATTAGTATAGCAAAGATATCAGCCATTCAGTGATTCCAAACTGTTTAATAACATGCTAAGAGCTATTCCTTCTGACAAATAGTACACAATAGATATACAGCAGAATGGCATAAAACAATGCCTGTTGAGTTGTATTGTACACATGTAATACACTAAATTGTCAAATTACATTTCTTGTCCATTTTGTAGACTGCCCTCTAGTGTTGGAAAGACAAAGATCGTGTATGGAGACTAATTGTGATGAAAATGATGAGCAATCTTTTGTATACACACAAATACAATAAATGCTCAATGACATACATGTACTAAGACTAGAGAAGCAGTAGACTGCACTGTAAATGCAGTAAACATACTATTATGAATTTGTTATGAGGAAAGAAAAGTGACACATGTAGGAATTGAACCCACATCCCCTACACATGTAGGAATTGAACCCACATCCCCTAAACACAAGTCAGAGTGCTCTAACCAGCTGAGCTAACGTACCAACTAGTAGATAACATGAATTTATCCTGATTTGTACCTTTTCTCCTCAAGGCAGTGGTGAGAAGCCAACTCTTTTTATAAAGCTTAAATCTTTGACCTAAGGATCTAAATACTGTTATACTGTTTGTACACTTGACACATTATATAAGTTCTACTGTATCTATTGGATACAAACTACAATACCTTAATTCTACCACCACTTAAATGGGAAGGATTTTATCACATGGGTTTATTATGCATGTCTACACCAACATGACGTAATCCTGAATAATTAACGACCAAGCTGAGAATCACTATCTTTTTTGGTAAATACTGGTAAGACGTAAGACAAAAAGAAATAAAACAAAGGAGTGAATTGGATTACCGAGAGTAACTGTGCTGTTTACCATACCCGGTTGAAATATACTGAATGAGTTGAATACAGGTTTGTATACTGTGTGTTTATATAATTTATAAAATGAAAATCATGTTACTTGCGTGTCCCGGAACTCGAGTATTTACACAGCTGTGCTGTACTAAACACTAAATGTTTTTTCCACGTTCAATAAGTTATAGTTCAAAGTTTGACTAAAAATACTCCAGACATTGTGCCACACCATGTATTTGTCAAAAAAATTCATTCTGATCAAATACATTTAATTACATCATAAACGCATGCTACTTAGCTACTTGTTAAGAACTGTTTACTGTGGCCTGTTCTGATCTAGACTTAAGTCTTATAATATGCGCTCCCATAGTCCGATGATGTGTCATAGTATTGCGGCACAAATATCAAGTGTTAGTTCTGATCATGATCAATGCCAACATGCACTATTGTTGAAAAGTTTATTTGAGTGCCTTTGTAAAAACAAAGTTTAATTTTACTTTTGATGAGTCTTTTCGATGTTTCTGAGCATAACACTATTGCAAATTTGGAGATTTACATTGAGCATAGTCCCTATTCATGCTATGCAAACATCTCCCACATGGATTGGGGGGGGGATAGGGAGGGAGGGAAGGAAAGAGGGAGGGGAGGGGAGAGGAGAGGAGAGAGAGAGACAGAGAGACAGAGAGACAGAGAGAGTGAGAGAGAGAAAGAGCGTAGAAAAGGAAAATGATTAGACTAGACTAATGTCAACGATGTAAAGTCAGTGGATAGTCATAGCAGCACACGAGAAAGGAAAAGGGTAGATAAATAGTACTGCATAACAATGTTTGCACATATAGTTCATGTAACCATACAAATGTACAATAATTTTGTATTTAGTAAAATTTTAATGCCTAAGAAGTCCTGTGTGTATTAACACAGAAGTAGTGACTTCAACAAGTTCTTTAGTTTGTACATTATGTCATAGGATTTCAGTTCAAAAAGGACAACTATGGCATGGCCTTTAAGGCAATCAAAAAGATACACTGACAACACCTGAAAGAGTTGTTCATTTCTTATCTATTATGTGTAGATCTGTGACAATTTCAGGCACATTAGCATTAATATTTATATTATCTTAATGATTTCAAAATAGGAAGACATAACTATTTGACCTTGAAGATGAAGGTCAAGGTCAAAAGTCAGTGTGTCATTTGAAAGCTCATCATTTATAACCACCACGATGGCACTTGAATAAGGTTTCTATCTATTAAGCATCAAGAGTTATCAGTCAAAATGTGAATATTTATGACAAATATGGCCGCCATTTTGCTGTTATTGTGGGGGTTGTGAAATGAAGTAATGTGTATACAGACTTTAGCATCGACATTTGTACATGTGTACAAGGTTTGGTTGAAATCAGCCCATGCATATCAGAGATATACATATACACTTTGACAATAATATGGCTATTTGACCTTGAAGATGGAGGTCAAGGTCAAACGTCAATGTGCCATTAAAAAGTTCATGATTGATAACATGGGTGAAGATACTTGAATGAGGTCTCTATCTGTTAAACTTCAAGAGTTATTGGGCAAAGTGTGATTATTTACGACAAATATGGCTGCCATTTTGCTATTGTCGCAAGTGTTGTAAAACCAAGTGAGGTGCATATACCCTCCATAACATCTGACATTTGTACCAGGTGTGGTTGAAATTGGCGCATGCATATTGGAGATACAGGTGGATACAGGCAGACAGATGGATGGAGGGACGGACAGAAAGACAAACGGAGCCCAACGTAGAAGTCCCCATCAGTATCCGCCCTTAGAGGCTAATAAACTATTATTATGATTGTCTACTTGGAGTATGTGAGTAAGCAAGTGTGCATGCCCATTACATGTTTGTACTCTCAGCTATGCCGCACTCACAAATAAAGGCAGAGTAAATAAAGGGAGGTAAATCACAGGGTGTAAAAACAGGGTGATTGTCATGAATTGATAAACGTTACTTGTTCCATTGTGGGAAAGTTTGTTGATATCTCAATGCACAGGAAATGTACAATATGTGTGAACCACTTGTCACTTATTTCTCATCTATTACACTTATAAATGATCGACCAAATATCACCACCAGCCTGCTTGTTGTATACAACATTTGAGTACATGTTAGCGGACATTCATTTGAACATGGCTCTATAACGAGTCAATACATGTGAAACAAATATAAACGTACACTTGCAATGTTGTAATTCATAAAAATATAAAGTACCATACACATGATAATACGCCCCAAGGATTCATAAACAATGAAATGTGTCACATCTCAGAAATATTAACAAATATCTAATCTGATCTCAAGACACAGAGAAACCTTCTCGTTATCAAGAGATTCAAAAAGTTGTATCTCATTTTCCGAGATCGAAAGCAACAGATATCTGAGATAATGTCATTTTCTGAAAGCAAAAGCTACCTCTAACAAATTATATCTCAAGATAATTTTTTCGCCCATCCAAAATAAAAAAAATATATTTTGAGATATCATTTCCGTTTTCCTGAATCAAACACAAGACAAAACAAGAAAGATAACAAAGTCTCAAACCATTTATTTATAATTTCTAAAATAGTATTACACATGTTGAATTTCGAGCAATAACTAGCATTTATTCACTTTCGTTGCAAACAATGTCACATTGGCGCCCTGCTGTCTCTACAAAAACATCAAAAACCATAATAATCAGTCACCAAAGAACAAGAATCTGCCATGGTGGCATTTTTAGCCTTTTTGATTAGGAGCTTACGTATAGGTCAACCGACAAAATACTAGTAACCAGATTGATCTCGAGGTACGGAGAGAATAGCTAGTGTCGGTAGGTAAGTGCAGATACTGCCTGTGTTAACCATGTCTGTCAAGTTCACAGCCTATGTAGTTGGTTCGGCACAAGTCAGCCAGCACACAATCAGAATACCTGTCTCAGAAAGTATTGGACCCTCATGGATAGACATGGAGCATGAAGAGACGAACACTACTTGAAAGGGAATGGGCGTATAATGAGAATGGATAATGTGGCCAAAGTGCATCATCGACTTAGTGTCTATACGTACCTAAACCCCCAAACCATCAGTTATATGTGGGAGTAGTACAATGTTGTATGTAGCTATGTAAATGTGTGCGAAAGCATACACAAACCAAACATATTCCAAAAAGAGAACTACAATGTACCGTATACCGAAATGACTCTTTACTAGTCTTCCTTTAATTACTATCCTAATATGACAATTACTACGACTCAAAGACTATCATTGCACATTCCGTATGTTAGTGTAGACGCGGCCCGGTGTGAACACTATCAACAAAAATCCTGTTGAAAAATTGTTGTTTCCTTGAAGAGTTCGAAGCTAAAATCATCCCTATAGGCCTACCTAAGTAGTGTTCCCTATTCATCTTTTTGAAATCTTTCGTTTCAGCACTTTTCTTTGTGTATAGACATTGGGAATAGTGTCGGTGCTTTATGAAATCAAGCATGTATGAACCGTTATGCTTGGGCATGGAGAGGCACTGATTACAATTCATGTTTACTTCAAGATAGCGTTGATTACTACACAAATTTCATGGATTTACATACCCGTATTTGAACAAGTGTGATTAGCAGGCATTTTAATCCCGGGTTTGAATTGTAACAGGCTTTTCACTAGTAACGAACAAACCCAGTCTGACAATGTTTTGTTCAGATTTATCTATACTATGTTTAAATATCACCTTTCTGTGACAACACTTGCATTCCACAGACTTTCAGAAGTCTACACATACCAAATTTATTATGAAAATCACCAGCTGCTCATTATTATCATAATAGAGGAATAGCTATGTTGTTCGCACTGCATTTTTTAATTATCCCAAGTAGTTATGAGGTATGATGTAAACAAATTCAAAATAAGACCAATGGCATTGTAGCACAACTGTATTTGGCTGCTGTTGTTATGGGCAGTCTTGTTGCTAGGCATATTTACTTTTACTATGAATGTAAACTGAATGCTTCTCATAGGGTATATAGACAATTACACTTTTGTACTTCTCATAGGGTGGATACAGTTGGTTACAAGACAGTTACTGTTGTCCCCTTTATGTAGCCATGCAAAAATAAGTAATTAATATTGAACTGGTGCAAACCAATTTTTGAACATTTATGCGTCAATGTATTTGAAATTATGTCACTACTTGACTGGATATGACCACTGAGGGCAGCCTTCCAATTTCTTTCATATGGCGTCATCATGTATTGACCCTAATTGAGCATCCATTTGCAGATATTAATAATGGCTGGTAATAAAATCAATCATTTTCAGATAGCATGGCAGATTTTAATTGAAAACTGAAAAAGGTTGAGTATATGGTATAATTAGTCAAAAAGAATATAAGATATCAACTTACACTTTAATATTAAAATGAATATAAAATATAATCAACACACTTTAATATTAAAATGAATTTAAAATATCAACTTACACTTTAATATTAAAATGAATTTAAAATATCAACTTACACTTTAATATTAAAATGAATTTAAAATATCAACTTACACTTTAATATTAAAATGAATATAAAATATAATCAACACACTTTAATATTAAAATGAATTTAAAATATCAACTTACACTTTAATATTAAAATGAATATAAAATATAATCAACACACTTTAATATTAAAATGAATTTAAAATATCAACTTACACTTTAATATTAAAATGAATATAAAATATAATCAACTTACACTTTAATATTAAAATGAATATAAAATATAATCAACACACTTTAATATTAAAATGAATTTAAAATATCAACTTACACTTTAATATTAAAATGAATTTAAAATATCAACTTACACTTTAATATTAAAATGAATTTAAAATATCAACTTACACTTTAATATTAAAATGAATATAAAATATAATCAACACACTTTAATATTAAAATGAATTTAAAATATCAACTTACACTTTAATATTAAAATGAATATAAAATATAATCAACACACTTTAATATTAAAATGAATTTAAAATATCAACTTACACTTTAATATTAAAATGAATATAAAATATAATCAACTTACACTTTAATATTAAAATGAATTTAAAATATCAACTTACACTTTAATATTTAAATGAATTTAAAATATCAAATTGCACTTTAATATTAAAAAAATACCGCCATGGCGTTGTATCACAACAATATGCTAGTCCATGCTAACAATAGGTGTTCATTTACTGAATCCAGTTGCCTATCCAACCATGTTGCTATCTTTGCGATATACGCATTCATTTGGCTGTTGCTATGGGCGTGGTCATATTGCTAGATATATTTGCATACATTTTTGAATGTTTTTGTTCACCTGTGTATGAATACCTGATATTATCTTTGCAATATAAGTGATCATTTGACTGTTGCTATGGGCGTGATCTTGTTGCTAGGGACATTTGCATACATTTTAGAATGTTTATTTATTTGTCTTCCAATTCCTGTTTGTTACCTTTGCGGTATACGCGATTATTTGGTTGTTGCTATGGGTGTGGTCATGTTGCTAGGCAAATGTATATACATTTTTCGAATGTTTATTCAATTGTCTATTAATCCCCGTTGTTATCTTCACAATATATGTGATTATTTGGCTGTTGCCATGGGCATGGTCTTGTTGCTAGGCACACTTGCATACATTTTTTGAATGTTTATTCAATTGTCTATTAATCCCTGTTATCTTTGAGAAATACATGACCATTTGGCTGTTGCTATGGGCGTGGTCATTGTTGCTAGGGATATTTGCATACATTTTTTTGAATGTTTACTCACTTGCCTACCAGAAGATGTTGTTATTTAACCAAAATATACTGCCATTTGATTGTTGCTAAGGGCGTGGTCATGGCTGCTAGGGCCAATTTTGTCAAAATGTTTTGATGAAAATCTACAGAATAACACTTTCAGAAACATCTGTCCAAGTTTCAGACTCACTGACCACGTACTTTTTGAGATATAAGTTTTTGACCAAAAATGAACATTTTTACACCTAATTTGCATATCACTCATTGTATGCTTAATTCTTCGTCCATACATCCCTAGATGCATTCCCATTAAATTTCAGCCCAATCTGCTCTGTGGTTTTGGAATTACAGATTTTTAAAAAGACACATTTTAGCCCTAATTTGCATATCACTGATGGGACTGTCATATCATGTACAATTCTTCGTAAAAACACCCTGAAGAATGTTTCACCCAAATTTCAGCCCAATCTCCCCAGTCCATACTTTTTGAGTTTAAGTTTTTTGACCAAAAATCACATATTTTGACCCAAATCACAAACCGGTGGTAAGATCATTTTGATTTGAACAATTTCCCAACTAGACACTCAAGGTAATGAACCTACCAAATATCATGGCAATCGGTTCAGCGGTTTTTGACTTTAAGTTGTTTACACACACACACACACACACACACACACACACACACACACACACACACACACACACACACACACACACACACACACACACACACACACACACACACACACACACACACACACACAGATGCCAGGCGATCCCTATAGCACTATAGAATATAAAATATCAACTTACACTTTAATATTAAATGCAAACTAATTCATTTACAAAACTGAAAATGCTACAATGATGGTGAGATGGCAATGCAATGAAATGATATCAAATTTGGGTTAAAATGTTAACATCACAAATGAACAAAATATTTTAATTTATATTACAAATAAAATACAAAATGCCAAAATACATGTTCCTACAAAACTAACATATACTGGTTATATGGTCAAATCAGCAAAAATGTCCACAAGTCACTAATATCAGCAAGGTGGTGCTATATGCTGATATGTTTACCAATCAAAGCAAATAGGCAGTCAAAACTTTTAACTTCTACTGTGGTAAGCTGATCCTTACCTAAACTGTATTGAATGCACTAAGCCATCTACATCTACATGTATAAAACAACGTATTCATAATCAAAATTGAATGGAAATTTAGCACCTTTATTTACCTTGTAAATGATGTTAGGGGAGACAGTTTTTGCTTCAGCCATGTTGAAATTTGAATTTTACGTTCAACTCGGTGGGTGCCTTAGCACATCCCACGTATACTGAGTACTGATGGTTGCCTTAGCATGTCCCAAGTATACCGGGTACTGGTGGGGGCCTTAGCATGTCCCAAGTATACCAGGTACTGATGGTTGCCTTAGCATGTCCCAAGTATACTGGGTACTGATGGGTGTCTTAGCATGTCCCAAGTATACCGGGTACTGATGGTTGCCTTAGCATGTCCCAAGTATACCGGGTACTGGTGGGTGCCTTAGCATGTCCCAAGTATACCGGGTACTGGTGAGTGCCTTAGCATGTCCCAAGTATACCGGGTACTGGTGGGTGTCTTAGCATGTCCTAAGTATACCGGGTACTGGTGGGTGCCTTAGCATGTCCCAAGTATACCGGGGACTGGTGGGTGCCTTAGCATGCATGTCCCAAGTATACCGGGTACTGGTGGGTGTCTTAGCATGTCCCCAGTATAGCAGGTACTAGTGGATGCCTTAGCATGTCCCAAGTATACCGGGTACTGGTGGGTGCCTTAGCAGGTTCCAAGTATACCGGGTACTGGTGGGTGCCTTAGCATGTCCCAAGTATACCAGGTACTGGTGGGTGCCTTAGCATGTCCCAAGTATACCGGGTACTGGTGGGTGCCTTTAGCATGTCCCAAGTAAACCGGGTACTGGTGGGTGCCTTTAGCATGTCCCAAGTATACCGAGTACTGGTGGGTGCCTTAGCATGTCCCAAGTACATCGGGTACTGGTGGGTGTCTTAGCATGTCCCAAGTATACCAGGTACTGGTGGGTGCCTTAGCATGTCCCAAGTATACCAGGTACTGGTGGGTGCCTTAGCATGTCCCAAGTATACCGGGTACTGGTGGGTGCCTTAGCATGTCCCAAGTATACCGGGTACTGGTGGGGGCCTTAGCATGTCCCAAGTATACCGGGTACTGGTGGGTGTCTTAGCATGTCCCAAGTATACCGGGTACTGGTGGGTGTCTTAGCATGTCCCAAGTATACCGGGTACTGGTGGGTGCCTTAACATGTCCCAAGTATACCGGGTACTGGTGGGTGTCTTAGCATGTCCCAAGTATACCGGGTACTGGTGGGTGCCTTAGCATGTCCCAAGTATACCGGGGACTGGTGGGTGCCTTAGCATGCATGTCCCAAGTATACCGGGTACTGGTGGGTGTCTTAGCATGTCCCCAGTATACCAGGTACTGGTGGGTGCCTTAGCATGTCCCAAGTATACCAGGTACTGGTGGGTGCCTTAGCATGTCCCAAGTATACCGGGTACTGGTGGGTGCCTTAGCATGTCCCAAGTATACCGGGTACTGGTGGGGGCCTTAGCATGTCCCAAGTATACCGGGTACTGGTGGGTGTCTTAGCATGTCCCAAGTATACCGGGTACTGGTGGGTGTCTTAGCATGTCCCAAGTATACCGGGTACTGGTGGGTGTCTTAGCATGTCCCAAGTATACCGGGTACTGGTGGGTGCCTTAGCAGGTCTCAAGTATACCGGGTACTGGTGGGTGCCTTAGCACGTCCCCAGTATAACGGGTACTGGTGGGTGCCTTAGCATGTCCCAAGTATACCGGGTACTGGTGGGTGCCTTAGCATGTCCCAAGTATACCGGGTACTGGTGGGTGCCTTAGCATGTCCCAAGTATACCGGGTACTGGTGGGTGTCTTAGCATGTCCCAAGTATACCGGGTACTGGTGGGTGTCTTAGCATGTCCCAAGTATACCAGGTACTGGTGGGTGCCTTAGCATGTCCCAAGTATACCAGGTACTGGTGGGTGCCTTAGCATGTCCCAAGTATACCGGGTACTGGTGGGTGCCTTAGCATGTCCCAAGTATACCGGGTACTGGTGGGGGCCTTAGCATGTCCCAAGTATACCGGGTACTGGTGGGTGTCTTAGCATGTCCCAAGTATACCGGGTACTGGTGGGTGTCTTAGCATGTCCCAAGTATACCGGGTACTGGTGGGTGCCTTAACATGTCCCAAGTATACCGGGTACTGGTGGGTGTCTTAGCATGTCCCAAGTATACCGGGTACTGGTGGGTGCCTTAGCATGTCCCAAGTATACCGGGGACTGGTGGGTGCCTTAGCATGCATGTCCCAAGTATACCGGGTACTGGTGGGTGTCTTAGCATGTCCCCAGTATAGCAGGTACTAGTGGATGCCTTAGCATGTCCCAAGTACATCGGGTACTGGTGGGTGCCTTAGCATGTCCCAAGTACACCGGATACTGGTGGGTGCCTTAGCATGTCCCAAGTATACCAGGTACTGGTGGGTGCCTTAGCATGTCCCAAGTATACCGGGTACTGGTGGGTGTCTTAGCATGTCCCAAGTATACCGGGTACTGGTGGGTGCCTTAGCAGGTCCCAAGTATACCGGGTACTGGTGGGTGCCTTAGCACGTCCCCAGTATAACGGGTACTGGTGGGTGCCTTAGCATGTCCCAAGTATACCGGGTACTGGTGGGTGCCTTAGCATGTCCCAAGTATACCGGGTACTGGTGGGTGCCTTAGCATGTCCCAAGTATACCGGGTACTGGTGGGTGTCTTAGCATGTCCCAAGTATACCGGGTACTGGTGGGTGCCTTAGCAGGTTCCAAGTATACCGGGTACTGGTGGGTGCCTTAGCATGTCCCAAGTATACCGGGTACTGGTGGGTGCCTTAGCATGTCCCAAGTATACGGTATGTGGTGAAAGGGTTACACTTACACTTTTACAGCTGCACTAGTTGCAACAGGTCCATTGTTTGAAACTGTTTTGTTAGGCAACATGACATTACCCTTAATATTGTACACCCTGAGGTGGACCGAATTATCTACAGATAATTTTGTATATATAAGCAACATGACATTACCCTCAATATTGTACACCCTGAGGTGGACTGAATTATCTACAGATAATTTTGTATATATAAGCAACATGACATTACCCTCAATATTGTACACCCTGAGGTGTACTGAATTATCTACAGATAATTTTGTAAATACATGTAGCAGTAAATATAACATCGTAAGAAAATGTAATGAATTTGTAGTTTATGGTTTAGACCCTAAAATAAGTTCTTCCCTTGATTTCATGTAGGGTCTATGCCTTGATCAAACACATTTGCACATAAAATGTAATCATACATGAAACACGCTGTCAAAGAAAGAATATGTGGTGTGACTGAAAATATGTGCCATAGCTGTATGCCTTGATACTGAATATATCAATACACATAACCATATATAGGTAACACAGCAAGTCAAACTAACATGTCTACTGATTCAAGACTGAGCTTTCACTCAAAATGTTATCATGTCACTACATTGCCTATGGATAAATTAACCACTAACTAACATCTTCTATTAGTAGGAATCTCTGGTTGCTTGGTGACAAAAATATGTCCCAGTTCAATACAGGATCAATATTAGGTCACAGGTGGCATGCAATGTGGGGCAATCTCATTTGGTGTTTGACAATGAATATTTTAACATAATATTCAATACAAGTCTATATATTGTTGAGAGCTGACCTAATTGTACAAACCAATTAATTATGTAAATTACTTGCACAGTCATTCATCTATTGGTAGGACATCTGTGCACTACTGAACACCACTACATGTACATGTACCATTAATGAGTACTGGTACCATGATATCCACATAATTAGATCTATGCTTGGTTATTGAAATAAAATTATACATTGTGTTCTTAAAATATATCTACCTATATATCTACACCAAGTAGAGATTGGAAATAAACCTGAAATATAGTCATGTGTGTTATAGTCTATAGTGTATATCTACACCAAGTAGAGATTGGATGTAAACCTAAAATATACAGTCATGTGTGTTATAGTCTATAGTATATATCTACACCAAGTAGAGATTGGATGTAAACCTAAAATATATGTTTGAGGTATTATTTACCCTTCCAACTTCATTAATAAATTCAACCATTGTTCAAAATTAAGACATAGAGCACATGATGACTAATTGAGGTACACTAGATGATCAAGACAGGAACCTCCACCCACGCATCACTCCACTGGTAAATTAATAAAGGCAATGAGGTGCAGTGTGCGTAGGGAGCTGTAGAAAGTAATGGGCATAATGTTAATTTAACAATGTGAACTGTTCTATATTTCAGTGTGTCAATTAGAACACTAGTTCAAAAGACAGCACACAATCTTCACTACCATATTTTCTATCAATTAATTGTTCTATTAAAGTCTAAAGATGAGTATGTGGATGAGAACATACATGTAGTTCTATGGACATCAGACAACGATTGAAAAGATACAGTATGGACAGAAAACAGGCCTTTATAAACTCGCAACAACTGGATAAAAACCAGACTGCCTTTGTATTCATGGGCACACAAATGGTATAGATTTCTATCACTGTATCAGATAAAATACTATAAAACCTTAAAGTACATGAACTCTATTTGTGACTAGTTCTCATATAAACACATGAAGTACGTAAAGTCCTATATTGTCAAATACTCCCATTTGACCACCATTTAAAAGTTGAATGTATATATTCAGACCTGGACAGATTGATTTACATAATCCTTGATAACACTGATTAATAGATAATACGATACACTTTATATTTGTTTTGAAATTACACCAATGAGAGCATTATACCACACCCTACACATTTGAAGACTAAGGGACCGGTCAGTTTCTTCAGCCTGGGGGGGGGGGGGGGGGGGGGGGGGGGGGGAAACCGGTGGATTGGGAGGGGGGTCACCCTGTTTTTGAAATTGGCAGTAGGGGGGGGGGGGGGGGGGTCATGCTGTTTTCAAAATTGTGGATAGGGGGGGGGGGGTATTGTGTTTTGGATTGTGATAGAAGAAAAAAATCCTTTTTCTACAATGGCATAAATCAAGTTGTCTGAAATGTGGTACATGTAAATATTTGTTTTTCTCCCTGTTTCTTACATGAATTCTTACTTATTAGTTCAGGCATAACTATAAATATACATATACATGTATACCTAGCTACCACACTAGTTACAGAACATGTCATGTAAATGCTTGGCTGTTTCACAATCAATGCTTCACTTATATTGCACTTTGGGGCAAAAGTGAACTTGAAGGTTTCGTAATGATAATCTTCATAGATAGTTTATAAAAGAAGTTAATCTAAAATGTTCCCTACTCGTCACTGTGAACTTGTCAGAAGGGATTAATACACTTTCTATTTGGACACTACATGTTATTGACACTACAAATCACCACATCTCATCAGATTCCAGTTTCTATTATACACTAGGTATGACCACCTAAAGTTCTCTAACATACCGGTGACTTTATTTACTATACATGCAATATTAATGCCACTATACCAATGTTACGGGGCCATTTTTATGTGACATGTGAAACTCATTTAAAACTTACATTTACGTTAGGTATTCGAAGCTTGGAAATATTACCTCAAAGGCTATGAATAACCTAAACATTGCCTTAATAGAAGCAAAAAACTGAAGATCTGCCAGGGGAAAATGCCCAAGGACTCCCTCACCCCCAGAGGTCACTCAAGCATTCAACCAACACTCAGATGCACCAACAACCTTTTTAGTCATAATGGTATTAAACTTTTCTTAAATATTTTCACCCAATGCTAATTTGAGATGATAGTCTTTTAAAGATGTGAAATGTTTGCCAAGGTAGTCTAAAATTGCCTTAAACTCCAAATCTCCCCTACCAATGATACTACCAGTAGATGTGCTGACCTTTACTACATGTAAATAATGATGCCATTTAACTTTTTAAGAACATATTTCAACCCTGTGTGAGTTATAAAGAATAGTTTCTGATACTTGATGGTGCTGTCTTGTAAAGCATGGATTAAGTTATTGCTTGAAAGGGTCTGAATAGCCTAAAAATTGGCTTTAAGAGTAAAAATCCTCCAGGGCTTCTAGAGGGAGACCCCTTTGGATCCCCCACATGAGGTGGACATATCCCAGTTTCAAGCTCTTCCCCTCTAACTGTCAAGATGCTATCAAAGTATATTTCAAAAATATTTCAACCCTGTGTAGTTGCTTTTTACATGTTGGTGCTGTCTTTCTTGTAAAGCTTGGAAATTATTGTCTGAAAGGGTCTGAATTGTCTCAAAATTGACTTTTCAGAGTAAAAAACCTCCAGGACTTCTAGGGGGAGACCCCCTAGGAACCCCCCCCCCCCACTACATGAGGTGTACACATCCCAGTCTCAAGCTCTTCCCCCTACCTCTTACTGTCAAGATGCTATCAAACTTAATATTTCAAATATATTTTTTCTTTTTACATGTTGGTGCTGTCTTGTAAAGCTTGGAAATTATTGCCTGAAAGGGCCTGAATAGTCTCAAAATTGACTTTTCAGAGTAAAAAACCTCCAGGGCTTCTAGGGGGAGACCCTAGGACCCCCCATAAGAGATATACATATTCCCTGCTTAAGCTTTCCAATATCTTTCACTGTCAAGATGATATTAAACTCCTTTTGGAATATATTTACCCTGTGTAGTCAATAATTACAATTATGATAGTGCTAACCCAGGATCTTATAAAGTAGATGCAAGACAGTCAAGCAGTCCACACTGAGTCACGATAAAAAAAACCCTGTCATGTGAATATTATATATATTGGGGGGTGAAGGTGGTCATGTTTTAGAATTAAGTGATGGGGGGGGGGGGGGATCAGCCTGTTTTTGATTTTACAGATAGGGGTCAGTGACTTTTTGTCGACCCAATTTAAGAATTCACCGCCCCCCCCCCCTTCCCCCCCCCCCCAGGCTGAAGAAACTGACCGGTCCCTAAATACAATAACACCATAATGTTAGCCTACTAATACCAGTCTACATGTACATCTACATTTGTATTCAATCATTATGCCTTATGTGTGTGTAATACATAACGCTATTATGCTGTCATGCTGTATTCAATACACTGGCAAGTACTGCCAGTATGACTACACTTTTTTCATATTTTAGTTTAAGGTATCTTAAAAGTTTCATCACGATGGTAAATCTACACGCACTTTTACATTAATCACACAGTGGGTGGACAACGACAGGTAATATCCCCCCCCCCCCCATGATGACAGAACAGAGTTTACTACATGTATATAGTGCCATAGTTACAAACAGTGACACTTTGATGACAGAACAGAGTTTACTACATGTATATAGTGCCATAGTTACAAACAGTGACACTTTGATGACAGAACAGAGTTTACTACATGTATATAGTGCCATAGTTACAAACAGTGACACTTTGATGACAGAACAGAGTTTAATACATGTATATACCAACTGTACTGACTGTTACAACAGCTGATGCATATGTATATTTTATTATTGTTACTTTGTTGAGAATTGGTTCAACTATTCTCTTGTACTCTTTTAAATCAACTTCTCTATGGCAACTGTTATTTTTGTTTAAAGTATAGTATCGCAATTTTAATGAAAAAGTTTTTATTGTTTAGAGCAATAATGGCTAGCATTTATACCTAAGGCTACAAATGGCATACTTTATTTCATACCATACTGTCCATCAAAAGAATGTGACTTAAAAACACTGACAATATGTTCGGAAACACAAAGCCTTGAAAACTGCCAGTATGAAATACTGCACTGTATTTTAGCATACAAACATCTGTTTTATCAATATGTTTGTCAATACATGAAATAATAATTGGCTGTGTTCAATTTATGATGTCTGTGGTATGGAAAACGCAGGCATACTGCAAACAGAATTACAATGCATATGGAAACACAGTTAGCTAAGGAAATGATGCAATAATTGAATTCTAGTGGATTTAAAAAATAGCGCCAATGGTGTTGTAGCACAACTGTACAGTTTTTAATAATGTTTACCCACATGCTGATCCATGCTACATATGTAGGTATAGGTGTTCATTTACTGAATGATTATCCAGTTGCCTACCCTGTTGTTATCTTTGCAATATACACAATCATTTGGCTGTTGCTATGGGCGTGGTCATGTTGCTAGATACATTTTGTATATTTGTAAACATTTTTGAATGTTTATTCAATTGTCTATTAATCTCTATTATCTTTGCAATTTACGGTATGTGATCATTTGGCTGTTGCTATGGGCGTGGTCATGTTGCTAGATATATTTGTAAACATTTTTGAATGTTTATTCAATTGTCTATTAATCTCTATTATCTTTGCAATTTACGGTATGTGATCATTTGGCTGTTGCCATGGGCGTGGTCTTGTTGCTAGGTATATTTGCATACATTTGTGAATGTTTATTTATTGTCTATTAATCGCTATTATCTTTGCAATATAGCTTGTATGTGATTTTATGGGGTTAGACACTTGAATGGATTCTATGTACTGAAGTTTTTGATGCAGTAATACATTGATTTGTTATTCCAAATATGGCCATCATTAAGTAAAAAGTCATATGAGCACTAAGGGATGATCACACAGAATGTCGCACAAGCTCAACAAACAATCATCATTCGTTTAGGTCAAAACCCCCTCCTTCCCCCTAAACAAATGTTCACCTTATATATATAATGTAAACCATTATGAAAACTGTAGCGGTCACACCACTAAAATTGATGTAATGTAAAAACATGATGATAAACACATACTACCAGAAACCCAGCAACATATCTCACATTAGAAGTAAATTTTTATCAACTTATCAACATCTCAGATGTAAATGCAAAAGCTGTTATCATTGAAGGCGTGAAAATTTTCAATCGAAATTTGGTTAGAAATGCAAAAATAGCGCCAATGATGTTGTAGCACATGCTGATCCATGCTAGGTATAGGTGTTCATTTGCTGAATGATTATTCAGTTGCCTATCCAACCCTGTTGTTGATGACATGATCATTTGGCTGTTGCTATGGGTGTGGTCTTGTTGCTAGATATATTTGCATACATTTTTTTGAATGTTTATTCATTTGTCTATTAAACCATTATCTTTGCAATATA
The DNA here is from genome assembly GCF_964340395.1 of Glandiceps talaboti. Lineage (NCBI taxonomy): Eukaryota > Metazoa > Hemichordata > Enteropneusta > Spengelidae > Glandiceps > Glandiceps talaboti. The sequence continues at coordinate 20,879,832 of NC_135566.1, read as the reverse complement.
CATGATCATTTGGCTGTTGCTATGGGTGTGGTTTTGTTGCTAAGCATATTTACATACATTCTTTGAATGTTTATTCATTTGTCTATATTTGTCTATAATCCAACATCAAGTCAATAATATATAATACTTGGGTTGGACAGTAATACCTGTTGAACTACTTTTTGGGTATATATACATTGTGTGTTGGGTACTAAGTACTGTTTGGGTATACATTGTGTGTTGGGTACCAAGTACTGTTTGGGTATACATTGTGCGTTGGGTACTAAGTACTGTTTGGGTATACATTGTGTGTTGGGTACCAAGTACTGTTTGGGTATACATTGTGTGTTGGGTACTAAGTACTGTTTGGGTATACATTGTGTGTTGGGTACTAAGTACTGTTTGGTCTACATTGTGTGTTGGGTACTAAGTACTGTTTGGGTATACATTGTGTGTTGGGTACTAAGTACTGTTTGGGTATACATTGTGTGTTGGGTACTAAGTACTTTTTGGGTATACATTGTGTGTTGGGTACTAAGTACTTTTTGGGTATACATTGTGTGTTGGGTACTAAGTACTGTTTGGGTATACATTGTGTGTTGGGTACTAAGTACTGTTTGGGTATACATTGTGTGTTGGGTACCAAGTACTGTTTGGGTATACATTGTGTGTTGGGTACTAAGTACTGTTTGGTCTACATTGTGTGTTGGGTACCAAGTACTTTTTGGGTATACATTGTGTGTTGGGTACTAAGTACTGTTTGGGTATACATTGTGTGTTGGGTACTAAGTACTGTTTGGTCTACATTGTGTGTTGGGTACCAAGTACTTTTTGGGTATACATTGTGTGTTGGGTACTAAGTACTGTTTGGGTATACATTGTGTGTTGGGTACTAAGTACTGTTTGGGTATACATGGTGTGTTGGGTACCAAGTACTGTTTGGGTATACATTGTGTGTTGGGTACCAAGTACTTTTTGGGTATACATTGTGTGTTGGGTACTAAGTACTGTTTGGGTATACATTGTGTGTTGGGTACTAAGTACTGTTTGGGTATACATGGTGTGTTGGGTACTAAGTACTGTTTGGGTATACATTGTGTGTTGGGTACTAAGTACTGTTTGGGTATACATTGTGTGTTGGGTACTAAGTACTGTTTGGGTATACATTGTGTGTTGGGTACTAAGTACTGTTTGGGTATACATTGTGTGTTGGGTACCAAGTACTGTTTGGGTATACATGGTGTGTTGGGTACTAAGTACTGTTTGGGTATACATTGTGTGTTGGGTACCAAGTACTGTTTGGGTATACATTGTGTGTTGGGTACCAAGTACTGTTTGGGTATACATTGTGTGTTGGGTACTAAGTACTGTTTGGGTATACATTGTGTGTTGGGTACTAAGTACTGTTTGGGTATACATTGTGTGTTGGGTACTAAGTACTGTTTGGGTATACATTGTGTGTTGGGTACCAAGTACTGTTTGGGTATACATTGTGTGTTGGGTACTAAGTACTGTTTGGGTATACATTGTGTGTTGGGTACCAAGTACTGTTTGGGTATACATTGTGTGTTGGGTACTAAGTACTGTTTGGGTATACATTGTGTGTTGGGTACTAAGTACTGTTTGGTCTATTGTGTGTTGGGTACTATTTCATATCAGACTCACCTTCAAAGGTATTTTCCCTAGTGCCTTATTCACAATTTTATACCCTTGATACCACTAATATTAACAAAAGGGTATTGAATTAACCATCTGTTTTTACTAACCTAACCTTTGTAATTAAACAGACAGCTTGCTGGATTAAATGCCAATATGGATTCCTCATCTCTTGGAACACCCTTTACTACCTGCCAAACTGAAATGCAACAAAATGCCCTTCCTATTAAAACTGAAACAATTCTCTCTATTCTTAAACCATATGAAATACAAATTTTGAAAGCAATACATATATTTATATATAATCCCACGAAATCAATGTTAGTTTTACATCATCATGCTCAGAGTATGATTCTGCAGACTAATACAAATTCAAGCCGGAGGTGAGAATTTGTAGTCCATGGAATCAAATAATATCAAATTTAGTTTTAAAATGTAAGTAAACACTGTCTGAATATGATTTTGTTCCGTCATTTTAATTATATTCATGCCGTGATTTTGTAAGTAATAACTTCGGCCTCGAGCTTTGAGCTGGATAGAAGTACATGTAAGCTACCAGCAATCCTCATTGACCATCGACATGATTTTTAGACTGAATTATTAAAATAGAAATAAAAGTACCTCACTCTGTATATAAGACTTGTACCACCCAAGGATGTATGTATAATAATGAGTGCATTTACCAGTTTTGAAAGTACATAATTATTACGATAATGTGATCGTAGCATAGAAATTGATAGAATGGCAGGAACAAGTCATTCTGAAAAAATGTTGATATTTATAACAGGGTAATTCGGGTTTTTGATCTGTCCTGTTTGACATCACACAGATGAAGATTTGCATGTGTTTTTGGGATTAGTACCAATATGAATGTTTTCACAAATTCTACTATACACTGAGAACCCCCTGCAGTAACGGCTTGAGTGGGTAAATATGGTAAACTTTGTATAAAGTTCCATACCTTGAATTGGAATTTGTGGTTCAAACCCATACAAATGTAAACATCATGTGTTTGTCTGTCTGTCTCTCTGTCTGTCTCTCTGTCTGTCTGTCTGTCTGTCTGTGTTATATAAGATACTCATATGCACAGCAAATTTCTTTCAGCTACGTTTCACACTAAAATGTATACGCCTTTCTGCCTGTAATGCTAATAGTAATACTGTCCTGATTTTTTGCAGTAGAAAATAACCAAAACAAAATGAACACAAGTGTACTCAGTACTATGAATTTCTGATCAGATGATTAGAAGTCCCTATATTGCCCCTTTCCTTCCAACATATCCTGCCATCCACAATAATGATATAAACATATAAGGTGCTATTTGCTGCCTTTAATGAACCACTACCCCCTACCATACTACCACAGACTACCATAGATTACCACAGATTACCACAGACTACCATAGCTTGAATACTGAATAACAATGAATAAACCGATTTAATCTTGTGACTGATGTTTTCAGGCTACTTGCACAATCATTGTATGTCTGTGCAACATATCAAAAGACTTAATGTATGTATTCTGGTGCATTTTAACAAAACAGTACAGACCTATATATATACATTCTGAGAACTTAATCCTGACAAAGTATGCAGAGATCATATACAACACTTGAAAAGAGAACAATGTCCATGTTTGTTTGGGTATAATACACATAGCCTTGAACATGAATGTCATTTATTTATAATGTTGCACATACATTGTATGTGTTGTGCTGGCATCCAATCTGATTAAAATCTGATGTACAAGTAGTGAACTAGGCATGAATTCTTTATTTACTTCTCTTTCCTAGCTATTTTTATTGTCATTTACTTTTTCTTCTATGGTTCGACATATGATTATGAAACCACAGGAGTTCACCTTCAAATCTTGAGAGCTGACTGGATTTGCTCTCTCTTTCAAAAGAGCCCAAGTGTTGTTTCGTTGTTCTCTTTGTTTCAATTTTGATTGTCAAGTGTTATATTGTAAGAAAGATTCTGATTGGCTACTCATAAGTACAGGATTTGAATGAGAACTCCTATGGTATGGTGTCAGATGTAGGTATCAGACACTCTCAGAACAAAAAAGAACAAATGACAATAAAAGTGAGTAGTAAATAAAGAAATCATACGAAGTTCACTACATCAGATTTTATCACATTGTGCTAATGGCACCCATTCTTGGTGCAGTGTCATTGACACCAATCTGCCCTAAATCACACACATCATTTTGTCTTCAAGATTTCTGCATCAAGATGCCTCTTGCTATAACTGTGACAAGGTCATCATACAATATTGACTTCTAAATAACATGGATAACTGTGACAAGGTCATCATACAATATTGACTTCCAAATAACATGGATAACTGTGACAAAGTCATCATACAATATTGACTTCCAAATAACATGGATGACTGTGACAAGGTAATCATACAATATTGACTTCCAAATAACATGGATAACTGTGACAAAGTCATCATACAATATTGACTTCCAAATAACATGGATGACTGTGACAAGGTCATCATACAATATTGACTTCCAAATAACATGGATGACTGTGACAAGGTCATCATACAATATTGACTTCCAAATAACATGGATGACTGTGACAAGGTCATCATACAATATTGACTTCCAAATAACATGGATAACTGTGACAAGGTCATCATACAATATTGACTTCCAAATAACATGGATAACTGTGACAAAGTCATCATACAATATTGACTTCTAAATAACATGGATGACTGTGACAAGGTCATCATACAATATTGACTTCCAAATAACATGGATAACTGTGACAAGGTCATCATACAATATTGACTTCCAAATAACATGGATAACTGTAACAAAGTCATCATACAATATTGACTTCCAAATAACATGGATGACTGTGACAAGGTCATCATACAATATTGACTTCCAAATAACATGGATGACTGTGACAAGGTCATCATACAATATTGACTTCCAAATAACATGGATGACTGTGACAAGGTCATCATACAATATTGACTTCCAAATAACATGGATAACTGTGACAAGGTCATCATACAATATTGACTTCTAAATAACATGGATGACTGTGACAAGGTCATCATACAATATTGACTTCTAAATAACATGGATAACTGTGACAAGGTCATCATACAATATTGACTTCCAAATAACATGGATAACTGTGACAAGGTCATCATACAATATTGACTTCCAAATAACATGGATGACTGTGACAAGGTCATCATACAATATTGACTTCTAAATAACATGGATAACTGTGACAAGGTCATCATACAATATTGACTTCCAAATAACATGGATAACTGTGAAAAGGTCATCATACAATATTGACTTCTAAATAACATGGATAACTGTGACAAGGTCACCATACAATATTGACTTCTAAATAACATGGATGACTGTGACAAGGTCACCATACAATATTGACTTCTAAATAAGATGGATGACTGTGACAAGGTCATCATACAATATTGACTTCTAAATAAGATGGATGACTGTGACAAGGTCATCATACAATATTGACTTCCAAATAACATGGATAACTGTGACAAGGTCATCATACAATATTGACTTCCAAATAACATGGATAACTGTGAAAAGGTCATCATACAATATTGACTTCCAAATAACATGGATAACTGTGAAAAGGTCATCATACAATATTGACTTCCAAATAACATGTATGACTGTGACAAGGTCATCATACAATATTGACTTCCAAATAACATGGATAACTGTGACAAGGTCATCATACAATATTGACTTCCAAATAACATGGATGACTGTGACAAGGTCATCATACAATATTGACTTCCAAATAACATGGATAACTGTGACAAGGTCATCATACAATATTGACTTCTAAATAACATGGATGACTGTGACAAGGTCATCATACAATATTGACTTCCAAATAACATGGATAACTGTGACAAGGTCATCATACAACATTGACTTCCAAATAACATGGATGACTGTGACAAGGTCATCATATAATATTGACTTCTAAATAACATGGATGACTGTGACAAGGTCATCATACAATATTGACTTCTAAATAACATGGATGACTGTGACAAGGTCATCATACAATATTGACTTCCAAATAACATGGATAACTGTGACAAGGTCATCATACAACATTGACTTCCAAATAACATGGATGACTGTGACAAGGTCATCATACAATATTGACTTCTAAATAACATGGATGACTGTGACATGGTCATCATATAATATTGAATTCCAAATAACATGGATAACTGTGAAAAGGCCATCATACAATATTGACTTCTAAATAACATGGATGACTGTGACAAGGTCATCATACAATATTGACTTCCAAATAACATGGATAACTGTGACAAGGTCATCATACAATATTGACTTCCAAATAACATGGATAACTGTGAAAAGGTCATCATACAATATTGACTTCTAAATAACATGGATAACTGTGAAAAGGTCATCATACAATATTGACTTCTAAATAACATGGATAACTGTGACAAGGTCATCATACAATATTGACTTCCAAATAACATGGATGACTGTGACAAGGTCATCATACAATATTGACTTCCAAATAACATGGATAACTGTGACAAGGTCATCATACAATATTGACTTCCAAATAACATGGATAACTGTGAAAAGGTCATCATACAATATTGACTTCCAAATAACATGGATAACTGTGAAAAGGTCATCATACAATATTGACTTCTAAATAACATGGATAACTGTGACAAGGTCATCATACAATATTGACTTCCAAATAACATGGATAACTGTGACAAGGTCATCATACAATATTGACTTCCAAATAACATGGATGACTGTGACAAGGTAATCATACAATAATTGACTTCCAAATAACATGGATGACTGTGACAAGGTCATCATACAATATTGACTTCCAAATAACATGGATGACTGTGACAAGGTCATCATACAATATTGACTTCTAAATAACATGGATGACTGTGACAAGGTCATCATACAATATTGACTTCTAAATAACATGGATGACTGTGACAAGGTCATCATACAATATTGACTTCCAAATAACATGGATGACTGTGACAAGGTCATCATACAATATTGACTTCCAAATAACATGGATGACTGTGACAAGGTCATCATACAATGTCAATGAATAGTTTGCATTATTTATTATTTTTGGTAATTAGGCTATATCTTAAGAATCCATACTTCAATTTCCATATAATTTGGTACATATGTTAAACATAAGAAAATGCATAAATCCTATAAAGTTTGTTGATGTGTACCTTATAGTGTTAATGAATAGTTTGCATAATTCATTATTTTTGGTAATTAGGCTATATCTTAAGAATCCATACTTCAATTTCCATATAATTTGGTACATATGTTAAACATAAGAAAATGCATATGTCCTATAAAGTTTGTTGATGTACCTTACAATGAATAATATTTGTATAATCAATGATTTTCAATATAATTCAGTACATACATTAACCATAACAAATTGTGTATGTCCTATAAAGTTGATTGATGTACCATACAGTATTAATGAATAAAATATTGTGAACAGCATTGACAGCATTCAGTTAATCTACTCTTACTTGGCTTTGTACTTTTCAAAGGCATTGCTAGAGTTCAATACTAATTTAAAGCCAAAAACTTTCATCTGTCACTATGTGGATTATGTACTTGTCAGCTAGCTAACTATAGTCAGTTTTTCACAACGGATGCTAATTTCCATTCATTTCTTGGATATGTATCTACTTAAATTCCAATTTATCATTCCCACATCCACCAATGCAATTTTTGTAATATAGCAATCTTCGAGGGAAAAGGATGATTTTATGATATTATTTATTCATACCTAGATATATTTATATCCCAGTCACCTAGTATGACATGCTTTTTTTACACATAACAATGAATAGCAACATACATATAATGACAGAGTTCAAATTGAGGTCATTTACCAACTCACTATGAATTGTTAAATTATTAGGTCTTAATATTATGTTTATAGACTGCTGATAGTTTATATTATATATATATATATATATATATATATATATATATATATATATATATATATATATATATATATATATATATATATATATATATATATATATATATATATATATATATATATATATATATATATATATATATATATATATATATATATATATATAACTCGGTGAGTATCAAACTGCTAAGACAGTGCTCTATACCGCAGTGGCAGAGCGTAATAGTTTTGGTAGTACTGGGACTCTTTCTTGGATGTAACTCGGAGTTTCACGCATGGTGCGATCATCAGACACATATAATTATATATATGGTGTTTCTAGATTACTGGTAGCTTTGGTTTTAGGACTGCTTCACTTTTCCTGGAAAATTTACACAACAGATAAATTTGTTGGCAAACAATGAACAAAAAATGTTATAGGCAGCCGGCAGCCATTCATTGACTCACATAAAGGCACTTGACCATCTCAATCATCACTTTACAAACCAGGAATCAGGTGGCCATCTCTATCACTTTACAAACCAGGAATCAGGTGGCCATCTCTATCACTTTACAAACCAGGAACACACATGATCAAACACTTTTTAGGCCTACTTTAAATCCTTTTTGCTATTAAAAGTGAAATAAAAATTTGCCTTTTTGTTCAGCCAAAGTGTCTGTGTTCCATTATTATTAAACATGTACATGTACACACATGCTGTGATAAAAGCTGATAGTACAAAAGTTGGTAAATTCACAAGGAATATATGCACTCAGTTGTGACACACACATGCTGCGGTAGGGTACAAAAGTCTGTCAATTTTCATATTTGAGTCATTAAATTGTGATACAGTCTTTACATTCATGTAGGGTTTTCATGCTGGAATAAGTAGTCTAATAAATTATACGCTACATGTACGTACAATTTTGAAATTCATTATTTACATTAAATACTTTCCATACTAACAATTGCTCCCCCTCCTCCCATTGTACATTACACATACAATGTATCAATTTTCCCCAATTTGGCTCTTTTACACACACATACACACACACACACACACACATATATATATTAATAATGTAATTTTACATTAATTACATGTAATTTTGTTTATATTTTCAAAACCTGTATATAATTCATTCTACTAACCGTATTGAGCACTTTTATGTGGTTATATCAACACCCAGTCAATTATTATTATTATTATTATTATTATATATATATATATATATATATATATATATATATATATATATATATATATATATATATATATATATATATATATATATATATATATATATATATATATATATATATATATATATATATATATATATATATATATATATATATATATATATATATATATATATATATATATATATATATATATATATATATATATATATAATAAACATAGGAACTCTACGGAACTCAGCAAACATATCTGGACCCTCAAGGATAAAAACATCGACCACTCCATTTCCTGGCGACCACTTTCATCCCACCCAACCTACAATAGCGCAAGCAAGAAGTGCAATTTATGCCTCAAAGAGAAGTTCTTTATTATCTGCCGACCCGAACTATCCACATTAAATAAACGAAATGAACTTGTATCCTCTTGTCGCCATCGAAATAAAACATTGTTGTGTAACACCTGACCCATCGCACACATAATTGACACCTTTTGTACAAACAATAGCACCACTCAACACCCTAGGTAAAACCCGCCTTACACCACACGATTTATACGAGGTATATTCAGTACATCAACATCTCCTGACGAGTGATTTACTCACGAAACAGGCTTGTAGAGACGAAAAACCCGACTTGATTTTCTTCTACCCTCAACATATACTCCGCTCTGCGTGCAGACGTATCGAGCACTGTACTACGGACAAATCTTACCACTGACTTCCTATATATATATATATATATATATATATATATATATATATATATATATATATATAAACTGAGCGCAAATAACTCATTAAACTAAAAAAACTATGGTAACTTTTTTGGGGACAAGCGTGCTTTCTTAGGTTAATGTTATTGTATGTGCCAAATTATACGGAATTTGAAGCGTGCATGATACTGCTCAATTACTGAATATCGTTCATTATTCAAAATACTCATTAAAGGTAAAAGTTGTAGCAACAAACTTCATAGGACAGGTGCGTATTATTGTGGTTGATATATGTACCATATTATATGAAATTTGAAGCTTGCATTTTTAATAATTACCAAAAATCATTAATCATGCAAATTAGTTAAACACTGTAAGGTACATCAATAAACTTTATAGGGCATATAAACTTTATTATGTTTAATATATGAAGTAAATTATATTGAAATTGAAGTATGCAGTCTTAAGATATAGCCTAAATACCGAAAATCATTACTTCTGCAAATTATTCATTAACACTGTAAGGTACATCAACTAACTTTATATGACATACACAATTTGTTATGGTTAATGTATGAAGTAAATTTTATTGAAAATCATTGATTATACAAATTATTCATTAACACTATAAGGTACACATCAACAAACTTTATAGGATTTATGCATTTTCTTATGTTTAACATATGTACCAAATTATATGGAAATTGAAGTATGGATTCTTAAGATATAGCCTAATTACCAAAACTCATTAATTATGCAAATTATTCATTAACACTGAAAGATACACCAACAAGCTTTACAGGACATATGCGATTGTTATGGTTAACGTGTGTACTGAATTATATTGAAAGTGAAGTATGTATTCTTAAGATATAGCCTAATTACCAAAAATAATGAATTATGCAAACTATTCATTAACACTAAGGTACATCAACAAATGTTATAGGACAAATGTATGCTGTTACGTTTAATGAATATACTAAATTTTAATGAAATTGAATTTACCGTATGCAGTCTTAAACATACAACTGGCGGCGCCTGGGACCCTATTTTGCATACATGTACATTGTATGACTGACTGTATGTTTGGAGGTGGAGAACTTGTGATGACTCACTGGCAAGTAATCACCAAAATATAAACATTCCCTATATCTGGGGTTTTCACATGCAAATGCCACATATTTGAATAATCCTGAATGACACACAATCTAAGCAGCTGTTTGCAGGGGAATTTGTCTCATTTGGAAAGGTTTTTTCATTCTATGAAACAAACAGACTGATTTTCAACTAATTTGTGTATCACGACATTCACAAACAATTTGTACATGATACATTACCTGTGTGTTTCTCGAAGCTAGTGCTCTGTACAGCAGTTTGAATTTCCCGCATTTGCATAGATTAGCCATAATCCTATATAGGGCAGTTCTGTCTGTAATTAAGATATTGCTTAATATGCTTGGATATATTATTAATGGATAAAGATTTGCCAGAGATAAAGACTAGTGCGCAACACATGGTTCAATGGACAATGGAATAAAATGTGTGGCGGAACATAGCAATTGTGACCAACATATTAAGGTGATTTCACCAGAAATCTTTCACTTGCTCTTGAATGCCATATTTACAGAAACTTAAAGTTACCAAAAAGGATACTCGGAAAATATAGTCTGTTCTGTGTGAATGTTCAAAGCAAGCTAATTAATTTGTAGAGAAACAACAACAACAACAACACCAGGATTACATAGTAAAAACATTTATCATGTTGAACAAAGACAGTGGAAAGACATGCCACTTTGAACTATAACTACCCATTTGAAACTCTAACAAGCCTTCAGTCAAAGACATAGTTCCCTCCCCCCACCTCCCACCCCCACATGTGTATTGTATTGTGAAAGATGATTAGCGTCTTGGCAATTTTAACATGGAAATGTTGGACTTTCCAAGGATGCAAAAAAGTGTAGTGTTGGGTTTTCAGTGTAATTAGCAAGAATGTAACCCTTTCACTCTCTTCACCTCGAAAATGTTTTACAAGGTCAAAGGTCATGCTCATCATTCATAATGTGAGGGTACAGACATTTGAATGGTGTCCATAGGTATCAAACTTTTGGAGATAACAGGTAAAATGTGATTTTTATCACAAATATGACCATCATTTTGCTATACAGGTCAAGGTCATAAAATTAAGTGACTCGTATATGCGTCACCTGGTCAAACCCAAGTCATGATTAAAATATTATCACTTCATATATTTGATAAAAAAGCTATGAAGATAACCAAATTTGGCTATTTGACCTTGAAGACTTTCAATGTCAAAGGTCATGGTCTTAAAAGAAAGCTCATATTTGATGTTATGGATGTACGCACTTGAATAGAGTCATATTTCATATTACACATACAAAGTTATAATTAATGCATATTGTGAAATTTAACAACAAATATGGCCGCCATTTGGCCAACCTTGATTCAGTCACAAAATAGTGAAAACACACAAACAAAACACATGGCTGCCATTTGGCCATGTTTGATTCAGTCACAAAACCATGTGACGTGCATATGTCTACAATAGCATGTTACCTTTGTACCAAGTTATGTTGAAATCGGTTGATGCATGCCAGAAATATGAGAATAGATGGTCGGACACACAGCCAGACAGACAGATGGATGAATGCACAGATAGAACCAAATGTAATAGCCCCCAGGCGGTGCCCGCTGGAGGTTAAGGACAGCACAATATGTATGTATGTGCATATAATTACCAATGTTTGTAATTATGCCATGCAAAATGTTGTAACCACTATTTGTGGAGTGGTATTTTAAAGTGAACTGCATATCCATGGAAGGAAGCTGATTTGAATGGTTGTTGCATACTGTAAAATATTTTTAACAAGAAATAAAAGTCTACAAATGTTGTTTCGTATGCTTCTTTATTATTTGGAGTTAGGTCAGGATATCATCCCTTGGGTTGATATCACAACCATAGCAACAGAGTGTGAAATTCAAGGCAGGATGGCAGAAATGTAACACAAAACAAAGTATTTTTGTGTCTTTATCTATATGTCTAATATTGGTTTCTGTAGGTAGGTACATTGTAGGTATTTGACATTAGGTTATAAATCAACTATACATTTCATTTCATAAAACATGCCACTATATTATTCATTTAAGTTCCTACTTTTGAGCAGGACACATTCCATCGAGTTGAATAACCATAAATAATGAGATTTTACACTATATGACATGTAGAGGTAATAATTGACTTTATAACTATCAAACTGATTAGCTGCAATGATTACATTAAATGACATTTAAATAAATTATTATTAAGTACAAATATTGGTATATTCAATAATGTATTTAGTCTCTACTCTCTAGCAAATAGAACCCTGACACTGTATTATATAGCTTCACAGTGTAAGTTTGGAGAGTGCTTAAATTAGCAATTAGGATAGCACTGCTACAGAAACAACCACCTCCCTCCTCCTGTGTCATTTTAATTGACACTGTTGTTTACCAATCAGTTACACATTTGATACCTATCAGTTTATAGTCACATAAATCACAGGCAAATCTCTTGTCAACAGTGTACATGTACAGTACTATACCTAGGGTATAACTTTCTGATACCTAGGGTATAACTTTCTGATACCTAGGGTATAACTTTCTGATACCTAGGGTATAACTTTCTGATACCTAGGGTATAACTTTCTGATACCTAGGGTATAACTTTCTGATACCTAGTGTAAAACTTTCTGATACCCAGGGTATAACTTTCTGATACCTAGGGTATAACTTTCTGATACCCAGGGTATAACTTTCTGATACCCAGGGTATAACTTTCTGATACCTAGGGTATAACTTTCTGATACCTAGGGTATAACTTTCTGATACCTAGGGTATAACTTTCTGATACCTAGGGTATAACTTTCTGATACCTATGGTATAACTTTCTGATACCCAGGGTATAACTTTCTGATACCTAGGGTATAACTTTCTGATACCTAGGGTATAACTTTCTGATACCTAGTGTAAAACTTTCTGATACCTAGGGTATAACTTTCTGATACCTAGGGTATAACTTTCTGATACCTAGGGTATAACTTTCTGATACCTAGGGTATAACTTTCTGATACCTAGGGTATAACTTTCTGATACCTAGGGTATAACTTTCTGATACCCAGGGTATAACTTTCTGATACCCAGGGTATAACTTTCTGATACCTAGGGTATAACTTTCTGATACCCAGGGTATAACTTTCTGAATAGACTAGTTGTCAATCATGTACTACATATACTATACCTAGGGTATAACTTTCTAGTTGTGGTGTACATGTACTATACCTAGGGTATAACTTTGTGAATAGACTAGTTGTCCTGTACATGTACTACATACCTTGGGTATAACTTTCCGAATAGACTACAAATGTAGTTGTGGTGTACATGTATTATACCTAGGATATAACTTTCTGAATAGACTACAAATGTAGTTGTGGTGTACATGTATTATACCTAGGATATAACTTTCTGAATAGACTACAAATGTAGTTGTGGTGTACATGTATTATACCTAGGGTATAACTTTCTGAATAGACTAGTTGTCCTGTACATGTACTACATACCTTGGGTATAACTTTCTGAATAGACTACAAATGTAGTTGTGGTGTACATGTACTATACCTAGGGTATAACTTTGTGAATAGACTAGTTGTCCTGTACATGTATTACATACCTTGGGTATAACTTTCTGGTATAACATTTGGTGTTTCAACATACATGTATAACAATTACCTTGACAACATGATGGATGACACTACTTGGTCAAAATCATTCCACAGCAAAGTAACTATATTATGAGTGTACAGTCTGTACATTGTTTTTCATTCAATCAATCTCAACTATATTATGAGTGTACAGTCTGTACATTGTTTTTCATTCAATCAATCTCAACTATATTATGAGTGTACAGTCTGTACATTGTTTTTCATTCATTCAATCTCAACTATATTATGAGTGTACAGTCTGTACATTGTTTTTCATTCATTCAATCTCAACTATATTATGAGTGTACAGTCTGTACATAGTTTTTCATTCAATCAATCTCAACTATATTATGAGTGTACAGTCTGTACATAGTTTTTCATTCATTCAATCTCAACTATATTATGAGTGTAGTCTGTACATTGTTTTTCATTCAATCAATCTCAACTATATTATGAGTGTACAGTCTGTACATTTGTACATTGTTTTCCATTCAATCAATCTTAAAACATTTCAGCACACTATACAGACAATTTAATACTTGCAAAATATCTCAATGTGGCTTTTTTCAAAATTATAAGCAATAATATATAGTGTAATACATGTACATGTAGTTTGGCCTAAATATTGAAAAAATAAGTCAGTCACTTAAGTTGATGTCTGAGGGTAATGGGATGTATGGCTGTCCTCGACTAGATTAAACCAGCATGCCTTTTTCACCTTTCAGGCTGTCAGCTCATGTGATGAAAAGAATAAAATGCTAACATTATTGGCGTGACAACAGAACAATGAAGTAAGAGCAGCTTTTTCAAAATACATTAAAAATTATGATGGAAACTGACCTTGCAACAGAATAATTGTGTATCTTTTATACCAAAAAAATAGCTAGGGTTATAAAATCCACATTCACATCAACATGAACGCCTTCATTCAATGAAGTGTACTAAGTTTGGAACTGTTTACATTATAAAATGAAATTAATTTATATATCAAACCCTATTCTACAGCATAAACTTCCTTTCTATTTAGTAGAACTGTAGACAGAGTTTTATAGTACATATAAACACAATGGAAATGCCAACAATCAGGTGTGGACATATGTATATTATGCAATCTGAATAGTGTGCAGTGAACTATAGTTTTGACTGGCCATAAAGGTGAAGTCTGGATAACAAGGTTCTATACAAATACACTGACCAGTAATACCTCAGTTCACAATGTTATATATTGCCATCAAAAGAGGTGACATATCAATCACCAGTCAAGCAAATCAATGTCACTAAAATGATAAGATTACAGGTTGTTGACTCACCTCAACTCATAAATATGTATACAAATGGGGTATATATACAATATAAGTAAGCATAAAAGTGTTATGTTCCTCTACAAAAAGGTTTCCTGAATGCCAAGGTGTGAACATGATGTCAGGCCTTGGTAGACATGTGGAAGAATTACTCAAACCTTCAAAAATATTTCTGAAGTATTTTATTTTTGGATGTGTTAAATCGATGCCTCTGAGAGGCCAAGATCTTATAGTTATTTACTATAATTCTATATGTAGTGATAGTGTCAAACAGTGCTATTGCTAAACATAACAAGTTGTCCTCCAATGATAACATCATCATTTCAAAGACACCTTTATGCAAACAGTGCTATGTTAAGTGTATGAACATGTATTTAATAAATCATACATGCCATAGTATATTCTTCCTAAAATTATCACAAAACCTGACACACTGACACAATACATTCAATGTTGTCATTATTTTGTGATTATTTTGTTGTTGTTGTTGTTGTTGTTGTTGTTGTTGTTGTTGTTGAAAAGTTGCCAATAATTTAAATATAACACATCTGTTAATAAACAATACTAAGATCTGATTTACTACATGCATTTTTATTGATTGCTTGTCACATGATATCACATTTGTAATATTATTTGATGAAATCTGCAATATGTTTTAATTGTGCATGGATAATTTTCCAGACTTATTGATGTACAGACAGATGGATGGACAAAGACTATATTCTTGTGTTAAGCCATGGACAGTGTCATTTAACACGTAACACATCATAGTAAAGGCTACTTACTATTCTATCATGTACATCAAATGGTACGTGACTCTCTATTGGTTTTACCTGTCAAGTACCAAGAGTATAGATTATGAAAGGTACAGAGTTCACCCCTTTTTACCTTGCCTTGTGTATTTTAGTATCATACAAACAACTCCTTTACAAAACTTTTCACTCATTACAGCATGCTTAAAACATCATTAACTGGTAGTAGAGCATTAAACATTGAGATATATCACGTTCCAAATTCCTATTATGTGACTATGTGACATTAATACATTACTCAGCTAGTGACAGTTAAGAGTTCTGCTAATACATTTTTGTATCTAATCATGTAAGTATGATTTATTGGCTTCAATAAGTTTTCACTCCCTTTTTTCAGTGAACGACAAAATTGAATACAACTGAATAAAAATGTGAGTTTGCCTATTTTTACATTTGTAGACTATATTACGCTGTTCACTAAATTCAATCAAAATTGTGTATTCTCAGTTTCAGTAATACCTAATCTGGGTGTGATAGGAAGATTAGCCCTCTGCAGTTTCAATAACACCTAATCTGGGTGTGATAGGAAGATTAGCCCTCTGCAGTTTTAGTAACACCTAATCTGGGTGTGATAGGAAGATTAGCCCTCTGCAGTTTCAATAACACCTAATCTGGGTGTGATAGGAAGATTAGCCCTCTGCAGTTTTAGTAACACCTAATCTGGGTGTGATAGGAAGATTAGCCCTCTGCAGTTTCAATAACACCTAATCTGGGTGTGATAGGAAGATTAGCCCTCTGCAGTTTCAATAACACCTAATCTGGGAGTAGTAGGAAGGTTATCCCTTCTGTGAATGAGTGGGTAACCAAGATTAGATAATTTGTAGTTACACATAATGTAAAAAGATTGCATAATTAAGTCAAGTGTATCAATTTACTGATTCCCCATTTCCCAATATGCACCAATGATGATATTCTCTATGGTTGTTTGCAAGTTCACTTTTTTCCAAATATGCACAAAAATTTAAACCAGGACTTGGTGTATGGTGTATGTTTTATGAACTACAAGTACATATTATATTATTAGTTGGTTAAGTTACCCCTTGAGTTTGATAGTTGGTATTTGAATAGTGTACATACAGTGTTATTAAAGTGTTCTGAATGGGTTAAATAGCTCCTGCAGCAAACCCATGCCTCAAGTATTTTTACACCAAAGTGACTAGATAACATAAGTCATCTTCAATTTCATGTTAATGGGATGACCCGTAGAGAACATGGACAACAGGTGGCCAAGAAGTCACATAGTCAATATTATGATGCTACCTGCAGAGGGAAAACAGTAAACAACAGTACTGCTCATTCCCATACGTGTAAAAGGAGAAATGAAAGACAAATATATAACCAGGAGGAGAAAGCTGTGTTGAGCAGACAATGAGATACCAGCATAATTGGGTATGTACTGCTGAAAGGTTGAACACAGAGAGCTTACTGGGAATTGCAATTATATTTTCAGAGATGATTTATTTATGCCCACATATTTGGAAGTGAGGGGAGGTCATCCAGTGCAAATGATTAATGACTATAAAGCCTGGTTGGTAGCATCATTTACATATATTCATGACTGTGTTTCCCTCATAAAAATGGTGCCTGGCAGACAACAGTTATTCTAGTGGTTGAAAATGAAACCATCTAGCTGTTATTAGTCTTCAGTTATTCAACATCAAACCCAGTGTTGTTGTATGATAAAATTGACTATAATTTGCCTGGCACAGCTACAGAAAATGTTGTTTGTACATACAAGAATTATCTCATCTGAAAGTTAATAATATTAATCCAAGACTGGAATTCAAACATTCCAATTAATCGCAGACTGAGGACCAAGTTGTACTTAGTTGTGTACAAACAAACACTCCTAGGGAGAAAGAAGACCAACTTGTACTTAGTTGTATACAAACAAATGCCCCCTAGGGAGAAAGAGGACCAACCCTGTACTTAGTTGTGTACAAACAAACACCCCCAGAGAGAAAGAGGACCAACTTGTACTTAGTTGTGTACAAACAAATATCCGTAGGGAGAAAGAGGATGAAGCTGTATTCACTGTACTAAATAGCTCTTTACAAAACACTGGCTTAAAATGACTTACAAGTAATGTTTGCCTGCTAAGATCAACAGACATTACATTGTATATCAAACTCTCTTTTTGCAGGCCTTTATCTCTTGGTAAATGTTACTTTGAAACCTTTGTTGTGTAAGAAGAACAATTGATAAGATCAGAACAATAAATTACCCACCTGATAAATGTACATTAATTTGTATTAAAAGGATGAGTTTATTTATGATTTTAAGAATATTACATATTTTATGATTGGTGTTTTACAATGTAGTTCCTAGTACATTTACATGATTCCTTACATTTGTAGTTTTTACTTTAGTTAAAACGTGTCTCAAACGCCTTCAGTAACATAGGTTAGGGTTGTTTTTACTTTAGTTAAAACGTGTCTCAAACGCCTTCAGTAACATAGGTTAGGGTTGTTTTTACTTTAGTTAAAACGTGTCTCAAACGCCTTCAGTAACATAGGTTAGGGTTGTTTTTACTTTAGTTAAAACGTGTCTCAAACGCCTTCAGTAACATAGGTTAGGGTTGTTTTTACTTTAGTTAAAACGTGTCTCAAACGCCTTCAGTAACATAGGTTAGGGTTGTTTTTACTTTAGTTAAAACGTGTGTGTGTCAGATCATGATGCCTTCAGTAACTTAGCTTAGGGTAGTTTTTACCCATCCACCACATTGCATGGGAGAGGAGAAAGTAACATATTGTATAGTAAGACTGCTTGAAAACCTTTTGTCCATAAATTGCCGATATACATTTCAAATTCATGGTAGATGAAAAGACCCAGTAAAATACCTGGCTGATTATATTTCTAAAAATAACACAAAATTATAATTAGTGTGTCAAACCCAGCCAACCATACACATCTAATTAGTACCAAGTACTATTATATTAGTCTCTATAGCACCATTAAAAGAATTCATTTGGAGCAAATATCTCCTAAAACATCATTTTTTAAAACTAATATCTTGCTCTCAGGCTTGTGTGAATAGAGTGTGTGTGTACACATTATTATTGAGGGTATGCTATCCCCCATATGAATCAATGTATTATTGAGGGTATGCTATCCCCCATATGAATCAATGTATTATTGAGGGTATGCTGTCCCCCATATGAATCAATGTATTATTGAGGGTATGCTATCCCCCATATGAATCAATGTATTATTGAGGGTATGCTATCCCCCATATAAATCAATGTATTATTGAGGGTATGCTATCCCCCATATGAATCAATGTATTATTGAGGGTATGCTATCCCCCATATAAATCAATGTATTATTGAGGGTATGCTATCCCCCATATAAATCAATGTATTATTGAGGGTATGCTATCCCCCATATGAATCAATGTATTATTGAGGGTATGCTATCCCCCATATAAATCAATGTATTATTGAGGGTATGCTATCCCCCATATGAATCAATGTATTATTGAGGGTATGCTATCCCCCATATAAATCAATGTATTATTGAGGGTATGCTATCCCCCATATAAATCAATGTATTATCAAGGGTATGCTATCCCCCATATGAATCAATGTATTATTGAGGGTATGCTATCCCCCATATGAATCAATGTATTATTGAGGGTATGCTATCCCCCATATGAATCAATGTATTATTGAGGGTATGCTATCCCCCATATGAATCAATGTATTATTGAGGGTATGCTATCCCCCATATAAATCAATGTATTATTGAGGGTATGCTATCCCCCATATGAATCAATGTATTATTGAGGGTATGCTATCCCCCATATAAATCAATGTATTATTGAGGGTATGCTATCCCCCATATAAATCAATGTATTATTGAGGGTATGCTATCCCCCATATGAATCAATGTATTATTGAGGGTATGCTATCCCCCATATAAATCAATGTATTATTGAGGGTATGCTATCCCCCATATGAATCAATGTATTATTGAGGGTATGCTATCCCCCATATAAATCAATGTATTATTGAGGGTATGCTATCCCCCATATAAATCAATGTATTATCAAGGGTATGCTATCCCCCATATGAATCAATGTATTATTGAGGGTATGCTATCCCCCATATGAATCAATGTATTATTGAGGGTATGCTATCCCCCATATAAATCAATGTATTATTGAGGGTATGCTATCCCCCATATGAATCAATGTATTATTGAGGGTATGCTATCCCCCATATAAATCAATGTATTATTGAGGTATGCTATCCCCCATATAAATCAATGTATTATTGAGGGTATGCTATCCCCCATATAAATCAATGTATTATTGAGGGTATGCTATCCCCCATATGAATCAATGTATTATTGAGGGTATGCTATCCCCCATATGAATCAATGTATTATTGAGGGTATGCTATCCCCCATATAAATCAATGTATTATTGAGGGTATGCTATCCCCCATATGAATCAATGTATTATTGAGGGTATGCTATCCCCCATATAAATCAATGTATTATTGAGGGTATGCTATCCCCCATATGAATCAATGTATTATTGAGGGTATGCTATCCCCACAATGAACATGTATATGTTTATTGATGGTATTTTATCCCTCACAATGAACATGTTATTCACATGTCATGTACATGTATATTTCATTTTAGAATATCATCTTCACGACAAAGCAAAAACTAATCAAACTGTCACATCATATGCAAATAAACCAATCTACATACATTGCCATCAACAATATTCATTCAAATATAGCATAACTGAAATATACCTACAAATGTACATGTATACCAAGGTTTCTATTTGGCAAACAAACATCAAGTTCACTACAAAGGATATAAAAAATTCATATTCATATTATGCTCTTTAATATTCAGTTTACAGATGACCCTAATAACCTACTTAGAATGTTGCTTTACGTACATTTGTATACTAAATTATATGAAGGCAAGTCAATCCAAATGTTGCTTTACATACATTTGTATACTAAATTATATGAAGGCAAGTCAATCCAAATGTTACTTTACATATATTTGTATACTAAATTATATGAAGGCAAGTCAATCCAAATGTTACTTTACATATATTTGTATACTAAATTATATGAAGGCAAGTCAATCCAAATGTTACTTTACATATATTTGTATACTAAATTATATGAAGGCAAGTCAATCCAAATGTTACTTTACATATATTTGTATACTAAATTATATGAAGGCATGTCAATCCAAATGTTACTTTACATACATTTGTATACTAAATTATATGAAGGCAAGTCAATCCAAATGTTACTTTACATACATTTGTATACTAAATTATATGGAGGCAAGTCAATCCAAATGTTGCTTTGTACATTTGTATACTAAATTATATGGAGGCAAGTCAATCCAAATGTTACTTTACATATATTTGTATACTAAATTATATGAAGGCAAGTCAATCCAAATGTTACTTTACATATATTTGTATACTAAATTATATGAAGGCAAGTCAATCTAAATGTTACTTTACATATATTTGTATACTAAATTATATGAAGGCAAGTCAATCTAAATGTTACTTTACATATATTTGTATACTAAATTATATGAAGGCAAGTCAATCCAAATGTTACTTTACATATATTTGTATCCTAAATTATATGAAGGCAAGTCAATCTAAATGTTACTTTACATACATTTGTATACTAAATTATATGAAGGCAAGTCAATCTAAATGTTACTTTACATATATTTGTATACTAAATTATATGAAGGCAAGTCAATCCAAATGTTGCTTTACATATATTTGTATACTAAATTATATGAAGGCAAGTCAATCCAAATGTTGCTTTACATATATTTGTATACTAAATTATATGAAGGCAAGTCAATCCAAATGTTACTTTACATATATTTGTATACTAAATTATATGAAGGCAAGTCAATCTAAATGTTACTTTACATATATTTGTATACTAAATTATATGAAGGCAAGTCAATCCAAATGTTGCTTTACATATATTTGTATACTAAATTATATGAAGGCAAGTCAATCCAAATGTTGCTTTACATATATTTGTATACTAAATTATATGAAGGCAAGTCAATCCAAATGTTGCTTTACATATATTTGTATACTAAATTATATGAAGGCAAGTCAATCCAAATGTTGCTTTACATATATTTGTATACTAAATTATATGGAAGCAAGTCAATCCAAATGTTACTTTACATGTACTAAATTATATGGACTTTATATAGACTATTGCCAACATGGTGATAGTGCCCGTGCATGTAGAGACTATTGCCTGGCATTATTGCCCACTAGAGTTATATTTGTATATGTATATCAACCGTCGCATATCTATTCCCCACGTTTTCCAGTGTTGTGTGCTCGAGACGCCAAAGTCACTACAGTGAGACATACCAGCTTATTTCTTGCAGAAATTCGAATAAATGTAATTACAAATAAGCTGAGCTCGTACTTGAGCTCCTACAAATAATGCCATGTCCACATTCAATGGTTATCTGCAAGTATAATTTGGAAATACACCATGAACAGGAAACTTTTCTATCAATGATGAATGGTGATCAGAGGACATGTTAATGAATGTACAAATGAGTGGACAGTGTAATAAAATCAATAACACATGCACTCAGGGAATATCACAAGATAATACCTGCCCGTGGGCTGGCACTCTTTACCAACATTTTTGATAATGCCCTCACCATACTGCTGTCGCTGGCATGTGTTATTATTTAAATACAGCTATTAAAATTGGTTCAGAGGCGGCTATCATTGCAAGAGTTTTCTACTATAATTGTGGTCTTGTTGCTAGGCATATTTGCATACATTTTTCAAGATTTCTGCCGATTCCTACCTATCCATGGTGTTATATCTGCAATATACATCATCATTTAAATGTTACATGTACTACATGCATGGGTGTGGTCTTGGTGCTAGGCTGCAATATATACAATATTTTGAATTCATTTGCCTTTCCTTCACTGATGTTATATTGGCATTATACATCATTGTTTACCTGTTGCTATGGGTGTGGTTTTGTTGCTAAGGTTTTTTTTTTAAATTCAATTTCCTACCCATCCCCGTTGTTACATTGTACATGTATATTTGCAATAAATCCTATCATTTGACTGTTGCTAAGGAGCAGTATGGTCATGTTTGCTAGGGCCACTTATGTTTAAAGTATGACACACTCACTATTTGCAGACTACGATTTTCAGAATCATTACCAATTTCATCCCCAGTAGTTTGAGAGGTAAAGTTCAATACTAAAATCACTTGCATCATCCACAAGACAGACAAACGGATAGATAGACTTTATGGTGAACCATTGTTAACTTTGTGCTAGAACTTAAAGAATGTTTCCAACCAACCTCAAGGAGGGATACATGTAATTCAAGTGCCACTAACATATACTGGTTACATCATAATTTTTTTTTAATGATTTAATGAGATCAATAAAACAATAACATTTCTCTACTACCCTTAATTATTCATAAGAAATTATGTTATTAGCCATAATTTGCATATCACAACTGCAATCTTAATCTACATACCCCTAAGAACATTTCCTCCAAATTTCAGACCAATCTGCCCAGTAGTTTTTGAGTTTAAGTTGTTCTTTTACCAAAAATGACATTTTTTGACACAAATCACATACGTGTGATGTGATCATTTTGCTTTGAACAATTTCCCAACTAGACACTACAAGTAATATTGTCCCCACCAAATACTAAGGTTTTGGCAGTTTTTGAATTTAAGTCTCAAAACACACACACACACACACACACACACACACACACACACACACACACACACACACACACAGATGGACAGACACTGCACCATGCCTATAGCACTATTGAACCGCAGTTCAGTTGTGCTTTTTTAAAAACATCAGCTTTCTTCTCCACATACACTAAAACTGGTTTGAACCAATTTATTGAAATCAGTTGAAAACCACTTTAGGGGTTGGTGTCAAACTTAATCATAGTATTAAAATTGGTTTTAAACCAATAATTAATGACTACTGGAATCTTTGGGGACATGAATAAGCCCAATATGACTTGTTGTCCCCACCAATAAAGTCAAATATCATAATATAGCATTACGGATATATATTAGTAAGCAAAAGTTCAGCTAATAAATGGCAGACGTGTCAAATCGATAGAGTGACCACAGTTTATCCAGACTTGACATGAATGAATTTACACTGTCACTGTCTACGATGTACTCGGGGAATAAATACCAGTCGTTTACAACACAAACAGATGATGAATGTTGGCACATTGATCATGGTTTCAATAACTTCCACTAGTGTCCTCTGGTTCTAGAATTTTAAATCTCAAAGAATACTGACTGAACAATGTCACATAATTTATGCATTATTTTATAAATTTGTATTATATCTTCCCTCTCTCTTCTACACTCCAGAGTTGGCTATTTAAGCACTGATAACCTCTCCTCATATAGTAAAGGTGACTTGATTCAAATCTATTGCTCACTTTTCTTGTGGGACAGACACTGGATTTGAACCAATGTAACTGAATTGATTCAGTTTGAATTGGTTTTACATTGATTCGGGTGGCAATAAGCTTGTTATACATCATTCATGGATTCAAAATGGCCACCAATATGGTTACTATCTACTCATGCCCTATACAAATTGATTTGATGTGATGTCATACTATAGTTTTGAAATTTATTGCATATCCTAAAACCTTATAAATAATTTTTAAAAATTAACTATTTTCAAGTTTGCAATAAATGAAAGTGTTGCTATTTAATACATAAATCTGCTTACTCTTGAAAAAGTACAATTTTAAAAACAAATAGCATTGTGAATGTCATTTGAAGATACAGGTAGAACTGAACATTTTGTTTTTCAACTGTTGACTACCAAATCTTTGACTTGCTTGGTTTCCTGCAAAATTAATATTAACAAGATAATTACAAGTATAAAGTCCAACAATGTTGATTTGAGGCCTTCGTGTGGAATCACAACATTTTCTACTAGACATTTGCCTATCATTTAAACATTCATTGTAAACATATATTTCTTATATATATGTATCAATAACTATTTCCAGCAGCTGGGCCTGGTATAAAAAATAAAATATACATGAACACAAAACACAAGTTTTATTTACTTCAGCAATAGTACATATTTTTTGACATTGTATTGCATATGATGATGGCCCATTGTTGTAAACCACAGCCTCTTTTACAGCACCATCCAAGACACCATGTTTTTCAATGCGTCAGTAAAAATAGTGGACTTGGCTTGCAAGAATGATGATGGCCAAATAATCCTATGACATCACCAATTCTATCGTATCTCTAATTTTAGAGAGCAGAATTTTGAGAGAGACATATTAGACTACTTGTTAGCCAGTGGGTTTTATAATTGATCCTTATTCCAGTCACAAAAAAAATAAAAAGTTGAAAAAGTATTCAAAAAATATGTGGTGACAGAAATGTTAAGCCCAACATTAAGGCATGACAATAGTTGATAGAGGTACCGTAGAGGTATAGTATTACTGAGCATATTGGTACATGCCATAATTAAACAGGATGTGATTGAGTACTTAAGTTATACTATATCACTAATGTAGGTTTATTGATCAATACAGCATGCATGGATATAGACACCGTAAGTCATTAATGATTTTTGAATACATGTAGGTAATCTCAACATCTCAAAGGTGGAGGAGAGGATATAGTCCAAATGTACCAGTGCAAACATCTAGGCTACCATGAAATGTGGCCAAATAAAAAAAGTTGTTTGGTTCCGGTTACCCGACCCCACCTAGTTTTCACTGCCGACCCTAAAAAACTTTTTTTACATATTCGAGAAAATCATAATAAAGTCGCAAAAATCGTGAAGTCTCGCAAGAAATAGTGGGTGCGGAAACTGACATCAACTTAAAAAGACAATATAAAACTATTCTTCCAATCTGTAATGAGTGTACATCTGATAGGAAGAAATAAACAACACAGAGACCATTTGGAAAACAATGGAAAACCAGAACTAGACAATCACATATGAAAAAAAATATATAATAAAATAAAATAAAATAACAAATCTACCTACCCCACCTATTTTTAAATTGAATGTAATCGGACTGACACAATTTTATTTTATGCCTACATGTAAGTCTAAAACTCCTTAATAAACAGGTATTTCCCATCCACGTATCCACTTCAAATAAAAATTAGCAGTTCAATTATTCTAAAAGTAGAGAAATGATATAATCTATTCTAGAAGTAGAGAAATGATCTATTCTAAAAGTAGAGAAATGATCTAATCTATTCTAAAAATAGAGAAGTGATCTAATTTATTCTAAAAGTAGAGAAATGATCTATTCTAAATGTAGAGAAATGATCTAATCTATTCTAACAGTAGAGAAATGATCTAATCTATTCTAAAAATAGAGAAATGATCTAATCTATTCTAAAAGTAGAGAAATGATCTATTCTAAATGTAGAGAAATGATCTAATCTATTCTAAAAATAGAGAAATGATCTAATCTATTCTAGAAGTAGAGAAATGATCTATTCTAAAAGTAGAGAAATGATCTAATCTATTCTAAAAATAGAGAAGTGATCTAATTTATTCTAAAAGTAGAGAAATGATCTATTCTAAATGTAGAGAAATGATCTAATCTATTCTAGAAGTAGAGAAATGATCTAATCTATTCTAAAATTAGAGAAATGATCTAATCTATTCTAAAAGTAGAGAAATGATCTAATTTATTCTAAAAGTAGAGAAATGATCTAATTTATTCTAAATGTATAGAAATGATCTAATCTATTCTAAAAGTATAGAAATGATCTAATCTATTCTAAAAATAGAGAAATGATCTAATCTATTCTAAATGTATAGAAATGATCTAATCTATTCTAAAAGTAGAGAAATGATCTAATCTATTCTAAATGTATAGAAATGATCTAATCTATTCTAAAAATAGAGAAATGATCTAATCTATTCTAAATGTATAGAAATGATCTAATCTATTCTAAAAGTAGAGAAATGATCTAATCTATTCTAAAAATAGAGAAATGATCTAATCTATTCTAAAAATAGAGAAATGATCTAATCTATTCTAAAAGTAGAGAAATGATCTAATCTATTCTAAAAGTAGAGAAATGATCTAATCTATTCTAAAAGTAGAGAAATGATCTAATCTATTCTAAAAGTAGAGAAATGATCTAATCTATTCTAAAAGTAGAGAAATGATCTAATCTATTCTAAAAGTAGAGAAATGATCTAATCTATTCTAAAAGTAGAGAAATGATCTAATCTATTCTAAAAGTAGAGAAATGATCTAATCTATTCTAAAAGTAGAGAAATGATCTAATCTATTCTACAAGTAGAGAAGTGATCTAATCTATTCTAAAAGTAGAGAAATGATCTAATCTATTCTAAAAGTAGAGAAATGATCTAATCTATTCTAACAGTAGAGAAATGATCTAATCTATTCTAAAAGTAGAGAAATGATCTAATCTATTCTAAAAGTAGAGGAATGATCTAATCTATTCTAAAAGTAGAGAAATGATCTAATCTATTCTACAAGTAGAGAAGTGATCTAATCTATTCTAAAAGTAGAGAAATGATCTAATCTATTCTAAAAGTAGAGAAGTGATCTAATTTATTCTAAAAGTAGAGAAATGATCTAATCTATTCTAAATGTATAGAAATGATCTAATCTATTCTAAAAGTAGAGAAGTGATCTAATTTATTCTAAAAGTAGAGAAATGATCTAATCTATTCTAAAAGTAGAGGAATGATCTAATCTATTAGAAATGATC